>NC_090647.1:292851822-293217447 GCF_040937935.1 Hyperolius riggenbachi
TAGCGGCCTCCACCTCCACCGCCCATTGGAGGTGGAGAAGAGCCCCTTGTCCTTGGATTGGACAAGGGCTCGGAGGGGGAGGGGAAAGCTTGGCTGCCCCTCCCCTTCCGAGACCCCCCAATCCATGGACCATGCGGGCTGGTATAGTCAGGGTGCGGAGCCCCACGCGGCCGGTGCTCCGCATTCTGGCTATCCCAGCCTGCATGGGGGACAAGGGGTTAAAGGGGTCTGGGAGGGGGGACCCCACGTCGTTTTTTTTTATATTTCCCACACTCAGAACGAAGTAAGTAAAACTCTTCCCACTTGGGGGAATCTATGAAAATAATACACTATTGTTATCTGTGCAAAAAAAACTGACATTTTCCGCATTTAAAAGACATTTTTGCCCTTGAAACTTAAAAATCGATTTTCTCAAAAACTATAAGGTCTTTTTGAAAAAAAATGTTTTCCTCTTATTCCCACTGATCCCCTTAATATACCCTAGGAATTTGGTGTTCCTAAACTTTAAGCAGGCTTTGCTATTAACCGTTAAAGTCGGCGGGTTTTTAAATGTATACATTTTTACTTTGAAACTTTAACATCGATTTTCTCAAAAACTATAAGGTCTTTTTGAAAAAAAAATTTTCCTCTTATTCCTCCTGATCTCCTTAATATATTCTCCAAATTTGAGGCTCTTAGCATTTAAGGGGGCTTTGCTATTAACCCTTAAAGTCGGCGGCTTTTTTATATTATACGGAGCGTTACGGTTTAACGCAAAATTACGGTAGCGTTTAATGCGAAATTACGGCATGAACGAAACGCGAAATTACGCGTTGAAAATTACGCTTACGGTATTTTCAATTACGATGTTAATGGCAATTACGCTACCGTAATTTCGCATCGTAATCGCAAATTTCGCATGCGTAATTATAGTAATGCGAAATTACGAAAATTTCGGCTCAACTCTAGCTAGGTACACATATTGCAATTTTCTGACAGATTTACTGTCGGGTAGATTATTTCCATCATGTCTGATCTAATTTCAATTTTTCGATCAATTTGCTTTTCACTTCTATGAAAAATCATTCAGAAAATTGATTGGAAAGCAGATCGGACATGTTGGAAATAGTCGATCTGACAGTAAAGCTGTCAGAAAATTGCATTGTGTGTACCTAGCATAAGCTCAGGTGGACTTTACACAGTGACAATTTAGCACTTAAGACAGATTTTAAAATCAGTCAGCAGGAAGTTTTGTAACAAAATAACACTTTTTATTGGCTAATCCAAAGAAAAACAGTGAGCCTTTGGTTAATGAGCCGTCTTCAGACTGTGTTACTGTATACAAGATGTTAGGCACACAGCTATATATACAGTCAGCAGGAGATGCATTGATTGTTTTGTAAATATAAATAAATGTAACACAGTTGTCATTCTGTTTCAAAACATCCTGATTTCACTGATGGTCAACACAGTACTTTGCTGGGAAAAAAAGCCAGGAAAGAGTTAAACTGTAGAAAGAATGTTGTTGTCATTCTCTAGGAGGGAAAAAAAGGCCATAAATTCAACAGATCTGAGGTCTTTAACAGCACTGACCTACTAGTAATAAACTATCATCACTCAGGGAGGGGGAGAGCTGCTAATTCCTGTCCGTGAATGCGTGCTGCCTGAGAAAAACTAATCGGAACCAAGAGTTCTGCTTCTTGAGACCATATATTTTTCTTCTCACAGCAGATTGTTTGTCCCCTCTCATCATACAGGTGAAAGCAGATGCTGACTGCCATAACACACACTTTGCACAAGTAAGAGAGATGCAGGGATCTCTGGAATTCAGGCAGACCAGAGCAAAGCAGGAGTGGTGATTTACTTTGACATGTGACCTCTTATCTCTCCAAGTCCTGCGCCCTGCTAATTTTTATCGCCCTAGGCCATGGCCTCTGTGACCTTGCCAGAAATCCGGGCCTGGCTACACTGCCATATTCTATCAAAATGTAAGCATACCCTGGCCCCATATAAACATGTTTTGTTTTTTTTTGTTTTTTTTTACCTAATGAGAAAAATAAAACCTGCAAGATGTTGTAGAATCTGAAATCAAAGTGATCTCTAAAGTCAAAGACCAATGTCTCTCTTTCACATAGAAAATGCCTTTGATTGCTTGCTCTGGCCTTACACAATTTCAACCCTGAAAGTTTTGGAATCCAAGGGAACTTTGAGTGCACTGAAGGTTACCTGCTGCTCAACTCTGAATGTGATATTAACCCTCCTGGCGGTTTGCAAAAAAATCGCCAGGGGGCAGCAAATCTTTTTTTTTAATTTTTTTTTTTTTCATGTAGTGAGACAAAGTCTCGCTACATGATAGCCGCTGCTCAGCGGCATCCCCCCAGCCCCTCCGATCGCCGCCGGCGATCGGAGATCCGGAGATCCCGTTCAAAGAACGGGATCTCCCGGAGGGCTTCCCCCGTCGCCATGGCGACGGGGCGGGATGACGTCACCGACGTCATCGACGTCGTGACGTCAAAGGGGATTCCGATCCACCCCATAGAGCTGCCTGGCACTGATTGGCCAGGCAGCGCACGGGGTCTGGGGGGGGGGGGCGGCTGCGGCGGATCGGCGGGTAGCGGCGGCGATCGGGCACTGCACGCAGCTAGCAAAGTGCTAGCTGCGTGCAGCAAAAAAAAATTATGCAAATCGGCCCAGCGGGGCCTGAGCGGTGCCTTCCGGCGGCTTACCCCGAGCTCAGCTCGGGCTTACCGCCAGGAAGGTTAAAACTGACCTCTCCGTGTAAAGAATATAATTAAATCTATCTATGTATATTTTTTCTGCATTTTTATTGTATGCTTCACTGAAAATATTTTTATATTTTATATATTTTTTCTGTTTTTGCAATTTGTTCTTGAGAGATCGCACATTTTATAGTTATCCTACTAGTATAAAAAATGGGAAAGTTCGGATGTTTGGATATTTGGATGTTTGGATGTTTGTTACTCGATTACGCAAAAATGGCTGAACGGATTTGAATGAAATTTGGCACACACATAGTACATTACCTGGAATAAAGTATAGGATACTTTTTATTCCCATAACCAAAAATGGGGCGGAGACAAATACAAATTTCACTGGAAAATGTAAACTGCAGCCATTCTTACACTGTTAATGGTAGGGTTCTCAAACTTTGCACAGTTGGTCACTGGGTGACTGGAATTAATATTCAGAAAGGTGGGTGGAGTCTATAAAAGCCAATCAAAATTAACCTATTGATTTTCAAGGGGAATATTTACATTGCTGCTATTCTTGCACTGTTAATGGCACAAGCCTCAAACCTGGTACAGTTGATCATTGGGTGACTAGGGTTCAATTTCAGAAAGGAGGTGGAGCCACAAACAGCCAATTAGATTTGTTTCATTCCAATTATTGCTGGTCTTAAGACCAGCAGACAGAACTTTCTTTCAAAGCCCTTTGACACTTGGAACTGGATCACCTACTGGGAGGTGCAGGAATGCAGGTTTTTTTTTTGTTTGTTTTTTTTGGAGGGTGAGGCGGGGGTACTAAAATCACACATATAGGGCTTGATTCACTAAGACAAATAGCGTGCCTTATCAGAGTTAATGGGCCTTATTGGTGCCTTATCAGAGTAAAGGCGGCCTTATCAATAACAATAACATTGCTATAGCGCTTTTCTTCCATAGGACTCAAAGCGCTTATCAGAGTTAAGGGGCCTTATCAGAGTAGGGCAGGGGGCGGCGGTTTATATATCATTGGAAAGAGGAGAAAGAGAGCTTTAAAATGATATGCATCTTTCCATAGTTTCTGCACTGCTCGGAGACCCTTTAAAGGGAAGGATACAGCACCCCCATCCTAGTCTTCCTACTGTACCCACCTTTTCCTTTTTTATGGAGAGACAATTGTTCCAAAAAGCCTACTAAACCAAATAACCCTGGCCCTGGTTCTGAACCCGACTGCTCAATCCAAAGCTTAAACCTCAACTTAGCTGGCACTCCATTTCCACATCACTACCTATAGATTTGCCTTGCATGAGGTATGGGTATACAAAGTGCAGGACGGCATTTCCTGCTTCGTGTACTGTCACTCCCTTCACACCTGTCACTGACACACTTGTGCACCTGGGTGGAGGCAGCTGATCAGAGAAACGGAATCAGAGCATTAGTATTTACATTTCTTATGCTAAATTCCTCTAGATGTCGAGTTTACACACATACTGTACATAATGCTGGAGAAACAGAGAAGTTGGCTGTGTGCCTGGGAACATTGTTAGGTTTTGAATGAGTTAAATTCTTTCTTGCATCACACTTCCTCTCCCCCACCATAACAGGAATGAGCTCAGCACAGACATCATATATATAGTCCTGACTCCCGAGTCCCGATAAAACAGGACTAATTTACGGGAAAATCTACAGTGGATTTCCTAGTCTTCCTCTTCTCACTCTCATTATTGTCTGACCAAGGGGTAAGTAATAAATAGTATATACTCCATATATCTTGCAAAAATGAGAGCTACAGGCATATATTGCCTTATGAAGGTATTTGAGGGTATCATTTTTACTTCAACTACTAACTGGATAAGAAATAAATCTCTGTGTTTAATGGGCTCTTAAAATGTAATTTAATGTTTTGCTGGTCTGACTAATCATTAGTCTATTGGAGGTGGGGTTTGTATTATTTAGATTAAAACTGTACAGAATACAGTAAAGTGGTTTTTAATACATTTTATGATTTTTTTCATGTTTACAGGTTTTCGTATTTGTTTAAGATCTTTGTCTTAAAACATTCACAAATAAGCAAATAACACAGGATACATGGGATATCGTTAGGTAGCATTTGAGAACAGTGGATAAAATCTTGAATATTTACTTAGCAGAATGACTACATAAAGCAGACAATTGTCACCTGTTTGTGATTATTTCTGAGGATGGTCTGTCTACCATGTGTCCAAGCATTCTGCTGTTATGTTTTCCACTGCAGCCACCGACACATCCTTCTCCTTCCCCTCTCTATAGGGCAAAACCTGCCACTCATCAGAGTGTAAAGCAACTAATCTGAACGCAGCACTTGAGAATAAACTATCCCTAAAACAATCACACTAAAATTTCTTCTGGTGAAAACTATCTACAGAGTGCATTTACAGTAAGGAAACCCTGAGCTAAACTTTTCTCTGCCTGATCTCATTTCTGTCATATGTTTTACATACCCAAACAACATGGTTTCACAAGTGTGCTGTCTCTGTTTAATAAGTGTTGCCATCTTGCCATATATCAAACACAACTTAAAGAGAATCTGTACTCTAAAATTCTTACAATAAAAAGCATACCATTTTATTAATTGGGCCTGATTCACAAAGCGGTGCAAACTGTTTGCACGCCAGTGAAAAGCCCTTTATCATACGAAGAAACTCGCGTGAAAGTTTTGCGCGTGCAATCGCGCAGCGCACAGCGTGATTCACGCGGTGCGCCCATTAAAACCTATGGGCGCTGCGCACGGAATTGCGTGATTGCGCACGCAAAACTTTACGCGCGGTACTTTGCGCGCGATCACCAGCACAAAGCGGTGCTAACTCAGCGGTGCAAAGGTTATCACGCCTAAAGTCTTTTAGGCGTGATAACTTGGCTATCACCGCTTTGTGAATCAGGCCCATTATGTTCTCCTGGGCCTCTCTGTGCTGTTTCTGCCTCTCCTTGCTGCAATCCTGGCTTGTAATTGGCATTTTTATCCAGTGTTTACAAACAAAAGACATAGCAAGTGATACGCAGAGAGGAGCTCAGTGTATGAGCCATACAGAGTGTGCAGGGGGCCTGGAGAGAGTGTGTATAGCTTCTAGCCAATCACAAGCAGCCCTGCACATTCCAGCCTGAGTGTCTCAGCCCGACAGAGCCGACAGAGGAGAGAAGATTAGATCATATAACAGAGATAATACAGCCACTGTGCAAATAGGAAAGGCTGCAGTTAGACAGAGCACATTAGAACAGGTATAGGAACTTATAGGATAGAAGAAATAAGGATGAACATTTTGTTACAGAGTCTTTTTAACCACTTGCCGACCGCACACTCATAACGTGCGTCGGCAAAGTGGCAGCTGCAGGACCAGCGACGCAGTACTGCGTCGCCAGCTGCAGCCTAATTAATCAGGAAGCAGCCGCTCGTACGAGCGGCTGCTTCCTGTCAAATCACGGCGGGGGGCTCCGTGAATAGCCTGCGGGCCGCCGATGGCGGCTCGCAGGCTAGATGTAAACACAAGCGGAAATAATCCGCTTTGTTTACATTTGTACGGCGCTGCTGCGCAGCAGCGCCGTAAGGCAGATCGGCGATCCCCGGCCAATCAGCGGCCGGGGATCGCCGCCATGTGACAGGGGACGTCCCGTCACAGGCTGCACAGGACGGATAGCCGTCCTGTGCAGCCCCGATCACCGGGGGAGGCAGCAGGTAGGAGAGGGAGGGGGGAATTTCAACGCGGAGGGGGGCTTTGAGGTGCCCCCCCCCCCGCCACCCACAGCAGGCAGGAGAGATCAGACCCCCCCAGCACATCATCCCCATAGGGGGGAAAAAAGGGGGGCAATCTGATCTCCCTGCCTGCACCCTGATCTGTGCTGGGGGCTGCAGAGCCCACCCAGCACAGATCAATCAAACCAGCGCTGGTCCTTAAGGGGGGGTAAAGGGTGGGTCCTCAAGTGGTTAAAGTTCTTGATAAAGCATGACACCTTTACAAACTGTAAAGCAGGGATGCTCGGATGTGCCTCATCCACGAATTCGGCAATCTGCGTGGTTGCAAAAAAAAATCCGCATTCGGCCCCGACGCATGCGGATTTTTGTCCGCTTCCACGCAACCACGCGGATTTTCTGCCGTGAATGGCATAATCACGCGTGGATTCCCGCCCGGAGGTGGATTTTCTTTAAACGTTAATAACAAAGCCCCCATACATGCTACAATCCCCCAACTTGCATGGATTATCGAGGTGATAAGGGGCAACATAACTTCAACATAAAAAATTCCAATTTTTTTTTTATTTTTTTTTTAATGGCTTTTAAAGACAAATCGCCACTGTAAATGGGGCTATTAATTGGTAATACGTGGTTTTAAAAAGGGATATACGCGTTAAGCAATCAAAGAGGTGAAGGCGAGTTCCAATGGCACTTGGCGGCGAAGGTACCGCTGGAGGAGGATGAGTGGCTGACGCCAAAAAGGCCCCAGAGAGGTTTTTGTAATTTTTTTTTTTTTTTTTTTTTTTTTTTGCAGCAAATAGCAATGACATTGCAGCAGAGTTGTCAGTGGACACGGGCAGTGTGAACGCAGAGTGCAGTGGTGGTAGCAACAGGAGAAGGACAATGCGGGCGGTCAGTTCAGCAGCACAGAAGGACCACGGCAACATACTGGTAGTACTAGTAGCAGCACAGCGTCATAGTGCTGGCCAACATATATGGCAACATACATACTAGTAGCAGCACAGCGTCATAGTGCTGGCCAAAAAATTAAATGCACCCGGTGACCCGGGTGATAACGCAGACAGAGTACATTGGTGGAAGCGACTGAGTCAGGAGGAGGAGGACAATGCGGGCGGTCAGTTCAGCAGCACAGAAGGACCATGGCAACATACTGGTGGTAGTAGTAGTAGCACAGTGTCATAGTGCTGGCCAAAAAATTAAATGCACCCGGTGACCCGGGCAGTGATAACGCAGACAGAGTACATTGGTGGTACCGTGGTAGCGACTGAGTCAGGAGGAGGAGGAGGACAAAGCGGGCGTTCAGTTCAGCAGCAGCAGCAGCAACACAGAAGGACCATGGCAACATACTGGTGGTAGTAGTAGTAGCACAGTGTCATAGTGCTGGTCAAAAAATTAAATGCACCCGGTGACCCGGGCAGTGATAACGCAGACAGAGTACATTGGTGGTACCGTGGTAGCAACTGAGTCAGGAGGAGGAGGAGGACAAAGCGGGCGTTCAGTTCAGCAGCAGCAGCAGCACAGAAGGACCATGGCAACATACTGGTGGTAGTAGTAGTAGCACAGCGTCATAGTGCTAGCCAAAAAATTAAATGCACCCAGTGACCCGGGCAGTGTGAACGCAGAGTGTAGTAGCGACTGAGTCAGGAGGACAAAGCGGGCGGTCAGTTCAGCAGCTCAGAAGGAGGACCATGGCAACTTACTGGTAGTAGTACCATAACACCAAAAAATTAACCAAGGTAGGCACTAGGCAGGTAGTAACTGTCTTTATATAGGCAGGCATAGTTAACAACAGCACATGCAGCAGCCACTTCATGTCCCCCTGTGTCCGACAATAGGGGCCAGGAACTCACCTTCCACCCAAGCCTGGTTGATTTTCAGGAAGGTGAGTTTGTCCACAGAGGCGTGGGAGAGCCGAGAGCGCTTCTCTGTGACCACGCCACCGGCCACACTAAAGCATCTCTCTGAGAGGACACTGGAAGGAGGGCAGGATAGGAGTTCCAGGGCGTACTGGGAAAGCTCGCTCCAGATGTCCAGTCTCTTGACCCAGTACTCCAAGGGGTCCACGGGGCTGTCGGTGTCATTGAGCCCGCTGGATGACCCCATATAGTCAGACACCATGGTGGTCAGTTGTTGCTTGTGCTGGTTGGTGGTGGATGCTGTGGCGGGCACCTCTGTTCTGGGCTGCTGCACTGCATACAGGCTCTTGCTTAGGCTCTTCAGGTCTCCGGGGCGCCAGTTGCTGCTGCTGCTGCTGGTGCTGGTGGTTGTTGTTGTGCTGCTAGTGGCAATGGCAGGCACCTCTTGCTGGCTTGGCAGAGCAGTTACAGTGGGGGTGGAAGGCTGGGGGAATGCTTCCAGTAGTCTGCGCACAACGTCCCATAACTCATGCCTGTCCTCTTCCTGTGCCATGTCGTTGTCCTCCTCAAACCGCCATCCACGTACAACGCCTGCTGCACTCTGCTCCTCATTCAGGTTAGGGACCTCCAACTCTTCCACTACCTGCTGTGAGCCCTCCTCTGAGCTGGACTGTGCTGCCATCTGCTCCTGTTCTTCCAACTGCCTCAGGGCTTCATCCCCACGCTCAATTAAATTGTCCATTGCCTGCTCCAGTAGACAAACCAAGGGCACCCACTGGCACACAGAGGCCCGCTCCTCACTGACCATCTTGGTTGCCTCCAGGAAGGGACTCAGCACCAGGCATACTTGCTGCATCAGTGTCCACTGAGTGGCAGTAATCATGGGGACTTGCTGGTTGCTGGGGACACTTGGGTCTAGCATGTAGGCCCTAAGAGCCAGCCTGTGCTGACACAGCCGCTCCAACATGGCCAGTGTCGAATTCCAGCGAACTGGCATGTCGATGATCAGCCGGTGTTGTGGCCTTCCATACTGCTGCTGTAAGGTGGACAACAGTGCAGAGGCAGTGGCTGACAGGCGGAAAAAGCGTACCACCACCCGGGCATCCTGCAGCAGCTCGCTCATCCCCTGGTAGGTGCGCAAGAAGCGCTGCACCACAAGATTGAGCACGTGGGCCAAGCAGGGGATGTGCTGGAGGTTTCCCTGCTGCACTGCTGCCACCAGGTTGGCCCCGTTATCGGCTGCCACATACCCCACTTCCAGGCCTCTGGGGGTCAGCCACCTCCGCTCCTGCTTCCTGAGGGTGGCCAGGACGTTGGTGGCCGTAAGCCTCTCCTTCCCCAGGGTCACCAATTTTAAAAGGGCTTGGCAGTGCCGAGGCTTGGCGCTGCTGCTGCCGAGGCGGGCTTGCTTTCCGGGTGCAGAGGGAGTTTCGTGACAGGACCCTTCTGCATCCCCCCTGATCCCGCGTGGTGGCACCACTAGCTGGGCTGATGCGCTCTTGTCCTCCCTCCCTTCCATCAGTGTCACCCAGTGGGCCGTAAAGGACAGGTAGCGACCTGTCCCAAATCTGCTACTCTACGAGTCTATGGTCACGTGGACCCGCTTGCCCACAGAGTAGTCCAGGGAACGGGCCACGTTTTCCACCGCAAACTTGTGGAGTGCTGGGATCGCGCTCCTGCTGAAATAGTGGCGACTGGGGACTTGCCACTCGGGGATGCCAAATTGGAGCAGCGTCCGCATGGCGCTCCCCTCCTGCACCAGGGAGTAGGGAAGCAGCTGTGATGCCATGGCCCGGGCCAGCAAGCCATTTAGTTTGCGGATCCGCCTGTGGCTTGGAGGCAGAGGCTTGGTCAGACCCTGAAAGGTGTCGCTCAGCAGGGTCTGACGACGCTGGGATGCAGGGGAGACAGAGGAGAGAGACGAACACTGGCTGCCAGCCTCAATGTCTGTGTCCTGAGTAGCCGAGGTGGAAGAACGCTTGCGTGCTACTACTGCTGCTGCTGTGGGGGATTCACGACCCTGAGGGAGGGATGATGCTGCTGCGCTGGTGGGCCTTCTGCTCTCAGGAACCCCTGCCAGCAGTGCCTGCTTCCTCTTAAACTCCACATACTCGCGGCAGTGGCGGCTTCTCAGGTGGCCCTGGAGGGATGAGGTACCCATCTTGCTCAGACTTTTCCCACGGCTCAATCTTTTGCTGCATAACCTGCACACCACATACCTTTTGTCATCAGTACATTCCTCAAAGCAATCCCACACTGGTGACTTTAATTTACTGCGGCCCCCACTAGCAGAGCGTGCAGCGGAACAATGTGTGGTAGTAGTTGCCGGGAGTTGCATGGTGGTGGTGCCGGCTGAAGCAGTGTCCTGTCTACTTCCTCCACGCCCACTGCTGCCGATGCCCCTGCCCCTGCCTGACATATGGCGATATCCTTGCCTAGGCTGAGGTGACTCGTCATCCTGCTCTGACCATTCTTCCATGGACTCAGCAGGCTGCACATAGTTAGGGTCCACAATGTCGTCATCATCAGCAGCATCATCATAATCCAGCTCTTCCTCTGACTCCCCCGCCTCCTCTTCTGTCCCTACATCCCCAGACACAGACCCCTCTTCTTCATCACCAGAACTCAACAACGCTTGTGATTGTGGCCCGATCTCAATCTCTGCCACATCAGTCCCCAGTAAGTCCTGAGCTTCTTGCATCAGCAGGTTCCCAGAAGCCGGACTGAGGGACAGAACGCTGTCATCCTGGGAGGGCTGCTGACCAGTGGGTGCTGGGGTGGATGTCACAACAAGCGTGGGACGTTGGCTGCTGCTGCTGCTTGGAGTGATGCTCACAGTAGAGGTCTGGGAGGAAGTCATGATGTCCATGAGTAAGTCAGGTTCCATTTCCTCAACCACCACACGGGGACCAGAAACTTTAAAATATTTGGACAATGGAGTCCGCTGACTCGGCCCAGGCTTTGCTGCCCCCCTTTCTGCTGCATCACGACCACGTGCAGCTGGGCGTCCTCTCCCTGGACGTGGAGCAGTCCCAGAAGTGGCTGAGGCAATTGAACTCCCTTTCCTCTCACCCCGCAAAACCCTGCCAGACATGTTGCTAGTAATGAATCACTGGATGCAGTGGGCACAGTACAAGGTCACTGAAGGATGCAGTGGGCACAGCAGTGGGCACTGGATATACAACTAGGTCACTGAAGGATGCAGTGGGCACAGTACAAGGTCACTGAAGGATGCAGTGGGCACAGCAGTGGGCACTGGATATACAACTAGGTCACTGAAGGATGCAGTGGGCACAGTACAAGGTCACTGAAGGATGCAGTGGGCACTGGATATACAACTAGGTCCAGTGGCGTAGCTACAAACCTCTGGGCCCCGATGCGGAATCTGGATGTGGGCCCCCCCCACGGCAACAACAGCCCCCCTCCCCCGGCAACACCCGACGCACACACATATCCGAATCCCTATAGCCAGCTATAGGTCCCCCCAGTATAGGTAGCCAGGCATAGGTACGCCAGTATAGTTGCCCCCGGTATAGGTTAGCCAGGTAGGTGCCTCCAGCATAGGTAGCCAGTATAGTTGCCCCCAGTATAGGTTAGATAGGCAGGCGCCGCCAGTACAGGTTAGCTAGGTGGGTGCCTCTAATATAGGTAGCCAGAATAGTTGCCCCCAGCATAGGTTAGATAGGTAGGTGCCCCCAGTATAGGTTAGTTAGGTAGGTGCCTCCAATATAGGTAGCCAGTATAGTTGCCACCTGTATAGGCTAGCTAGGTGCCCCGAATACAGGTTAGACAATTAAGTGCCCCCAGGTTAGATAGGTAGGTGCCCCCCAGTATAGGTTAGATTAGGTAGCTGCCCCCCAGTATAGGTTAGATGAGGTAGGTGCCCCCCAGGATAGGTTAGGTAGCTGCCCCCCAGGATAGATTAGGTAGCTTTCCCCCAGGATAGGTTAGGTAGGTAGCTGGCCCCCCAGGATAGGTTAGGTAGGTAGCTGGCCCCCCCAGGATAGGTTAGGTAGGTAGCTGGCCCCCCAGGGTAGGTTAAGTAGGTAGCTGCCCCCCCAGGATAGGTTAGGTAGCTGCCCCCCAGGATAGGTTAGGTAGCTGCCCCCCCAGGATAGCTTAGGTAGGTAGCTGCCCCCCAGGATAGATTAGGTAGGTAGCTGGCCCCCCAGGATGGGTTAGGTAGGTAGCTGGCCCCCCAGGATGGGTTAGGTAGGTAGCTGGCCCCCCAGGATAGGTTAGGTAGGTAGCTGGCCCCCCAGGATAGGTTAGGTAGGTAGCTGGCCCCCCAGGATAGGTTAGGTAGGTAGCTGGCCCCCCAGGATAGGTTAGGTAGGTAGCTGGCCCCCCAGGATAGGTTAGGTAGGTAGCTGGCCCCCCAGGATAGGTTAGGTAGGTAGCTGGCCCCCCAGGATAGGTTAGAGTAGGTAGCTGCCCCCCCGGATAGGCACGGAAGCGCTGTAGGCGGAACTCACCTCCGTCCCTGCGCCGCTGGTCTCCTCCCGCTCTGTATAGATGTTGTTACACACTGCTTCCTGTTTAGCCGGAAGCAGTGTGTAACAGCAGATCTATGCAGAGCGGGAGGAGACCAGCGGCGCTTGGAACGCAGGCAGGTGAGTTCTGCCTACAGCGCTTCCGTGCGCTGCGCACTCTGCATCTGAGGTCGGACTGCCCTCCCCACGGCTGCAGCTCCCCCCTCCCAATAACGCACGCAGGGATCCCATCTCCGAGTCCAAACGGACATGGGCCCCCCGGGCCCCTCCCCCGCCTCTTCAGGAGCCGGGCCCGGTCGCCGAGGCGACCGTTGCGACCACAGGCCCTACGCCCCTGACTAGGTCACTGAAGGATGCAGTGGGCACAGTACAAGGTCACTGAAGGATGCAGTGGGCACAGCAGTGGGCACTGGATATACAACTAGGTCACTGAAGGATGCAGTGGGCACAGTACAAGGTCACTGAAGGATGCAGTGGGCACAGCAGTGGGCACTGGATATACAACTAGGTCACTGAAGGATGCAGTGGGCACAGTACAAGGTCACTGAAGGATGCAGTGGGCACTGGATATACAACTAGGTCACTGAAGGATGCAGTGGGCACAGTACAAGGTCACTGAAAGATGCAGTGGGCACAGCAGTGGGCACTGGATATACAACTAGGTCACTGAAGGATGCAGTGGGCACAGTACAAGGTCACTGAAGGATGCAGTGGGCACAGCAGTGGGCACTGGATATACAACTAGGTCACTGAAGGATGCAGTGGGCACAGTACAAGGTCACTAAAGGATGCAGTGGGCACAGCAGTGGGCACTGGATACACAACTAGGTCACTGAAGGATGCAATGGGCACAGTACAAGGTCACTGAAGGATGCAGTGGGCACAGCAGTGGGCACTAGATATACAACTAGGTCACTGAAGGATGCAGTGGGCACAGTACAAGGTCACTGAAGGATGCAGTGGGCACAGCAGTGGGCACTGGATATACAACTAGGTCACTGAAGGATGCAGTGGGCACAGTACAAGGTCACTGAAGGATGCAGTGGGCACAGCAGTGGGCACTGGATATACAACTAGGTCACTGAAGGATGCAGTGGGCACAGTACAAGGTCACTGAAGGATGCAGTGGGCACAGCAGTGGGCACTGGATATACAACTAGGTCACTGAAGGATGCAGTGGGCACACAAGGATGTCACACTGTGTAATGAGATGCTTATATGCCAGCGAGCGAGCAGTGGGCACTGGGCACGGCACAAGGTCACTGACAGAATGAATGAACAGCGCTGGCAGAGAGTGGCGGCGCCGGCGGTGTGACTGGCTGCCTGCAAATAGTACAAGTGTATAACTGTCACTGGAATATACAAGTGAACACTGCAGCTGCACTAACACAGATAATCCCCACTCCCACTACACTGACTACACTGCAGCACTGAACCTGCCTGCACTACACACAGTTAAATAATCACTAGACTCCCACACTCCCACTACACTACACTGACTAAAACTAACTACAGCAATCACTCACTGACTAGCTAACTGTGTACAGTATAAGAGCAGTGTTAGCAAAAAAAACGCTTTGTTTTTAACACAATAAATGCACTTGCTCAAACAACAATGGCCTGGAGATAATCCTCTCAGCACCACAGTCTAGCAAGGACAGAGCTTTTCATCATGGCCGCCGCTTTATATTCAGGAGGGGAGGGCATAGCTCCCCTCCTGTGATTGGTTGCTAGGGCCTGGCTGGGGCACTCTGATTGGCCTGCAATGTGTCACTTCCACATAATTTGACGCATTTCCGCTAACCACCACTTCAGCGCCGGGTTTCACGAGCGTGAATGCGGATTTCTGTCCGCATTCACGCGAAGCCGAAGCAGATTTTCGTGGTTGAAAATCTATTCACGGCTTAGCGTGTCCGAGGCGGAATGCATCAAAATGGTCGTGAATCCACGCGTAAGCGTGATCACGACCTGGCGGTGAGCACCACTGCTGTAAAGGGTTGCCTCTCAATGTAAGTGGAGCTTATAGATAAATTGTTGCAGTGCCACAGTATTTGGACCACTTACTTTCGCCATTTTGACCAGTTTTGGCTTTAAATATCACTTCCAGACGTCACCCAAATCTGTGTCTCAGGTCCTAATAATTTTGCTTTAACTTCTCATGTCCTTGACTGTCTACAAGATTTTTCATATTCTCATTAATTTATTTAATCCAGTAAATGAATCTTCTCAGGCTGACATAAGTAGTAGTAGCAGTAGTAGCAGTATTAGCAGTAGTAGTGCAAAGGTAAACTGGATAATTCTAACTTACACTCTAATGTCCCTACCATCTACAATCCTTGTGTAATATCAGACACTAGATGGTTCCTGGCCAAGGTGTGTGCAGACAGCTATTACAGCTGTTGTGCAAACCCAGGGCATTGTGGGGTTGCCTGCCAATTATGCCCATGAACATTCCCAGTTTTTGATTTTGCTGCTTCCAAATCAAATAGCTGATATTCATGAAGACATTCACTTAAAGTTTACATAAGATGAGATGAAAAAAAGATGTATACATACCTGGGGCTTCCTCCAGCCCGCTTCAGCCAGATCCATACTTTGCCGCTGTCCTCCACCTCCTGGATCCTCCATAAGAGCCCCCATAAGGATTGACGGATGAGGCTGCAGGGGGCTGGAGGAAGCCCCAGGTATGTATACATTTTTTCTTTCATGCCATCTCAGGTTCACTTTAAACTTAATCCGAAGCAACACTAATGAGACAGTGACATTAGGCACATGCATTGCATTTTAACATAATGCTCTTTTCTTTTCCATTTCCATCTCTGTCCCAAGAAATCTGTGTTGCAGTGCTTTAATGTAGTGGACACAAATGACCTGGACATACCATATGTGAAAGGGCCAATAGAAAAGATGCTCCATTGCATATTGACTGTGGTAAAAGTAAATTTACTGATTCATAGCAACTCTATTTCCGGCCTCTTGCACACTACATGCGATTTTGATTTTTTATACGATCAGATTTTTGATTCCGAAAATGCTGCTATGTTTTTTAATTGGGATCAAAAATCGGATCGTAGAAAACCGGAATCGTGTGTAGTGTGCAAGAGACCTCTGACTGTTTTTGTGCTCTAAGCAAGTTGATCAACAAATACACACAACTGATTCAAAACTGGAAAAAAGACTAAATAAGGAAATCACCCTTTGTTAAAAGTCACCCAATAGATTTTTTATTTATTAATATAGCACCGACATACAGTGGCGTAGCTAGGGTATTTGACACCCGGTGCGGATAATTTACCGACACCTCCCCCCCCCAAAAAAAAATGAAGCGGGCCGCGGCAAAATGGGTGTGGCCATGGCATCACATTGGCGGAGCTAACTGTAATGTAACTGTGTAACAGTAAGGCATTGAGCTCAGGGCCGGCCTTAGGTTTCACAGCGCCCTAAGCGAAATCTGATTTTTGTGCCCCCCCACACTTACGCATGCACGCGCACACACACACACACACACACACACAGGCCCATATGCAATTCAACTTCTCTCCTGAGTTAACTCCTAGGACAGTGGTTCCCAACCTTTCTGAAGTCATGACACATCATGCCAAATGCTCAGATCTCCGTGACGCATCACTTATGTATAATAGAAAAAAAAATATTAATAACCACAAAATGGATGGAAAGAATGCATTATCCTGAATAAACTTAAAAAATGAAGGCTGAAACCTTTCAGGAATATCAATAAAAACAATCAGTGAGACAGTTAGCCCCCCCAATTTGGAATGATAGCACAGCACCGACAATTAGCACCACATGTTATTGCCCCAGCGCGCTTCCCCCCCCCAAAAAAAAAAATGCCATCAGACTCAGTATAGGTAGGTATCCAGGTATAGGTGCCCTCAGTATAGGATCTCATGTGTAAGGTTCCCGAAATATAGGTAGCCAAGCATAGGTTCCTCCAGTATAGAAAGTCAATTGTAGGTCTCCCCCATAGGTAGCCAGGCTTAGGTGCCTCCAGTATAGGTAGCAAGGTGTTGGTGCCTTCAGTATAGGTAGCCAGGAATAGATGCACTCCCTCAGTATAGGTAGCCAGCTATAGGTGCCCCCAATATAGGAAGTCAGGTGTAGGTGCTCTCAGTATAGTTAGCCAGCTATAGGTGCCCCCCTTGGAAGCCAGCGCCCTGAGCGACCGCTCCGATCGCTCATATCAAAGGCTGGCTATGATTGAGCTAATATAGGTAGCCAGGATCATTGCCCCCAGCATAGGTTAGATAGGTAGGTGCCCCAGTGTAGGTTAGGTAGGTGCCTCCAATATAGGTAGCCAGTATAGTTGCCACCAGTATATGCTAGCTAGGTAGGTAGGTGCTCCCAATACAGGTTAGATAAGTAGGTGCCCCCAGTAAAGGTCAGATAGGTAGGCACCCCCAGTATAGATTACATAGGTAGCTGCCCCCTAGTATAGCTTAGATAGGTAGCTGCCTCCCCCAGTACAGGTTAGGTAGGTAGCTGCCCCACAGTATAGGTTAGATAGGTAGCTGAGCCCCAGTATAGGTTAGATAGGTAGCTTCCTCCCCAGTATAGGTTAGCCTATCTAACCTATACCTGCCCCCCCCCCCCCCAGTATAGGTTAGAAAGGTAGCTGCCCCCTGATATAGCTTAGATAGGTAGCTGCCCCCTGGTACAGGTTAGATAGGTAGCTGTCCCCCAGTATAGGTAAGATAGGTAGCTGCCCCACAGTATAGGTTACATAGGTAGCTGAGCCCCAGTATAGGTTAGATAGGTATCTGCCCCCCCCCCCCCAGTCTAGGTTAGATAGGTAGCTGCCCCCCAGGCCCTAGTATAGGTTAGGTAGGTAGCTGCACCCCCCCCCCCCCCCCCCCCAGTATAGGTTAGATTAGGTAGGTGCTCCCAGTATTGGTTAGATTAGGTAGCTGCCCCCCAGTATGGTTAGATAGGTAGCTGCCCCCCAGTATAGGTTAGATTAGGTAGGTGCCCCCAGTATTGGTTAGATTAGGTAGCTGCCCCCAATATGGTTAGATAGGTAGCTGCCCCCAGTATAGGTTAGATAGGTAGGTGCCCCCCAGTATAGGTTAGATAGGTAGGTGCCCCCCAGTATAGGTTAGATAGGTAGGTAGGTGCCGTGCCGTGCCCCCCCCCCCCATAATGGAGGGGGGGCCGGCCACGGGGAGTGAACCTCGACCTCTCCCTCCCTTCCACTGCCCGGGCCACCCTCCGTGCTCCCCCCTCTGACTGCAGAGTAGCGCATGGAAGCGCTGTAAATAATCAGTAACTAACCTCCCTGGTTCCAACCGTCGATCACTCGCCGCCGATCTTGTTCTCTGCATAGATGCTGATACATATGCTGCTTCCTGCTAAACAGGAAGCAGCGTGTGTATAAGCGACTATGCAGACGAGAAGACCAGCGGCAACTGAGCAGCGATTGGAACCAGGGAGGTGAGTGACTATTTACAGTGCTTCCCTGCGCGAACTCTGCAGTCAGAGGAGGGAGCACGGAGGGCGGCCCGGGAGAGGAAGGGAGGGAGAAGTCGGGCTGCCCTCCCCGCGGCTGACTCCCCCCTCCTTTAGAGCTCCCCCCTCCCTCAGCGCTCAGGGTGGCCGGGGTAACCCCACCTGGTGCAGTTTGCACTCCCTGCCCCCCCCCCCCCCCTCACGGCACTATTACACAGTGCTGTACAGAGTATATTGTCTTGTCACTAACTGTCCCTCAGAGGGACAGTTAGTGACAAGACAATATACTCTGTACAGCACTGTGGAAGCAGCGTGTGTATAAGTGTCTATGCAGACAAGAAGACCAGCGGCAACTGAGCAGCGACTTGAACCAGGGAGGTGAGTGACTATTTACAGCGCTTCCCTGCGCTAACTCTACAGTCGGAGAAACGAGCACGGAAGGAGGCCCAGGGAGAGGAAGGGAGGGAGAGTTCAGGCTGCTTTCGCCGTGGCTGAATCCCCCCTCCATTACAGCGCCCGCCCCCCTCCCTCAGCGCTCAGGGCAGCCAAGGTCACCCCACCTGGTGCGGGTCACACTCCCTGCCCCCCCACAACACTTGTGCCGACATATTACACAGTGCTGTACAGAGTATATTGTCTTGTCACTAACTGTCCCTCAGAGAGGCTCACAATCTAGTCCCTACCATAATCATATGGTATGTATGTATGTGTCGTGTAGTGCATGTATCATAGTCTAGGGCCAATTTAGGGGGAAGTCAATTATCTTATCTGTATGTTTTTGTGATGTGGGAGGAAATCGGAGTGCCCAGAGGAAACCCACGCAGACACGGGGAGACATCCTTGCAGATGTTGACCTAGCTGGGATTTAAACTGGGGACCCAGCGCTGCAAGGCGAGAGCGCTAACTACTACGCCACCATGCTGCCCATTAGATAGCTTAATTTCAACTTCCTAATCACTACTGCCTCGATAACCTTAACAAGAACCCTAATTCCTCTATGGATGATCACTTAGTGGTTGCATCAAAGATTGCACAGGTATTTTTCAACCACACCTGATGGTTGCATCTCTCACATGTTGTCCTCAATGTTGACTGCAGCCTTGCATGAAAAAACATGGTAATCCATGTTGATCCTCTTTGAAACTGATGCATTACAAAACGAAAAACCCACCATTTCTGAAAAGACATTATGTGCACCAACAGTAGACAAGGTGCTTTGCAAAAAAGAGGAGATTAACTACCTCTCCTTTCAAAGCACCATATGACTGCTGACAGCTATAACAAGCTGGGAATTAGAGTTAAAGAGACACTGAAGCGCAGAGGCGGGACAAGGTCCTCCAGCACCCAAGGCTGAGACACCAAAGTGCGCCCCTCCATCCCTCCCACCCTAGCCGTCACACACTGATTGCTATTAGACTAAGAGGTGCCACAGGGCCCACAACCTCCCCAACACCTTAATCTCTAGTTATCTGGCTTGCAGTCACTGCCATGTATCCCCTTTTCTTATTTCTTTCTGCTTCAAACACAATTAGGAATGACAGCTGAATGAATTGTGCGCCCCCTCCTACACTGCGCCCTGAGGCTGGAGCCTCTCCAGCCTATGCCTCGGCCCGGCCCTGCTGAAGCGAGACTAAATCTCGCTTCAGCTCTCATATACAGCAGGGGCACGTGTGCCCCTGCTAAAACGCCGCTATCCCGCGGCTGCACGAGGGTCCCTTCACCCCCAACCCACCCCCCGCAAAAGTTGGTCGTAGGATTTGTCTTCCTGGAGGCAGGGCTAACGGCTGCAGCCCTGCCTCCAGTCGCGTCTATCAGACGCGCATCGCCGCCTCTCCCCCGCCCCTCTCAGTGAAGGAAGACTGAGAGGGGCGGGGGAGAAGCGGAGATACGCACTGACAGACGCGCGTGGGGCAGGGCTGCGGCGGTTAGCCCTGCCCCAATGCGGTGGCGCTCCCCCGCATTACGGAGGGAATTTGGGGGGACAGGGACCCCCGTTAAGCCGCGGGATAGCGGCGTTTTAGCAGGGGCAGACGTGCTCCTGCTATATATGAGGTCTGAAGCGAGATCTATTCTCGCTTCAGACTCTCTTTAAGGGGGACCTTAATGTTAACATGGTTTCTCTCTGTAGCAGCTAATCTTGGCTATTAACATTGGCACCTATAGCAGTGCCTTAAAGCGGATCCGAGATGAAAAACTAACTATAACAAGTAACTTGTCTATATATCTTATCTAAAGTTTAGATAGTTTACACAGCAAATCTAGCTGCAAACAGCTTTAATAGAAAATGATTATTTCTTCCTGTGATACAATCACAGCAGCCATGTTGTTTGTAAACATTACACAGAGGCAGGCTTATCTGTATCTTGGGCACTCAGCCTGTGAAAAAAACCTAATCCCCCTCCTCCCTCCTCCCTTCTGCCTCTGAAATCAATGGATAGTAACACCTCCTCCTCCTCCTGCCCAGACTGAGCTCCCATGAGCCCTTGCTACTGCCAAGGCTCTCTGAAAACCTGTGGGCGTGGTTTATTTAGTTTATTTAGTTTATAAGGAAAAAGAGTATTAAAGAGTATTAAAACAAAAACAAAAAAAGTATTTGGCTTGAGAAATGCCCTATAAACAATAGGAAAGGAACACAATTATGCAATGAGTAAAAGTTCACCTCAGCTCCACTTTAATTTCCCCAGTGCCTCTGGCGGTCCACATTTCTAGCCACAGATTGGTTAAGGTTAAGCATAGATAGGAGTGCAAATATCGGCAGGGTTTGTGGTGGAGCAGACGGTTAGGGTTAGACTTCCATCGATTGGGTGAGTCAGTAAGGGTGAGGCATTGGTTGGGGGGGTTACTTAAGGTTAGGCATCGGTTTGGGGGGTCAGTTAGGGTTATGCATCAGTTGGGCAGGTTAAAGGGGTTCTTTCACGAATGAGGAAAAAAATAAAAAGTGGTTTATGCATAAACTATTAAACATCCTTGTAAAATAGTGTAAAAAGTTTTTTTTAAAAAAAATGAATGGTTTCATCAATATAACATGTATTGTAAATAGTGACGGATGACGGCTGTGAGGCTAATCCATTTGTTAGGGGTGGTTTTTTTTTTACTTTCTTTTCACAACCATAACTGCTGCCTACATAGTTTTCAGTGGTATAACCCACTTCTAGCAGGAATTGCCGTTATAACCCTAAGGCCCCGTTCACACTTGCGGTTCTCTGCCAAACGGACCGGATGACCTGACCGGATCCGGTTTATCAGGATGCGATCCGGATCCGTTTGGCAAAAGATAGTAGAAATAAAATAAAAATGTTGGGGTCTGGAAGGTCAGCAGAAGGTGGACCTGTGGAATCAGGCCCTCCGCTGTTTAGCACTCACCTCCACCTCCGACATACTGCCAACATCTCCAGCACGTTTAAAGTCACTGCTGCTCCACTCCAAAATGCTTGCCCATGTGTCCCCATCCAAAATCGCCGCTACAATACGCATAGGAAGTGGGGTAGAACGTCCGGTTTTTATAGCCAGTGTGTTGTGCGCTCTCCGTTTCTCATTGGTTTCTATTGGCCGGATGCAACAGTCCGGCTCCGCTCCGGATACTTCAGCCGGAGGAGCCGGACCAAAAAATAGCGCATGTTGGGTCTTACACCGGAGTCCGGATCCGGTCCGGCTCCGGTCCGGACGGAACGGACGCATGTGAACGGACGCATAGACTTTCATTGCTATGCCGTGCGTCCGTTCCGTCCGTTCTGCATGCGGTCCAGCTCCGGCATGGCGATTCCGGACGGCGACCGCCAATGTGAACCGGGCCTAATAGCTGAGCTCCGCTGAGCTGCTGAATATGTGTTTACATTGTTGCTAGAAAGAATTTATGAAACAACCGCCACTCAAACAACTGTATGCAAAAATTCATTTATTAATAGAAATTCATGTGAAAAACCATCCCCCTGTAAAAGTGAACCCTTTAAAAACAAGACGTGGGCTTAGCACACAAGGAGTACTCCTAGACACATGCACACATGCCAACTCTCCTCACACATCCACACCCAGATCGGCCGATCCCAGTCCCATGCGCGTGTGTGACCTAACTAGAATTGCACTAAACTAAGAAGACAATCTCAGCATGACTCTTCACTTTAGATAAAGCTGCCTCAGCGGGCTCCTTAAATTCACGAAGCAACAGTCACTGCTTAGTGTCCACAATACAAAAGTATAAGCATTCCTTAAGGCTTGCTTGCTCAGACAGCGTGCTCCCTCCTATGAAATAACACAGTTCTTTGAACACTCAAAGCTTTCCAAGTGGGACATAGGAGTAGGTACCTTTCCTTCGCCTAGATCCAGGCAGTTCGCCGCGGAGTCCCGCGGCCAGCAGGTACCTGCAGTCGACAGGGGCTCACTGTCTGCCAACCAATGCGCCTGTTGGGAGATACGGCATGTAGCGGTCCTGGCTACTCCTCCGGCCCAGCGTCTCCAAGCCCCGCCCACATACGTTACGCCCACTCACGTGGGCTTCATCAGTGTGATAATGCGATGGTAGCTTGCTAGGGCAGGTCCTCCTCCTTTTCATTTGTACAGCCAAGCCTCGCTCTGAGCTGTTTTCTGGCACTATGCGTTTCAGCAAACACTCACAGGAAAGTTTCTAGGAGACCACTAAAGCCAAGCCTCGTTCTGAACTCATTCCTAATATTTTGCGTTCCAGCAGTCATTTTCAAGGGAATTTCTTCACCCATTGGAAGCCTCATTTATACTCAGTTCCAATAAAACATCAGAATTCCACTTTCCTTTCTCCTTCTGGGTACATCTATATGCATGGGACCCTAGTCCTTCTAGGAAACCTTAATTTTCTTTGCTCAGTGGGAACAACTATCCCATAATATATGACACATGTATGGCTGATGGGAGGTATCCTGCACAGTCGTCACTCACACTTCAATTTAAATTTAGCCTAACACTGTATAGAGCCCACACATTTTATATGACAATAGCTATCAGTGAATCATTTCAGAATCACAAAAATTGGATGAATGGCAAGTAGACAGAACACACCACTCTCAGTCCACCCGAGGTTTGGCTTTAGTGGTCTCCTAGAAACTTTCCTGTGAGTGTTTGCTGAAACGCATAGTGCCAGGAAACAGCTCAGCGCGAGGCTTGGCTCAGGGCCGGTTCAACTAACAATTGGGCCCTAGGGCAAAATTAGCCTGGGGGCCCTCCAACAGACGTCCCCCAACCAAAAAGCGTCATTAGAGGCCCTTTGTTGCAGGCAAATTTCCCTCCTGGGCCCCTGAGCTGGCTACTGACCTTGCCCCAAGAGCCGGGACAAGGTCCTCCAGCACCCAAGGCTGAGACACCAAAGTGCGCCCCTACATCCCTCCCACCCCAGCTGTCACACACTGATTGCTATTAGACTAAGAGGGCCACAGGGCCCACAACCTCCCCAACACCTTAATATCTAGTTATCTGGCTTGCAGTCACTGATATGTATCCCCTTTTCTCATTTCTTTCTGCTTCAAACACAATTAGGAATGACAGCTGAATGAATTCTGCGCCCCCTCCTACACCCTCTCCAGCCTATGCCTCGGCCCGGCCCTGATGGCTGCCCCAATCAACTCCCAACTTAACAGACTCTGCAGAGTCCCTGGGGAGCAACAGTTAAGATGGGGAGGGACACCTAGGGGGCCCCTACAGGCTCTGGGGCCCTGGGGCAATTGCCCATTTTTTCCTATGGTAGCTCTGACCCTGGCTTGGCTGTACAAATGAAAAGGAGGAGGACCTGCCCTAGCAAGCTACCATCACATTATCACACTGATGAAGCTCAGGTGAGTGGGCGTAACGTATGTGGGCGGGGCTTGGAGACGCTGGGCCGGAGGAGTAGCCGGGACCGCTACATGCCGTATCTCCCACCAGGCGCATAGGTTGGCAGACAGTGAGCCCCTGTCGACTGCAGGTACATGCTGGCCGCGGGAAGCCGCGGCGAACTGCCTGGATCTAGGCGAAGGAAAGGTACCTACTCCTATGTCCCACTTGGAAAGCTTTGAGTGTTCAAAGAACTGTGTTATTTCATAGGAGGGAACATGCTGTCAGAGCAAGCAAGCCTTAAAGAGAACCTGTACTGAGTAAAAATATTTAAAATAAACACATGAGGTAACTTCAAATAAACATTGCATAGTTACCTTGCCATCAGTTCCTCTCAGAAGCTCACCATTTTCTTCTGACAATAATCCCTTCCAGTTCTGACAATATTTTGTCAGATCTGAAATATATCAGTTGGTGTCAGTACAATATCAGTTGCTGTCAGTTACAGCTGAGAGGAAAACTGATGTACCAGGTAATGCCCATGTTTCCCTATGGCTCAAGTGGGCGATGTTACAGTTTAACTGTGTGCTGACCAGAAAGCTGTTATGGGTAATGGCCATTTTCAAAATGGAGGACGGAAAATTCCTTTGATCACAGTGAACAAACAGGACGCGGGACAGGAGAAAGACACTGAGGAGTAGACTACATGGAAGGTAAGTATGACTTGTGTATGCTTATTTTGACTTTTAATTTTCAGTTCAGGTTTTCATTAAGGAATGCTTATACTTTTGTATTGTGGACACTACGCAGTGACTGTTGCTTCGTGAATTTAAGGAGCCCGCTGAGGCAGCTTTATCTAAAGTGAAGAGTCCTGCTGAGATTGTTTTCTTAGTTTAGTGCAATTCTAGTTAGCCCACGTCTTGTTTTTAAAGGGTTCACTTTTACAGGGGGATGGTTTTTCACATGAATTTCTATTAATAAATGAATTTTTGCATACAGTTGTTTGAGTGGCGGTTGTTTCATTAATTCTTTCTCTGCAATTGTTTTTCAACCTGCCTTCCCCTGTGGAAATAGTTTCCAGAGGGTTAACTCTGCAGATGGAGGGACCTGTGCGCCAGTTTTTCTAATTTTTGCTTTACATTGTTGCTAGGCAACCAGACCCTGGTGCATAGACTCCTTTTGTGAAAAGAGTCATAAGCTGCAGGGAGAATCAGTCCCATCTACACCACATGATTATTTGTCAGATTTGATTCAATTTGATTCGATTCATTGATATGATTTGATTCAATATGACATGTCCGATTCATGATTTGATTGAATTTGAATCATGTCAGATACATGATTCGATTCAATTTGATTCAAATTGAATCGAATCATGAATCGGACATGTCAGATTGAATCAAATCAAATCAATGAATCCAATCAAATTGAATTGAATCTGACAAAGAATCATATGGTGTAGATGGGACTGATTCTCCCTGCAGCTTATGACTCTTTTCACAAAACGAGTCTCTGCACTGGGTCTGGTTGCCTAGCAACAGTGTAAACACATAGGCCTGGTGCACACCAGAGGAGTTTTTCTGAGTGTTTTGAGTTTTTAAATCTGCTGCTAATGTTATCCTATGTGTCTGTGCACACTGGAGCAATGAGGTTTTGTAAAAAACCCCATAGCATTACATTGGGAAGAGCTTTTGAAACCTCATTGCTCCAGTGTGCACAGACACATAGGATAACATTAGCAGCAGATTTAAAAACTCAAAACGCTCAGAAAAACTCCTTTGGTGTGCACCAGGCCTTATACCACTGAAAACTATGTAGGCAGCAGTTATGGTTGTAAAAGAAAATAAAAAAAAACACCCATTACAAATGGATTAGCCTCCTAGCCCTTCATATGTCACTATTTACAATACATGTTATATTGATAAAACCATTCATTTAAAAAAAAAAAAAACGTTTTACACTATTTTAGAAGGATGTTTAATAGTTTATGCATAAACCACTTTTTATTTTTTCCCTCATTCGCGGAAGAATCCCTTTAAGGTTAGGCATTGATAGGGTGGGGTTTAAAGTAAGAATGGGGTCAGGTCAGGCGATAGTATCAGTAAATATTAGCAATATTTTGCTATCGTAATTTCATAGATACTAATGATAGAATATTGGTAATTTTATCGATATTCTACTAGCGACTATCTTCACGCCCATTTTTCCAGGCTATGTTTTGCATGTACACTCACTCTCTCTCTCTCTCTGCTCATTAGCAACTATGGAAAGCAGCTGCTCTGCAGTACCTGAGGCAGAAAGCTCCGGCAGCCGCAACAGATTAGTGGTGCTGACTTAAATCTCACCTACTCATAAAAAATCACATAAAAAATCACATTATGAAATATTGATCAGGTAGCCAGCAAGTACTGCATCTTATACAGATTTTAGTAAATAAATCCCATCCACATTAAATTGAGAAGCATCATTTAGAAGTATAATGTGCGTTTACACTTTCGACTGAGCTGAAAATGCTTTTTATGTGACTTGGATTATTTATATATCTTTCAGTATTATTTATTTGGATGTCTTCTTACATTGCAGAGAGCTGTCAGTATCAGCCATGCCATGGGTTCATCTTGCATTAAAATACACCACACCGATAGGCAGAGTCTGGCTTCCTGTGCTCTTCATTGTCCGGGTTCTGGTTCTGCTTCTTGCTGAAAATTCTGTCTGGAAGGATGAGGAAAAGTTCTTCATATGTAACACTCAACATCCTCCTTGTAAACCAGCATGCTTCAATGATGTATACCCAATCACTTTTCCACAGTACTGGTTCCTTCAGCTTTTACTGGTCACAACCCCAACAATGCTATGGATCTTATCTTCCATTACTCATCCCAAAAGGTTATCTACAGAGAACTTTCTTTCATCACATGAAAATGTTCACATCTCAGAAAAGCCCTCCACAGAATCTTTGCCTCCCAGGAGATATTATATCATAAGTCTCTTATTGAAGTTGTTACTAGAAATTGTATTCTTAGTTGCACAGTGGTACTTCATGGGTTTTCATGCTCCAGGGTTTTACAGCTGTACAGCTGAACCATGCCCTAATATAGTAAATTGCTTCTATCCAAACCCCTTGAAGAAAACCATTTTCATCATTATCATGCTATCGCTAACAGGAATGTCAATTCTTCTCCTATTATTGGAGCTTCTCTTTTCATTGGCAAAGAAACTGTGCAAATAAATGCTAACTCGTTTCCCTCATAATTCATTAATGACATGGGCACATGTATCCCACCATATAGGCACTAGAAATAGTTTTTTAGACATTAAAATGCTGCTTATTACTGATATGTACAATATATAAAGCTGTGTATCTTATGCTCATAAAGTACAGTAGTCATACTTCGTTTCATTCTTCCATTCTGGCAAACAATCTTGTATGTATAATAATTTCGAAATAATAATCAGAACATTTGTATAGCGCTTTTCTCCTGTTGGACTCAAAGCGCTCAAGAGCTGCAGCCACTAGGACGCGCTCAAGAGGCCACCCTGCAGTGTAAGGGAGTCTTGCCTTGAACTCCTTACTGAATAGGTACTTGACCTAGCCAGGATTCGAACCCTGGTCTCCTATGTCAAAGGCAGAGCCCTTAACCAGTACACTATCCAGCCACCCTAGGAAGTAGGACATACTATGTCACAGGAACCCTTAGTGGTCGGACCGCAACTGGCCTTCTAAACGGTGCCAGCGCACAGATCGTGCGAACTCTGGTAGCAGTCAATGCGCAGGAACCGCTAAGAATTAGCCACGGACAAACCAGAAGGGAGCCTGTGAGATACGGGTAATTACAACTTCACACACTGGTTCAGGCTATCTGCCACCACCGCGGTTACCATGGGACCGAGGAGCCCACTGACTGACTAGTGTAGGAAGTAAAGGACATACTATGGAGGAGATAATATAAATATTTACAAATGCACCTTGTACAAAGCATGCATTTTACTGTATAACTTAGATAATGGAATGAAGACCAAGGCCCATATGCAATTTATTTTTCTTCTGAGTTTTCTCCTAGGAGATAATTTTTCATCTTCAATCTCACTATTTACAAATGCGAAAGTTTGGATGTTTGGATGTTTGTTACTCAATCATGCAACAATGGCTGAACGGATTTGGATGAAATTTAGCACACACATAGTACATTACCTGGAATAATATATAGGATACATTTTATCCCCATAACCAAAAAGTGGGTGGAGACAAATACAAATTTCACTGGGAAAATGTAAACTGCAGCCCTTCTTCATTGTTAATGGTAGGGTTCTCAAACTTTGCACAGTTGGTCACTGGGTGACTGGGATTAATATTCAGAAAAATGTGTGGAGCCTACAAAATCCAATCAAAATTCACTTATTGATTTTCAAGGGGAATATTTAATTGCTGCCTTTCTTGCACTGTTAATGGCACAAGCCTCAATCCTGGTACAGTTGGTCATTGGGTGACTGGGGTTAAAATTCAGAAAAGGGGGTGGAGCCTCAAACAGCCAATCAGATTTGTTTAATTTCAATGCAAATTATTGATGCCAAAGACCGCAAAGCTCACAAACTAGGTCATTGAGTAATTGAGTAATTGTGTGTTAGGGTTAGAAAAAGTCAGCGGAGCGAACACCAGCCAAATACATACCCGGGCAACACTGGGCCATCAGCTAGTAATAACTTTTCAGCACTTTGCAATGGAAAAAGTACCAAAAGGTAGGTGAAAATGTACTATCAAAATTATTTTGATTATTTGTTTGCTTGCTGGTGGTTTTAAAGGCATATTATTGACAATTTTGAAAATATCACCTAGGAGAAAACTCAGGAGAAAAAGTGAATTGCATATGGCCCCTGATGTTTGTTTTCAAATTGTGAGGAAAATGTAATGTAACACTAAATACTTTTGTGTTTATATAGTATTCATACACAACAACAGACTAGACTGATTAAAGATTAAAGATGAACAAAGATTAAAAATAAACAAAGTAGAAAATATTTGCTTATTTGCCTAAAATTAACATTTTATGCTACACTAACTAAAAACTAGTCTAAAACCTGTTCGTTCTGTTAGATTATAACTGCTTACTTTTTTCGATATAGTGATCCTTTAATGTATACACAGAAGACTCCTTATTAGTTACATAGTTACATAGTTATTTTGGTTGAAAAAAGACATACGTCCATCGAGTTCAACCAGTACAAAGTACAACTCCAGCCTGCTCCCTCACATATCCCTGTTGATCCAGAGGAAGGCGAAAAAACCCTTACAAGGCATGGTCTAATTAGCCCCTAAAGGGAAAAATTCCTTCCCGACTCCAGATGGCAATCAGATAAAATCCCTGGATCAACATCATTCTGCCTTACCTAGTAATTGTAGCCATGGATGTCATTCAACTCAAGGAAAGCATCTAAGCCCCCTTTAAATGCAGGTATAGAGTTTGCCATAACGACTTCCTGTGGCAATGCATTCCACATCTTAATCACTCTTACTGTAAAGAACCCTTTCCTAAATAAATGGCTAAAACGTTTTTCCTCCATGCGCAGATCATGTCCTCTAGTCCTTTGAGAAGGCCTAGGGACAAAAAGCTATTATCTCAGTTATTGTTATTTGCCTGACTGCATTGGCCACATCTAATGTACAATTTACCAATGATAAGGCTAATTCACATCCCTTGCACGGAACGCATTTCTTTTTTCTTAAAGTTATGAAATGGATATATGTATATCTAATGTTTGTATTAATTATACTGTAATTCAATATAAATTATTGAAAACAAATGACACAGATTTTCTCCAGTCCAAATCTCTACCTCCTGAAGCCACCACAACTCACATGTGCTACCACTACAGTTACGAGTGAGATTGCATCAGGCTTTCAGTGTAAAGAAGGCATGTTGCAATTTATTCACACAGTTAAAAACAGCATGGTGCCCCTTAGGAGAAAATGTATTCGACTGGAAGATCCCACTGAATATGAAGACGACCCAGGAAAGGGATTGAGTGGGATCGCTGAAGACAACGAGCAGTATCAGCACACTCAGGAGCAGGTAATCTAGCCCACACCATAAATTCAGGTGTTTTTAGGCATAGGAATTACAGGCTACTGCCTGGAGTGCCATTGGTCCTAGGGGCACCATGCCCCTGATTAAGCCCCGCCCCTGAATGAAGCCCTGCCCCCAAATGAAGCCCTGCCCCCACAGGTGTTTGTGCCTCCTTCTGACTCCTTATGCTTCTTTCTGTCTCCTTGTGCTACCTTTGCCCCCCTGTACGTCTAGAGATGGATTAAAGTGAAATGGTGTCCTAGGCAAGCAATGACTTTGGGTCCACACTTGATAGCCACCTAGCTGTTTTGGCAAGATTTGTTGGGGGTCTGCATAAACTGGGCCCCTAGACTCCCTCCAGGCCGGATGCACCAGCCTAAGTTGCCTTGTGGATGATCCAATTCTGTGTGCCACCCTCTGTGCCTTCCTCTGTCCCACTGTATGTCCTACTGTCCCCCTTTGTGCCTCCCTCTGTCCCCTTGTCCCAGTATCTGTTCCCGTCCCCCTCCTGCGCCTCCCCCAGTTCAGTTTGAAAAAGGCAGAGTATAGTGCAGCAGAAACTGTGCTCTGGCCTTCCCTCTGGAGGTTAGTGCTGTTTAAGTACGACCATCCTGTCTGTTCTCTGTTCCCTCTAGTGCCGGCTCTCCTCATGTATTGTGTAATCATGCTATATGCAGTAAGAGATGCTGGACACTAGGGAGAAAAGGGAGCGGACAGGCAAAAGCACAGCACTGGACTCTAGCAGAGATGTGAGAGCACAGCTCCTGCTGCACTATACTTTGCATTTACACATTAAGCTCGGGTAGTGCAGGAAGGGGGTGTGCAACAAAATGCGACAGCATCGCTGGGTTGTTTGTATCCCAGGGACTCCCTGTATTATGCATCCACCTTAGACGGCACATGGTTTATATTCACTAGTGTGGACTTTTGCCTGGAGTGACTAAAAGGTTAGAAACGCCCCTGGTTTTATTCCGTAATGTTGGCATCAGTTCAGTTTTTTTCCTCCAGCTTTCTTTTTAATTGAAATAAAAGTATACAGAGGAGAAAAAACACATAAACAACTGCCAACCCACAGAGGGGTTGGTGATGCATTGCAAAGGGAAGCAATAAACAACTTCATCCAAAACAAAAAGTATAAGAATCGACCAGCAGTGTTGAGTACAAGTAGAGGCATTGGCAATTTACGATTTGTTTCCGTTTTTATGATTTCCGATTTTCTGTTTTTCTATTTTACGTTTTCTGAGTAATTGAAACAGGGGAATCTTGTGATTGGTCTAAAATTACCGTGGTAATTGGATTTTTGTGGAAAAATGTATCATTCCCTGACTGGTCCAATGCTTACGAGTTCTGTGATTAGGCTAAAATTACCGAGTTGTGGTAAATCGGATTTCCGCAGAATTCCAATTTCCGATCGGAAATGCGGAAATTTCAGTTTTGCGGAATCTGAATGAGCACCCGTACCTACACAATCTGTTCCTAGTATTCAATAACTGTTGACCATAATACTACATGTAGATAGTAAAATTGGCCAGTGACTGGCCAATCAAAATTGGAAGTGTGTATCAGGCTTTACTTTACAACTGACAGAAAGCCCTATTCATCAAGAAATACTCATATGCAAAGCTCTCTCCAGTAAATTACTAAATATTTCATTTATAACAATATATTTTTCATTATATTAATTATGTCTACTAATTCTGTATTAGGTACCAATGTGTGTATATATATATATATATATGAACCCGTTTTGTTTCTTACTCTGTACAGCACCATGAAAGATGATGGCGCTATATAAATCATCATGTTATTAATAATAGTTATAAAAAAAATCTTACTCTAGAGCAGTGATGGCTAACCTTGGCACTCCAGCTGTGGTGGAACTACAAGTCCCATGAGGCATTGCAATACTCTGACAGCTCTAAGCATAACTCGGGAAGGCAGAGGCATGATGGGATTTGTAGTTTTGTCACAGCTGGAGTGCCAAGGTTAGCCATCACTGCTCTAGAGTAATCTATAACACAGAACTAGATGCATGTTTTTGTTTTGGTGCTGAAGGGGTTTATCCCATGATAAGTCCAGAGCTGAGACTGCTGTCCAAGCTGTAAACTGTAGGCTGCGAACACTGTGCCACTTGCTTCCCTGAAATGTATTGCGTAAACATTCTGCATCTCAAAGATTACTCATCAGAGGCAAGCACTGGGCGCTATCTCTGTTTCTCTAAACATGGAGCTTATCAGATAACTAGAGTTTTCAAAATGATAACCAGAAATAATATTGTAATTTACAAATATAAGCTAAATAGGGATATATATACAGCGTGCAAAAAGTAGCGTAGGAACACACTAGGCAGACTCGCATATGCATTTTCCATAGAATATAGTGGAAAACGCATATGCAATTCTGTCTAGTGTGTTCCTACCCTCACACATAACTAGAGCATAATTAGAATACCACAAACACATGTTAACACAGGTTAATGCATGCAATAATTATGTTGTATATAATGCATATGTAAATTGTGTGTAACAGGTACAAACACATCTGGGACATAAGTTAAATCCCTGTCCGTGTGTTACTTATATGCACTCTGTATTACTGCAAGTTAGTAACTATCGGTAATTAGTTATATGTCGTAATATTATAAGCATCTAAATACCATGCGTATCATGTCTACTGCTTGTGCGTTACACTTTACCCCAGTTTAGTGAATATACCCCATAGTTCCCAAGAGTTTTTCTCAGTTCCCAGGGCCTGATTTACACTTGAAGATGAAGAGCTTGAAGGCACAGAGATTCTAGCACCCTGAACTCCACCCCTCAACACTGGCCACACCCCCATATATATACAGTACAGACAAAAAGTTTGGACACACCTTCTCATTCTTTATTTTCATGACTATGAACATTGTAGATTCACACTGAAGGCATCCAAACTATGAATTAACACATGTGGAAGTATAGTACATAACCAAAAAGTGTGAAACAACTAAAAATATGTCATATTCTAGGTTCTTCAAAGTAGCCATCTTTTGCTTTGATTACTGCTTTGTACACTCTTGGCATGGGACTGTAGACAAAACATACATCCTTACCTAAAATAAATTAACAGGAACTCAAAGTTGGTGCATAAAAAGGCCGTGGCCAATTTTATTGGTTTAATTTATATAAAAGAGGTCCAAATAACTTTATTAAGTCAAATAAATAATCAATAAATAATCAATAAATAACCAAACTCAGAAAATCCACCAATTACAGTTCAGACCTTAACTAGCCAACATTCAATACCGCAAGGACCCCTTGATGGAACCAATAAACTTGACCACGACGGATCTTCTTCTTGTTGGGAGGGTGGGTGGGGAGCTTGTCCCATCCACGCTGGAAACTTAAGGCAGATAAGCATAGGACAGCACCTACTTATATACCCTAAAAACTCCTCTGATTGGCTGCTGCAACAAAGTATTGGGCCTAGTGACACCTGGCAGACTTAACCTTTCTACCTAGCCGACCAATCCTGAACAGGCCTACGATTTTTTGCCTTACTACCTAGGAAAGGAATAGCAGCCAATCAGAGGATGACTTACCTCAGCCATAGAGGCCAGTGTTAATTTTTTAACAGATTAGTTATACTAATTTAGAAACTGTTTTTTAACCTTTCTTTACCTATAATCTCAAACTATTCAACATTCCTGTTTGCCACACTCCCATGAAGGGCCTATTTTATTGAATATGGCCCTGTACATGGGACTGTAGCTAAAATAAATTAACAGGAACTCAAAGTTGGTGCATAAAAAGGCCGTGGCCAATTTTATTGGTTTAATTTATGTAAAAGAGGTCCAAATAACTTTATTAAGTCAAATAAATAATCAATAAATAACCAAACTCAGAAAATGTTAGGTCCACCATTACAGTTCAGACCTTAACTAGCCAACATTCAATACCGCAAGGACCCCACCTGACAGGCTAAAAGCCTGTCCCACCACCAAACGGCCCTTTCAATGCACCATTGTAAACCAGAATTGAAAATATCATTCCCAACGTCACTTAAATGTATTGCATCTTGCCTGTATAAACCTTGGGTGTTCCCTTCCAAATCCCAGTGACGAAAGGAAAACCCATCGATGGAAGGCAAAAACCTTTCAATTTTGTGATTTAACCTCTTCCTAACCTTGTCATAAGGCAAAAGTTCAGGAGACAGGGACCATGCCGGGCGAGTGATTATTTCGGAAAAGACTACCACTGTAGTAGGAGAGAGAGCGTGGAAAGCCCTGATGTCATCCCTTATCATGAAAAAGAGGTCTAACGATTTCATTTTACCGATGTCGTTCCCCCCCAAATGGATTACCAAAACCTTTGGAGTTGGAAACTGTTGCAACATATCGTTTAAAACTGTATTTAACTGACACCATTGCATGCCTCTCACTCCGTTCCAATGTACAATGTAATAATCAGGGTCCAAATTCAGGTTCTCTGTGTAACATCTCCTGAAGGCCCTCTTATGTGCCCAGAATATATATGAGTGTCCTATAATCCAAATTTCTGACTTTGGTCCTGAAAAATAAAACAGAATTAAGGGCGAATGTAAAGTTTGAATGCATTAGATTTCCATCTCCCCAATCTTTTGATCACCGACTCGTGCAAACCTAATTTTGCTGCCTCTGTGGCTGCACCGATCCTAAATGAATGTGAGGTAAATTTCCGACTTTCCAAACCAGCATGTGTAGTGCATTTTTTCAGGACTGAGTTGAATTGGAATTTAGTCAAAACTGAGCCATCTGAGTGACACAGCAGCGTACCTGCCTTGCCACCTCTTACCTGTAAAAAACCAGCGAGATTGCGTAACGGACAAAGTTTGTTATTCGGTAACTCATTAAGTTCTATCCACTCACCCTTACCTAACTGGTCTGTTTTTGACCTTTGAATGAAAATGCCGATTTTGGAATGTGTTACCAGGATGTCTTTATATTGAAGACCATCCAAACTTGTTTTGGATCCTGCGATGAGCTCGGATACCCGCAGCGCCGCAAAGAACATAAGGCAGAAGGCACACTTGAACAATATTTCTTCAAAAGGGGAAGAACAAATAGCCGCAGCTGATTCCCATAATGCCAGCAAGATGTTACTAGTTATTGGTTGTCTGTTATCAGGTAAATGAGTAACCCTCCTATGACCCTTTAATAATTGTTTTACTGAAAAGAAGGAATTACAAGCTGGCAAACCGCCCAACTTCAGGAAAAAAGGATATGCCCGCTAATGATTTAGATATGTGGGAGTGAGACAAGCCCTTTTGAATGGCACTTGCTGCAAACTGAAGAACCAAGTCCTCAGAAACAGTCCATTCAGACATACCCCTGTTTTTTGTGAATTGTACCCAATTAAGCCAAGCAACTGAATAGGAATTCCAAGTTGCCTTGGAGACAGATTGCTGAATCCTGGCGCGGATTAATTCCAAAGCAGATCCCACATGAATGATGGAACTATTTCTCCCACTGGTTCCGCTGTTGGCGCCAAGGCACGGAATCTCGTCATCTGGAATCGTGACAAAGAGTCAGCGATGTCATTTTTGACACCCGGAACATGAGAGGCTTTCAACCAAACATTAAATTTTAACACATATAGGACTAGTACCCGTAAGAGCTTTACAACTAAAGGAGACTTTGATGACATACAGTTTACAGCAAACACCACTCCCTTATTGTCTGTTTGAATCAGTATCCTTTTTCCTTCAAATTGAGAGCCCCAAATAAATAACGCTGCTAACACCGGGAAAAGTTCTAACAGGACTACATTCTTGATCACCTCCTTTTGGCACCATGAAGCTGGCCACCGGGCATTGAACCACTTACCTTGAAAGAAAGCTCCGCAGCCGATGCTGCCAGAGGCATCTGTAAAAAATTCTAAATCCATATTAGACATAAACTCCTCCTGCCAAATTGAGTGACCATTATAGCCATCTAGGAATTCTGCCCAGACCATTAAATCCTCTTTTAAATCTGCTGCCAATCGTATGTGTGAGCGTGGTGACTTCAAACCGCTGGAGGCTTTTGCCAATCTGCGCGAAAATACTCTGCCCATAGGCATGATTCTCGTGGTAAATGCTAAACAACCCAGCAATGACTGCATTTCCTGAAGCAAAACTTTTCTCCTTCTTAAGAAAGTGGAAATTAGACTTTGAATTTTGTTTATTTTTTCTAGGGGTAATCGGAATTCCATCCGCTCTGTGTCGATTGTTATTCCTAAAAATTCAATTGTGGTACACGGGAAAACTGTCTTTTCGGCTGCCAGTGGAATCTGAAAATGTTCGCATACTACTTTGAAAGTTACTAATAGCCTATGGCAAATATCGTTATTTTTTGGGCCCATAAATAGGAAGTCGTCCAAATAGTGTATTAAAGTATTATGACCTGAAATTGCTACAACTACCCATTCTAGGAATGTCGAGAAACTCTCAAAGTAGCTACATGAAAGGGAGCACCCCATGGGCAAACATTTATCGAAATAAAAGTGGTTATTAAAATGGAAGCCCAGGGAGTTACATGACTCTGGATGAATAGGGAGTAGTCGGAAAGCCGACTTAATATCGGTTTTAGCTAACAAAGTCTGTCGCCCCAGCGGGCGAAGCAATTTTAATGCATCATCAAAAGATGTATAGGATACTGAGGTCAGGTCTATCTATTTCATCATTCAATGAGCCCCCTTCAGGAAATGACAGGTGGTGAATCATTCTATATTCACCTGGCTCCTTCTTAGGTACTATACCCAGAGGTGACAGCCTGAAATTGGCGAAAGGAGGTGTCATAAATGGGCCAGCTACCCTACCAGCTATCACCTCTTTATCGATTTTTTCTCTAACCACTTCTTTATGAAGATCAACTGATTTTAGATTTTTAACTAAAACGCAACCTAAACCTTTAAACACCGGCAACCTGAAACCTTCTTTGAAACCTTCAATTAACATGCGAGCTGTCACTCTGTCTGGGTACATGCGCAGCCACGGGAGCATGTTTGGAAGGCTCACTGGCGTAACTATGCTTAAGAAAAAGCTCCTTATTAGTGGGTTGCGTGGTAGCATTCGCTTTCTTAAAGCATTTGGAGATTGGATGAGCCCCGCCACAATAACCGCACTCGTGCCTGTATTTGCATGTACCAGGCCACTTACACTGTGCTTCATTAAAAGCAAAACAAATGCCTTTTTTGTAATTACTGGCACTTGTAGAGAGGGTTTGTTTAAAAGATGTAACCTTTTGAGGCATCATCAGATTCAACCAGAGCTCGGCATCTTTCGAACCCCAGCCGGCCTCTGGATAAACAGATAATTTTTGTCGGAAAGCCTCATCGTAGTCAAACCACGCGAAGCCACCAAAAGATTTGTATGCATTCAAAATTGAATTGAGGTACACAAACATTTGTTGACACTTTTCTGGAGATTTTTCGCCAATTACACTGGCGTAAATACAGAACGCCTGCAACCAATTGGTAAAAGATCTCGTGACCGGTCGACGACGCTCCTCATCCGACTTCTCCTCTTTTTTCTCATTTTTTACATGCGGCAATAATGTAAGGATATCTACATAATCCCCATTCCACATTTTCTCTTTGAGGGACATTGACAAGTGAAAACCCAATGGGGACAGTTTAATTGGCATTGATTCCCTATATGCAGTCTCAGGCACCCCTGGCCTACCAGCAGGCAAGACCGTTGGAGCCTGAGTAATGTTTTGACCAAAAGGGGGAATCCCAGCTAGCTCACGTGAGGGATGGGAAGGGGTTGAGGGGAGGGGACCTATTGCATCCCCAGACTCCCATACCCTGCTAACTGATTGCGTAGTATCCTTATTTAAAGCAGTCAACAATGCCCTTAATAAAACATCAACAGAGGAATAAGTATTATACCCACCATCCTTGTTCGTAGAGGTTGCAGGCTGGGCTCCAATTGTAGGGATGAGAGAAGCAGGCTCGTCGCTGCGTGGGGCCCCGGCATGAAGCTGCGCAGCGCAGCCAGCAGCAGCTGGGGCCGGCGTCGCCTGTTGCCAGGACGACCCTAGGCCAGCGCCACTGGGCCGCACGCGCTCGCTCCCACCACCAGACAGGCCGCCGCTGGGCAGTGTAGGCTCCGGGCGAACCGCCCCGGATGGCTGGGCAGAGGGGAACAAGATGCCGCCATGTCCGCCAGAGGAAGGCGGAAGATGAAGGCCTCCGTCGCTGGTACTGGCCCCGCCCCCGGCTGGGGCCGACGTCGTCATACCGCTGCTGCGCTGCTGTGACCCGGGATGGCTCCCATTGGTTGCTCCTATAAAAGAAAGAGAAAATCCCGCCTCCCGGATGCTCTCATTGGTCGCTCCAGCGACCCCCGCAGGCTCCGCCTCCTCCTCGCGCTGGTTGGTCGGCGCCGCCATCAGGCCGGGACGCTCCTCCCACTCGCGCTGATAGGCCGGATTCAAAACCGCAGCCGGGCTGGCCTCGATCAAAGGGGTGCCTGCAGCCATCGCTCCGGACATCGTCGGCGAAGGCCCCGATCCAGACCCAGCAGCAACAGGCTCCGGCGGGAGGGGGACCGATGCGGCCGGACATGCCACACTTAGGATCTGTGCAGGGCGGGCTTCCGGAACCCGATTCTTCGCCGCCGCTGCCGCCGGTCGACTGCCAGATGACGCCGGCCGCTGACACACTGCTCCGCTCCCTCCTGACTTCTTGGGCTTGCTTGCAGCTGACCTCTCCTTTCTGCCTCTGGGCGGGCTGGCTTCCGGGGAGTACGAGTGCCGGGTTTTCTTCAGCCTCTTCGCCGGCAGATGTGCAGGTACTGTGGCTCTTCCCTCTTCAGCTCTCTCCGCCTCCGCTAGCTGCAGGCACCTGGTTAGCAGCTCCAAGCCACCAGGTTCTTCGGCTCGGGCAGCCAACATCCTTGTAATCTCCATTGCGGAGGGACAGCTCAGTATTACAGCTCACGTAACAAGCTCTGTATTACAGCTCTGGAGCTTGTCCCATCCACGCTGGAAACTTAAGGCAGATAAGCATAGGACAGCACCTACTTATATACCCTAAAAACTCCTCTGATTGGCTGCTGCAACAAAGTATTGGGCCTAGTGACACCTGGCAGACTTAACCTTTCTACCTAGCCGACCAATCCTGAACAGGCCTACGATTTTTTGCCTTACTACCTAGGAAAGGAATAGCAGCCAATCAGAGGATGACTTACCTCAGCCATAGAGGCCAGTGTTAATTTTTTAACAGATTAGTTATACTAATTTAGAAACTGTTTTTTAACCTTTCTTTACCTATAATCTCAAACTATTCAACATTCCTGTTTGCCACACTCCCATGAAGGGCCTATTTTATTGAATATGGCCCTGTACATTCTCTTGATGAGCTTCAAGAGGTAGTCAGCTGAAAGGGTTTTCACTTCACAGGTGTGCCCTGTCAGGCTTAATAAGTGGGATTTCTTTCCTTATAAATCGGGTTGGGACCATTAGTTGCGTTGTGGAGAAGTCAGGTGGATACACAGCTGATAGTCGTACTGAATAGACTGTTAGAATTTGTATTATGGCAAGAAAAAAGCAGCTAAGTAAAGAAAACTGAGTGGCCATCATTACTTTAAGAAATGAAGGTCAGTCAGTCTGAAAAATTGGGAAAACTTTGAAAGTGTCCCCAAGTGCAGTCTCAAAAACCATCAAACACTACAAAGAAACTGGCTCACATGCGGACCGCCCCAGGAAATGAAGACCAAGAGTCACCTCTGCTGTGGAGGATAAGTTCATCCGAGTCACCAGCCTCAGAAATCACAGGTTAACAGCAGCTCAGATTAGAGACCAGGTCAATGCCACACAGAGTTCTAGCAGCAGACACATCTCTAGAACAACTGTTAAGAGGAGACTGTGTGAATCAGGCCTTGCTTCAGCGTTGTGGCATAGTTTTGATGCCTAAATGACAGTAACTGGGCAGTTAGGCACCTGAGAAGATTATGCCAGAAGGGCAATGAACTGAGCAATGGAGTTGAAGTTGAATGCACAGAGTTGATTAAAGGGAAGTATTAATTAGGGTTAGAGGACTACCAGGAAGATTGGTGTTACGTGTAGAGTAGAAGGGTGTGGGCTATGGCATGGGGAGAGGGTTATTATTAGTTAGAATAAAAAGGTTATGTTTAGGGATAAAGAAGAGGGTTCCCAAACTGGAAGTTTCATTAGAGGAAGGGGTAAAAAGTAGTCTTATACCACAGAATATACAGTAAACCCCAAAATTGCAATATTGCACTTGCAATATTCTATTACCACCTATTTAAAACATCCCCCAAGTTAGTGCAGCACAAACTGTTACATACAGTAGTTTAACTCAAAAGAGTTCACGGTGTAGGTTGACTCTATTTCACACTAAATGACATAATACATCATATTAACATAATGGTTAGGTAATTATCCCCCCCAGAAAAACGGAGCCTGATGTGGAAGCGGGACTATAAAGTTTGCGGAATCGTTTTCGTGGTCAGCGCACGAGATGCGCACTGGCACAGCGAAACCCTTCCACAAGCGTATAATTGGGTGAACCCAGGCTAGGTGCAAGGCACCAGCAGAGGGCGATCCCCACCGGCAGATGGCGCTGTGGAGTGCAGAGGAGTACAATCGCTGCACGGCCACAGATGCCAGATGGGGATTGTACAGATCAAGACAATGCGGGGCTGAACAGCCCATAAAGAGAAAGAGCACAGGGACAGGACGAATGTGTGTTCACCAATCTAGTCGCGACCCTGCGACGGTGAACACACATCAGCAGAAACAAAAGTAGGAATGCGATCGCGAGAAAGGCGATCGCCAGAAGTGACACAAGACAGACTAGAACAGAACACAAGAGGAGCAAAGGCACAGCAAATAATACAATGAGAATGATAAAGAAACTAACAAACGCTAACTAAACGCGAACACCGCACTCATTCGCAACAGCGAACGCGATTATGCGCGGTCTCCGCGTGTTAAGCACAACAGAGACAAGCACGCCTAACTAACCACCGACAGACGAACACGAAACAAAGAACGTGAACGCTTGCTTAACGGTTACCTCACCGAGCCTACAGCAAGCGCCCGTATCAGACAAGACAGACGAACGAGAAACAGGAACTAGGCAGAAAGGATCCACCGCTCTTCCGGCAGAGCAAGTGTGATCCAAGCAGGAACACAGATCAGAAAGATCCACAGCCACTAACGCTAGCGGCTAGTGCGATCTAAACTCAGGCACAAGAAAACAGATCAGAAGGATCCACAGCGCTAGCGCTAGAGGCTAGTGCGATCCAGGAAGACAGAACAGAAGGATCCACAGCACTAGCTCAAGGCGAGTGCGATTCAGGCAAGACAGATCAGAAGGGGCTACCAGTAACAACCGCTGTTCCGGTTAGCACCCAGACACACAGAACGATTTCCTGTCGACCACAGCTGGGACAGGACAATCGCAACAAACAAACAAACCGATATGCAATCCTAACTGCACTAGGGAAACTACCTAGTGCAGTCCCATGAATTACTCTAAGCTAACTTTAACAAGAAGTAGCATGGCTGACACTCTAGGAGTGTTTACTACAAACCCTGAAGGAATGGCCAGCAAAGGACTCTGGGAAACATAGCTCTTTATACTGCCAGTCATCAAAGGAGGCAGGTAGGGGTTTTGCATAACGAATGTATGCAAATTCCTCAGCAGCAGAACAGACCAGAAACTTGCAACGGAAAGACAGGTCTCTCTTCCAGAGACCTGCAGCCCACAGACTAGAGGAATGGTCAAACAGCTGTCTGCCAGTGCAGCCAGCTGAGCGGATCCTCACAGGGACTAGTACACTACGGAGTGGTGTGGAGGCGGCGAGACGGACCCAGGAGGGGAATCCTAAGTGCACCGAGCGTGCGGCGGTGTTGGGAGCGAGCCCAAATGGACGTAAGCCTGCCAGGCTAGGCCACCTATACGGGGGAGAGCCCGTTTCAAAACTCTGAGCCATTTTTAACCTGCAGGAATATGTGAGTGTAATCGATTGTTTTATAAATTTATTTTAAACGGTATTACCCTATGTGGAGTTTTCCTTTGAGGTGACTCAATATTGAAGATTATTTCTGTGAGGATTCACTGCTGTGTTGATCGGAGAGGTGGGGGACGACCCGGGAACTGTCCCAAGGCTTATACTGACCTTTCTGGTCAGTGGATGCGGTAAGTGGCACACAAAGGGTGCTGGTGGTGGTCATCTCTGTCTTTTTGAGTAAATCATTTTGCTGAGGCGTTGTCCATCTTCCTACATGTGATGCTGAAGTTATCCTGTGGAGTTTTCAAGGGACTTTTTAGATAGTGACATCTTTGTTTTTCTGGGCAGGGGCGTAGGAATAGGCCCTGCAGCCCCTGCGCCCGCGGGGGGGCCCGGCCCCCCCCCCCTGGGGCCCGCTCGGGGCCGTTTTGTGGGTGCTGGAGGGGTGGCAGCATGAGGGGAAAGCCTTGCCCACAGTCGGCGGGGAGAGGGGTAGTTCCCCCCTCTCCCTCACCTCGGGGCTCTCCCCTCTGCGCTCCCCTCCAGCTCGTAAGTGTCTGTGGGGCTGTGGTGGGCAGCGAGCGGCGGGCAGATACATACCTGCTTCCGTGCGTTCCATCGGAGACTTCTCCCTCTAGCGGCTGACGTCACTTCCGGGGATAATTACCTAACCATTATGTTAATATGATGTATTATGTCATTTAGTGTAAAATAGAGTCAACCTACACCGTGAGCGCCACCTTTTTTGAGTTAAACTTTTTTGGAGATAAGAGGAGGCGAACAGGTGTTTCTGCAGAAAGAGTTTCATTCACTGTGAGCGCTACCTCTGTTGGAATCATTGTTACATACAGTAGCTCCAATGAAAGGCATGTTGTTGGTTGAAAAAAAATGGCACCAGCACCAGCGTATTTCAAGAGGTCTTTTATCAAGGTTATTACAATGCAGATAGCAAAGATACAATGCCAAGTGAGTGATGCACATGTCGTTAGATGTAAAGTAATGTACAGCTATGGTGTAGATTATGAGAGACAACAACAGGTTCTGAGGCTATTTAGCAGTGTGTGTGTGTGTGGGGGGGGGGGGGGGGGGCATGGGGTTGTGGTCAGAGGTCAAAAGAGGCAACAGCGAACTCAGTACCAGCACAGTATATGTGTGAGAGAATTGCTGAGAACTGAGAGACATCCACTGTATACTCACAGTAGATACCACTATTGTGGTTAAGGTTAGGCACCAGGAACAGATATTTTACTATCAGGATTTGTTACAAATCACCATGGCAAAGAGCCAACACTGCAACATTTGACAATACTGTGATGAGATTCATGCATCATTCACTCTATACATCATTTGCTATATGCTATTCAAAAAACAATGATAAAAGCATAGCTGATGGGTCTTGCGGAGTAAATGTCCCATAAATCATAATAAAAGTAAGATGGCATGATGATTGGCATTACTCATTGCAATAATAATAAGAATCTTAGCTATCAGAAAAGAAAAGTTTGCTTTCTTAAAACAGAAAGTATTTGAGATAATTCAGGTTGGATTGAGCTCTGAGATGTCTCCCAGTGCATGACTGCTGAATATATGCAAATCAACAATTCTTGTCCTTAGAACCTAAACACACCTCCAGATCCGCTGGAATGCAATGATGCATCAGCTTCTTAATTGTACAGAGCCACAATAATCCAACATGCATACTGACTGTTTGTTGATCCTCATCAGTGCATGGCATGGATTAATGTGGCTCTCTTATCTATCAGATAAACTGCAATATCATCTGGGACCACAAGATGTCACTCACTTATCATATTATGAGTACAGAGTCATACAAAGTTATGCCTAGAATTGATTAAGAAAATGCCCTAACCTAGCTGTATGCAACCTGAGTAAATAATAAGAGGTAATTAAAGAAATTCTGCATAGAATAAGCAAAATGGGAAAGTATATGTAGTCCACTGGAGTTACTATTGTTATGTAAAAGAGTTAATAAGTACATAGGAAGTGGCTTCTTATCACTCATTGCTGCAGGAAAAAAAAGTTATTACTTGGTGGAGAAATACTGTAGTAAGTTCTTCATTATAATAATATCCTCTCTAGTGAGCTGTACCCCCACTTTTCTTCCATCTTTTCAAGAGGGTGACAGATTATTTTGTCCATAAACATAAAGTGGTTATTATAAATCACAATAAGCCATTTTCTTCTATACAGCATTTTGGCTAATTTAAATCTGTTCTTCTGTGTGTTCAGTCTGCTCTCTTTTTTCTGGGTGCGCATTAGAAGCTGTAGCTGTTTCATAAACAAATGGTTTGTGATTATATCTGGATCACAAAGGTAAAAAGGAATGATTTGACTGGCTCCAATTATTGTCATGAAGTGCGGCATTATGGTTATGGGTTTTGGTTGTCACATGAAGGTGTGAACTTACATTTTCCTTCTGTATTAAAGGACAACTGAATCGAGAGGTATATGGAGGATGCTATATTTATTTCCTTTTAAACAATGCCAGTTGCCTGGCTTTCCTGCTGATCCTGTGCCTCTAATGCTGGAAAAACACGGGTCGATCCGGCGGCCGATTAGCCGCCAGATCGACCCCAGCCGCGTCCCCACTCGTCCGCGCGTGCGCGCGGATCAATTACCGCTCGTCCCCGCCGGCGCTTCCTTATCAGCGCTCGATTCCCTGCCATTATCCGCCAGCGGGGATCGAGCGGGCGGGGGTCGAGCGGCTTCATCGGGCCAGATGAATATTATCAGCTGGCCGGATCAGCTGCTCGTTACACGGTACAGAAACGTACCATGTATCCCCAGCATAATACTTTTAACCATAGACCCTGCATAAGCTTGCTGCAGATCAGACATCATTGTCAGATCTGACAAGATTAGCTGAGTGCTTGTTTCTGGTGTAATTCAAACACTACTGCAGGCACATAGATCAGCAGCCAGGCAACTGGTATTGTTTAAAAGGAAATAAATATGGCAGCCTCAGGGCCGGCCCGCTCATGAGGCGGGGTGAAACTTTTGCCTCAGGCGGCAAATTTCTAGGGGCGGCATCCGCCCGTCCGTGGGTGCGGGGGGGGGGGGGGGGGGGCGGCCGCCGAGCTGGAGGGGTAGCGGGCAGGACGGGGGTATTGGGGCTAGCGGTGGGGGACAGTAAGAGGCACGGGCGGGGGATCACTCACCTTCCTCGTTCCAGCGTGCGCTCCACTGACGTCACTTCCTGCAACGCCGCCCACTGTATTGTACCTGGCCGGCGCTCCCCCACCGCTAGCCCCAATACCCCCGTCCTGCCCGCTACCCCTCCAGCTCGGCGGCCCCCCAGGCGGCAAAAAGTCTAGGGCCGGCCCTGGGCAGCCTCCATGTCCTTCTCAGTTCAGTTGTCTTTTAAGGAGACAATCCTGTACTGTAGTACTGTACTGCTGTTGACTGCTTCACATACTCCTAGAAATCAGTAAGGCAAATGTTGCTCTGAATTTTGTAATTGTGCAATTTTGATGCTTATTTGTAGTTGGAAATGACCACCAGCAACCTGTGCTGTGAATCCCAGAACATGGATCAGAACCAGAGCTGGATTTAAGCCAATGCCACATAGGCCATGGCCTAGGGTACCACAGGATCAAGGGGCAGGTGGCCAGCAGGCTATACTAGAGAAGGGGGGAAGGGTCACCTGGCTACCTATACTGGAGGGAGGGCTGGTCGTCAAGGTAACTTTACGGAAGGGGGGAGGGTCATCTGTCCTCTTATACTAGAGGGAAGGGGAGGAGGGGTCATCAGGCTATTTAAACTGGAGGAGGGGGGAAGGGTTATCTGGCTACCTATACTAGAGGTGTGGGTGGAAAGGGTCATCTGGCTGTCTACGGGAAGGGTCAACGGGCTACTTATACTGTGGGGGAGGGGGAAGTGTCTTCTGGATACCTAAATTGGTGGAAGGGAGGGGACATCTGGTTACCTATACAAAAGGGGGGGCAGCTGCTAACAGTGACCTTGGGCGGTAAAGAGTAGAAAGCCGGCCCTGGTCAGAACTGGAGTCAGGAACAAATGTGAACTCACCTCTAGAACATTATAAAAGTACAAAAGCATGAGCATGCATAAAAAGTAAAGATTGCAAAGATGCGTACATCAAAAAAGGGCGTCGGGAAAAAAGGGCGCGTGGTGTAAACGATAAGCAGTATTATCGTTTATAAAAATATTGTGTAGAATTTCGTTTACAAATAGTGTTTTAAGAATTTATAAATCATTAAATAATGTGTATGAAATCGGCAATTCTTAAAACGATAATCTTCCCTGTTTCTAAACTGAAACTTATAATTACGTTTGTTAAAAAAACAGTATTATTTGTTTAAACATTATAATTATATATTGTTATGAATAATCTTGATTTATCGTTTATTATTATAATAAAATGTGAAAATATTGTTTATAACAATGATATTAATATAAGTACATTCATAATAACTGTTGATTAGTATTATAAAAATTGTACTAAAACTATACCTAACTCTACTCTTACACAGAACCCTCTCTGTACCTATCCCTAACCCCTAAACCCCCTGGTGGTGCCTAAACCTAAGACCCCCCTGGTGGTGCCTAAACCTAAAACCCCCCTGGTGGTGCATAAAACTAACCACCCCAAAGCCCTCCCTGTACCTATCCCTAACCCCTAGACCCCCTGGTGGTGCCTAAACTTCAGACCCCCCTGGTGGTGCCTAAACCTAAGACCCCTCCTGGTGGTGCCTAAACCTAAGACCCCCCTGGGGGTGCCTAAACCTAAGACCCCCCTGGTGGTGCCTAAACCTAAGACCCCCCTGGTGGTGCCTAAACCTAAGACCCCCCTGGTGGTGCCTAAACCTAAGACCCCCTATGGATGATAATAATGTTTTACAAACATTAATAAATAAAAAAATTACATAAAAAATTTAAATAATTTTTTGGGTGGATAATAATGTTTTAGAAATGTTTCACAAATAGTGATTGTAAAAAATATATTGCAATTTACGTTAGGTACTGATCGCTTTATTTTGTGAATAATAATGTTTTACAAACCGTAAGGGTTAAAATGTTAAATAATGTTTTAATTAAATAGGATAAATATGTTTAGTACTTTTATAAACGTTATTCATCACGGGCTCATTTTCTAAACGTAAATCATCACAAGCACAGTTATAAAACATTAAAAATCTCCGGGCGCCGTTTGTAAAACGTTAATAATCTCTGGCGCCCTTTTTTCCCTGTTCAGCGCCCATTAAACGATATTTATAATGAGAGTGAATGGGGTGCCCTTTTTGTCCACTTGTCTCATGCGCCCAAATCTGCTGCTTCCTGCAAAGATACTATTGTAACACTTCTTAAAACATGCAGGCCCATATGGAATTCACCTTTACTCCTGAGTTTCCTCCTAGGTGATATATTTACAACTTGTCAATAAAATGCCTTTTAAGCCACCAGCAAGCAGGAAAATACTCAGAATCATTTTGACAGTACTTTTTCACCTACTTTTTGATACTTTTTCAATTGCAAAGTGCTGAAAAGTTATTTTAACCACTTGAGGATCACAGGTTTATACCCTCCTTGTGACCAGCCGATTTTTTTACAATTCAGCACTTCACAACTTTAACAGTTTGTTGCTCAGCCATGCAACTTAGCACCCAAATGAATTTTACTCCCTTTTCTTCTCCCTAATAGGGATTTGTTATGGTGTGATTGAGGAACGAGAAAGACACTCTGTGGCTGCCATCCTGCATTAGGTGGTCGCAGAGTGATTAAATCGAAGATTAAAAATTATCTCCTAGGAGATAAGTCAGGAGAGAAAGTGAATGAAAAGTGTGAAACCATTAACTGACACAGAGGTCTATCTATCAACCTAACGTCATTTTCAATATTTTTCAACATTTCACCATATTTATAAATTAAACAATGCCTTTTTTTCACTTTGCATTATTTCACTAAGGCCGGATCCACACTATGGGCTTGATTCACTAAACCGTGATAACTCATATCACGACCGTGGTAGCGTTTTCGCGTTTCCACTCACAATCGCGAATTTTCAAGCGCAATTGCACACGGAAATTCGCAATTGCACGCAAAAACACTACCGTAGCCGTGATATGAGTTATCACGGTTTAGTGAATCAAGCCCTATAAGTGCTTTTGTGAGTGCTTGCGTTTGATTAGCGCTTGTTAAAAATCACTCCCATTCACTTTCATAAAATCACAGCAATTGCCGCGATCGCATATGCAGAAAAAACGTACGTGATCACAGCGATTTTTATGGCGATTTTAATGAAAGTGAATGTGAGCAATTTTTTAACAAGCGCTCAACAAGCGCTAATCAAACGCACGTGCTCACAAAAGCGCTTATAGTGTGGATCCGGCCGTAGCCTCCCTGGCGGTAAGCCTGACCTGAGCTCGGGCTGTGATTGCTATGTGCACAGCAGTAAGCCCGTGCTCAGGTCGGGCTGTGAAGAATCTGCTGCGTGCTGTGTTGCGGGACCCAGGCTTCGAAGCCCCCTAACCCCACCCCCAAGCTACACCCCAATCCCCAACACCCCATGCACCCCCCCCCCCCCCCCCCCTACCTTTTTTTTCAAGTTTTTCGGCCGCCGGGATCACCAAGTCCCCTCTATTCTTCCGGGGACCCGGCGCCGCAGTGGCGGCGGGGGCTAATTTTTAAAGTGGACCTGAAGATGTTCAGGTCCAAAACTACTGTAAAAGAAAAGATAGAAATCGTCCTGTGTGTCTATGTGTATATACATGTACATGCATGTATATACATGCATGTATATACTTGCATGTTCCTACATGTGTGTGTGTGTATATATATATATCTGTATATATACACACACACACACACATGTAGGTACATATATGTATATTCTTGGACATGCATGCATTTACATACATGCATACATACATGCATACATGTACATACATATATACATATACATACATGAATGTATGTACATACATGTACGCACATACATGTACGTGCAAGTATGTATGTGCATGTTTGTACGTTCACGTATGTATGTACATGTATGTATGTATGTACATGTATGTATGTATGTACATGTATGTTTGTATCTATTGTTGCCCCCTTTTATCATGTATGTATGTACGTATGTACATGTATGCATGTATGTACATGTGTATATATATAGAGAGAGTGTAGCCTCATTTGTCTCTAATCACAAGTTGTAATTTGATCTCTCCCTTGTGTCCCCTGACTGCCATGGCAGATGGCAGAAAGCACAGGATAGTAACAATATAGCCATTTGGTTCCCAACTGCTTCTGAGCTAAGTGCTTCTGCCATACTGTTACCGATTTTTGCTCTGATTTTGACTACTTTCTGCCTGCCGCCTGCACCAACCTCTGCCCTAATTTTGACTACTCTCTTATTTGTACAGTTTCAACATTTTGAAGTGTCTTCATAAATTTAATTAATTCACAAAATGTGTGTTCTAGTCTTTTATTTACATGCAGAATGTCTACCAGGCTTTTATTCTGTCATATTTTGGTAAATTATGACTTATGAATTGGAGGCCGAAAATTCTAGAAAAAAATGTATCGCTTTTGACTCATAATTCCTGACACAAATGCACTGCCAGGGAGGTTAAAAAAGTGGAAATGTAAAGGATATTTATAGTTTATGTATTCAATATACCACCACATGTATAAACTAATGCCACTGGTTTCTTTTTTGTTTGTTTTTTTATCAGAAATACTGAAAAAAACACCTTTATCTATGCTGGAAATGTTTAAATAATTAAAATGAACCATTTTTAGGTTACAGGTGCAGCGATCTATAAAGCTATCAATCCTCTACAACTTTTCCCCAAATATGAATTTTGGTAAGACCCTTCCCAGTCATATTGTAAATGGGGTATTTGGGATCATTTTGCGGCCCATTATAGGTAGCCCCTTCGCGATCGAAATTGCTGTGACCGCGACTTCGATCACGAAAATAGAGAAAATGAAAAGGCGTAGGGCGACGATTTAGGTGTCGCCAGAAAGAGGAGAAAGAGAGCTTTAAAATGATATCCATCTTTCCATAGTTGCATTGTATTACACAGGGCGACTTTTTCTGCTGAATGGAGCTGCTGACTTTGAGAAAAAGTCGCCCTGTGTAATACAATATAACTATGCAAAGATGGATATCATTTTAAAGCTCTCTTTCTCCTCTTTCTGACGACACCTAAATCGTCACCCTACGCCTTTTAGTTTTCTCTATTTTTGTGATCGAAGTCGCGGCCGCTGCAATTTCGATCACGAAAATAGCGAAAACTAAAAGGCGTAGGGCGGCGGTTTATATATCATTGGAAAGAGGAGAAAGAGAGCTTCAAAATGATATGCATATTTCCATAGTTTCTGCACTGCTCGGAGTCCCTTTAAGCTCATCAAGAGTGTTGGGTCTTGCGTCTCTCAACTTTCTCTTCACAATATCCCACAGATTCTCTATGGGGTTCAGGTCAGGAGAGTTGGCAGGCAAATTAAGCACAGCAATACCATGGTCAGTAAACCATTTACCAGTGGTTTTGGCACTGTGAGCAGGTGCCAGGTCGTGCTGAAAAATGAAATCTTCATCTCCATAAAGCTTTTCAGCAGATGGAAGCATGAAGTGCTCCAAAATCTCCTGATAGCTAGCTGCATTGACCCTGCCCTTGATAAAACACAGTGGACCAACACCAGCAGCTGACATGGCACCCCAGACCATCATTGACTGTGGGTACTTGACACTGGACTTCAGGCATTTTGGCATTTCCCTCTCCCCAGTCTTCCTCCAGACTCTGGCACCTTGATTTCCGAATGACATGCAAAAGTTGCTTTCATCCGAAAAAAGTACTTTGGACCACTGAGCAACAGTCCAGTGCTGTTTCTCTGTAGCCAGGTCAGGCGCTTCTGCTGCGGTTTCTGGTTCAAAAGTGGCTTGACCTGGGGAATGCGACACCTGTAGCCCATTTCCTGCACACGCCTGTGCATGATGGCTCTGGATGTTTCTACTCCAGACTCAGTCCACTGCTTCTGCAGGTCCCCCAAGGTCTGGAATCAGTCCTTCTCCACAATCTTCCTCAGGGTCCGGTCACCTCTTCTCGTTGTGCAGCGTTTTCTGCCACACTTTTTCCTTCCCACAGACTTCCCACTGAGGTGCCTTGATACAGCACTCTGGGAACAGCCTATTTGTTCAGAAATGTATTTCTGTGTCTTACCCTCTTGCTTGAGGGTGTCAATGATGGCCTTCTGGACAGCAGTCAGGTCGGCAGTCTTACCCATGATTGCGGTTTTGAGCAATGAACCAGGCTGGGAGTTTTTAAAAGCCTCAGGAATCTTTTGCAGGTGTTTAGAGTTAATTAGTTGATTCAGATGATTAGGTTAATAGCTCGTTTAGAGAACCTTTTCATGATATACTAATTTTTTGAGATGGGAATTTGGGGTTTTCGTGAGCTGTATGCCAAAATCATCAATATTGAAACATAAAAGGCTTGAACTACTTCAGTTGTGTGTAATGAATCTAAAATATATGAAAGTCTAATGTTTATCAGTACATTACAGAAAATAATGAACTTTATCACAATATGCTAATTTTTTGAGAAGGACTATATACAGTATATATATACTGTATATATATTATTTTATTTCTTATGTATTTACAAATCATAACAAATGGCGCACAGAGCCGTCGCTAAAAACGCTATTTTGCGTTTTAATGTTAAAACATTAAATAGCGTTTTAATGTTAAAACACTATTACATGTTTAAACATTAAAACGCAAAATAGCGTTTTAAACACTTCAGCGGCGGCTCTGTGCGTCATTTTTTCCCCAGCGCTGCTTTTGACTGTATGCAATCTGCTAACGTCATCACCCAGTGCCCACATTTTCAGGCACCTTTATTTTATGTACACAGTTCTAACTGCTGCTTTATTATACATTTTGTTAAAGATAGCTTTGCATAATAATACAAGTACAGAGGGGCTGCAGCACACAACAGGAAAACAGTGACAGGGGCTCTTGGTTACGCTTTAACGCGCTTAAGCTCACCAACTGCGCCAAAGTGTCCCCAATCTGGTGAGTCCTACTCTACCATGCAAAATGCCAGTTTTTATAAGCAGTCTAGTGGGAACTTAACCAAAAACCCTAAAATGTCAACTAGATGGGAAAAAAGGAAATTAAAAACACCTCACCCTTCACCTAGCTACCAAACGAACTCTCTTAACATGTGCAAAGCACTCATTTATATACTTAACTGTGCTAGAGGTGGGCGTGGTCATGCAGGCTCACAGGGGAAAATTATAAATAAATTACCAAGGGGTGAGCAGCACAAACCAAATTTTTTTATGCAATTCTATGCAAAGCATGCACGCAGCGCTGGAGGTCCCCAGACTCCATAAGAAATATATAAGTACAGAGGGGCTGCAGCACACAACAGGAAAACAGTCCCCTGTCACTGTTTTCCTGTTGTGTGCTGCAGCCCCTCTGTACTTATATATTTCTTATGGAGTCTGGGGACCTCCAGCGCTGCGTGCATGCTTTGCATAGAATTGCATAAAAAAATTTGGTTTGTGCTGCTCACCCCTTGGTAATTTATTTTGCATAATAATACATTTTAGAACCATTGTACAAAACACTTGAGAACCTTCTTTATATACACACCATCCAAGACTTACTCCTTTTCTTCCTGTACAAACACCTATGTAATTGTGACTTTTGGAAACCTATTAAAACAAATCCATATTTCTTTTCAGCACTATAGCAGAAAGCCAAGGATCCCATTCTAGTGCATTGCAATGCAAAGATCCAACCTTGGTAAAACCTCAACACTGTGCAGAATGTCAGTGGCATGCTACAGCTGTCAGCCTTCATAGGGTTATCGCTATGACTATGTGCCAGTGTAACAACAGTAAGTCAAACTATTAAATATTTTAAAACTGAATCACTATTCCTGTAATTGTTCAGTGAAAATTTCTACCCAGTGTTACCTGTACAGCTCCTTGTCTTTATTCTCCCTTCCCGTTCCTCTTCATGTCCTGCTTTTGAATTGCATTTGTATTATTTATTGTAAATTATTCATGCAGTAGAATGTGTATCAGGAAATAACTTAGGTTGGTTACTATGCAGGGAAGATTACAAGTAGCTAAATAAGAGGAAAGGTAAGATTGTCATGATATTGTGTATACAGTGGTTTGCAGAAGTATTCAGCCCCCTTGAAGTTTTCCACATTTTGTCATATTACTGCCACAAACATGAATCAATTTTATTGGAATTCCACGTGAAAGACCAATACAAAGTAGTGTACACGTGAGAAGTGGAACGAAAATCATACATGAGTACATAGCAAGGAAATGAGCAGCGCTACTTAAAAACAGATTAGTGCCTACCTGCAAAAGAGTGCAAGCCCCACTTGTGGGGTCGAATACACACCGAGCATACACATGACCTGTCTACCACTAGAGGAGGATGTTGGTTTCAATTAACAGCTTGCATGCAACCTATTAAGTACTCGTCCCTCCCACTGCGAAGAAGTCAATCCTCCTGGGGGGGCTCAGCGCATCTCTGATGGAGGCCATTCGGAGGCGGCCTGGTGTTGCGCTGATCCACCTTGTGCGCAATTTTCAATTTTCGATTTTATTTGATTAGCCGCACCCAGGCTATGCATATACATAGGTTAGGATTTAGTTAGTGTTAGGCCCCTCCCATGGAGGATTGACTTCTTCGCAGTGGGAGGGACAAGTACTTAATAGGTTGCATGCAAGCTGTTAATGGAAACCAACATCCTCCTCTAGTGGTAGACAGGTCATGTGTATGCTCGGTGTGTATTCGACCCCACAAGTGGGGCTTGCACTCTTTTGCAGGTAGGCACTAATCTGTTTTTAAGTATCGCTGCTCATTTCCTTGCTATGTACTAATGTAATTCGCTTTTGGTCAGCTGCTCCCACTTAACAGCCATGCTTTTGGTGTATATGCAGAGCTTCTGTTTGGGTTCAAGGTGCGTTTGTAGTTCCTGGGGGGGCTCAGCACATCTCTGATGGAGGCCATTCGGAGGCGGCCTGGTGTTGCGCTGATCCACCTTGTGCGAAAATCATACATGATTTCAAACATTTAAAAAAAAAATGCAAAGTGGGGTGTGTGCGGAATTATTCATCCCCCTGAGTCAATACTTTGTAGAACCACCTTTTGGGCATTTACAGCTGCCAGTCTTTTAGGGTATATCTCTACCAGCTTTGCACATCTAGAGACTGAAATCCTTGCCGATTCTTCTTTGCAAAACAGCTCCAGCTCAGTCAGATTAGATGGACAGCGTTTGTGAACAGCAGTTTTCAAATCTTGCCACAGATTCTCGATTGGATTTAGATCTGGACTTTGACTGGGCCATTCTAACACATGGATGTGTTTTGTTTTAAACCATTCCATTGTTGCCCTGGCTTTATGTTTAGGGTCGTTGTCCTGCTGGAAGGTGAACCTCCGCCCCAGTCTCAAGTCTTTTGCAGACTCCAAGAGGTTTTCTTCCAAGATTGCCCTGTATTTGGCTCCATCCATCTTCCCATCAACTCTGACCAGCTTCCCTGTCCCTGCTGAAGAGATGCACCCCCCGAGCATGATGCTGCCACCACCATATTTGACATTGGGGATGATGCGTTCAGAGTGATGTGCAGTGTTAGTTTTCTGCCACACATAGCGTTTTGCATTTTGGCCAAAAAGTTCCATTTTGGTCTCATCTGACCAGAGCACCTTCTTCCACATGGTTGCTGTGTCCCCCACATGGCTTGTGGCAAACTGCAAATGGGACTTCTTATGCTTTTCTGTTAACAATGGCTTTCTTCTTGCCACTCTTCCATAAAGGCCAACTTTGTGCAGTGCACGACTAATAGTTGTCCTATGGACAGATTCCCCCACCTGAGCTGTAGGTCTCTGCAGCTTGTCCAGAGTCACCATGGGCCTCTTGACTGCATTTCTGATCAGCGCTCTCCTTGTTCGGCCTGTGAGTTTAGGTGGATGGCCTTGTCTTGGTAGGTTTAAAGTTGTGCCATACTCCTTCCATTTCTGAATGATCGCTTGAACAATGCTCCGTGGGATGTTCAAGGCTTAGGAAATCTTTTTGTAGCCTAAGCCTGCTTTAAATTTCTCAATAACTTTATCCCTGACCTGTCTGGTGTGTTCTTTGGACTTCATGGTGTTGTTGCTCCCAATATTTTCTTATACAACCTCTGAGGCCGTCACAGCACAGCTGTATTTGTACTGACATTAGATTACACACAGGTGCACTCTATTTAGTCATTAGCACTCATCAGGCAATGTCTATGGGCAACTGACTGCACTCAGACCAAAGGGGCTGAATAATTACGCACACCCCACTTTGCAGTTATTTATTTGTAAAAAATGTTTGGAATCATATATGATTTTCGTTCCACTTCCCACGTGTACACCACTTTGTATTGGTCTTTCACGTTGAATTCCAATAAAATTGATTCATATTTGTGGCAGTAATATGACAAAATGTGGAAAACTTCAAGGGGGCCTAAAACTTTTGCAAACCACTGTATAGAACTGTGTGCCATTCAACACCCTGTCCAGCCTGGATGCCATAAATAAACATTTTATTTAAGTGGTATGAAACTGTTGCTCTAAAACATTAAATGCAGCAAAAAAAAAAAAAAAAAAAAAAACCTAATAAAAAACATAAAAGACTGGTATAATGTTACTTGAAGGCATTTTTACACTTCAAAATATAACTGAAAATGTCCAGTAACATTGGATAATTCCATCAATGGTCAAAATAAATTGGTAAAATAGTGAATACACCTGCCTGTCGTCAGTTGCAATGGTGGCAGTTCAAGTTTCAGTTTTTTTGGAGGGGCACATTGGCTTGCTGATAGGGCCCACTGCAGGATATGACAAGAAAAATATACATAATCAGCAATATTCTATTACTGCATGTAAAGTGTGTTTAACAGATATTATCGTACATGGCATCCAAAATGCAGCCTTGCACACAGGGGTGAGCCTGGGGTGCCTGGCACCTGGGTGCAAGATTTTTTCTGGCGCCTATGGGAGTGGTTAAATTAACCCCGCCCAACCACATAACCACACCCATGTCCTGCCTAATCACACCCATGTCCCCCGTTTAGGTAGTGAGTGACAGGGACCCCCGTTTAGGTAGTGAGTGACAGGGACCCCCGTTTAGGTAGTGAAAGACAGGGACCCCCATTTAGGCAGTGAGAGACAGGGACCCCAGTTTATATAGTGAGTGACAGGGACCCCAGTTTAGGTAGTGAGTGGCAGGGACCCCAGTTAAGGTAGTGAGAGACAGGGACCCCAGTTTAGGTAGTGAGTGACAGGGACCCCAGTTTAGGTAGTGAATGACAGGGACCCCAGTTTAGGTAGTGAGTGACAGGGACCCCCTTTTAGGTAGTGAGTGACAGGGAGCCCCGTTTAGGCAGTGAGTGACAGTGACCCCCTTTAGGTAGTGAGTGACAGGGACCCCGTTTAGGTAGTGAGTGACAGGGACCCTGTTTAGGTAGTGAGTGACAGGGACCCCGTTTAGGCAGTGAGTGACAGGGACCCCCCTCTAGCCGCCGCTCCCCCCTCATCTTGCAGCCAGCAGCAGCAGCCCAGCGTCAGACCTCGGGATCAGCGGGCGACCAGATCGAGGTCTGAGTGACGTGCTAGAGGGAGAAGTAAGCGGTGGCTAGAGTGGGGGAGCGGCGGCCAGAGGGGGTGAGTGGCGCCTGGGTGCAATGCACCCGCCCAGGCGCGGCCCTGCTTGCACACTTTTAGCAAGAGAGGGAGGAGAGTTAAAGTGTCCAAAACTGCCCAGTACAGCAAAGGAGCACAATCGGAGCTATATGACCTGCAAGGCAGCAATTACCATATTTTGCATAGTAGAGAAGAGTGAAAGGTGTGTGCTTCTAAACAGTCTAAATTACCATACATTTCGGACAAAAAAATGCTCCAGACCATAAGACATACCTAGGTTTAGAGGACAAAAACCAGGGAATACTGAACCTAGTGGGTCCATGATCCAGGATACCCCTTGTGCCTCTTGTGTCTCCCTTATACATTTTGTGTCCCTCTATTTATTTCCTGTGTCCACCTCTGTCCCCCTGTGTCCCCCTCTGTCCTTCCCATGTCCCCCTGTCCCCCTATATCCACTTCTGTCCCCCTATGTCTCCCTATGTCCACTTCTGTCCTTCCCATGTTCCCCTGTGTCCACCTCAGTCCCCCTGTGTCCTCCTCTGCCCCCCTCTGTCCCTCCCATGTCCTACTGTGTCCACCTCTGTCCCCTTGTGTCCACCTCTGTCCTTCCCATGTCCCCCTATATCCACCTCTGTCCCCCTGTGTCTACCTCTGTACTCCTATGTTCTTCCGTGTTCCCCTATGTCCACCTCTATCCTCCTATGTCCTTCTGTATCTCTGTGTCCACCTCTGTCCTTCCCATGTCCTCCTGTGTCCACCTCTGTCTCCCTGTGTCCACCTATGCCTCCTCTGTCCTTCCCACATCCCCCTATGTCGACCTCAGTCCACCTCTGTCCCCCTTTGTCATTCCCATGTCCCACTGTGCCCAACTCGGTTTCCCTGTCCTTCCGATCTCCACCTCTGTACCACTGTCCTTCCTGTGTCCCCCTTAGTCTGCTCCCCAATCACTCACCCTCTGTGGAAGTGGCAGGTGTACAGGAAGCCAGATTTCAGATTAGCTGTCAATCAGGCTAAGGTACCGCTCCTCACTGCAACCTCATCAGTCACCCTCCATGGGTATGGCATCACGTGTAGGAGGCCAGGTGGCAGATAATTTGCAGTCAAGTTGTTATAAATGCTTTGCCGCTTTGAAACACAGGTTGGGGGCGCTGCCCAAGAGCCCTTCTAAAGGCTGTGTTTTAATTTTAATATTGCTGTTCAGTGTGTCCACACAGTGCACGTTTCTGTTGCAGACAGATGCAGTCAGTGTTTAGTGCTACAGTAGTTCACCCTTCTAAGGGCTGTTTTGCTTTTTCTTGCTATTGTTATCTTGCAGTTCTGTGTGTCCAGTGCACACATTAGCTGTTGGAGACAGGTCTGCTGGTGGTCATAGTAGTGCCCCGACTACATAACCCAATAATCCTTCACCACCACTACTGGCATCTGGTATCCATTACTGCCCCCTGTATAAGGCCTCACTGCAGAATCAGTGATTTATTGGTCACTTAACTGTCATTGAACTACCTCAGCCTGACCATAGGGGTTGGAAAATCATGATCGCCTGCACACCCGCGAATGTGCGCACAAGCATGGCAGCCACTACACAAACATTGCCGGTGAGAGGATTAACTTTCATGTCCTGAAGGTGTCAACTAGCAAATACAATGATTTGCTCACCTGACGTTCTCACGAAAGCTATATTTGGTTGTTTGTAGTGCGTTAAACGCAACGTTTCGCCTGTCAGTATGAACCGGGCCTGACCCTTATGCTACGTACACACATGCGACAACGATCGTTTGCTGAGAACGACGAACGAACTTTTAATTGATGAAATAACGACCTAAGTAAAGTTAGTTTTTAAATGTGTGTAACGATCTGATCGTTAGAACGAACGTTACATCACGTAAAGCAACTATTGCGCTTGCGCATAAAAATGAGAAGTTTCATGGAGAAATAGTGAAATGCGCATGTCAAGCCTGGTACGAACGACCGTTTCCAACGATGTACTACTTTTGCAACTGATCGTCGTTAGCAAAAATCTGCCAAGCTAGATCGTTAGTTTTTAACGATCCAGCTCGTCCGTCGTTAGACTTAATGATCGTTGGTTGCTTTTTTTTTAAACGATCGTCGTTTGAAACGATCGGGGAACGATTGTTTCAAACGACTATAGTCGCATGTGTGTACGCACCTTTACACTACCTTATCATCGTGTACGCATGCTGGATGTTTTAAAGCACTTAATTTCACAAATTTCAGAATGTAATGTGATTTCTGCCCTTTGGAGATTAAAACACGACTCTACATAAACTACATAATTTTTTGTGGGACTTTTGCCATGGATCCCCCTCCAGCATGCCACCGTCCAGGTGCTAAGCCCCTTGAAACAACTTTTCTATCACTTTTGTGGCCAGAAATAGGTTTTAAAATTCGCCTTCCCATTGAAGTCTACGGCAGTTCACAGAGCTGGGACAAGGTCCTCTAGCACCCAAGGCTGAGACACCAAAGTGCGTCCCTCTATCCCTCCCACCCCAGCCGTCACACACTGATTGCTATTAGACTAAGAGGCTCCACAAAGCCTCCTTCCCAGCCACACTTTAATCTCTAGTTATCTGACTTGCAGTCACTGCTAGGTATCCCCTTTTCTTACTTATCTCTGCTTCAAACACAATAGGGGCATGATAGCTGAGTAAGTTGTGCTCCCACTGGAGCCTCTCTCGTCTCTGCCTTGGCCCGGCGGTTCGCATGTTTGCGAACTTTTGTAATTTGATGTTCGCTACACCACTACCGTTACACGCGCTGCCAGCAGCAGCTATGTGAACTCACTTTCCACTAGCAACTGTAACCAACAGGAGAGGTCACTAATGCTAAAGGTGACATCTCATCAATCTAGCAAACCCCATACACTGCCACTAGAAGAGAGAAACACACTCCAGTGTCTTGTCCGGTTACAGTTAAATACATTCCATAGTCATTCTATTAATCATAGGTAAAGCTACATTCATTTTCATCACTGGAATAATTTAACTGTCCTGTTGCTGAAACATCTCCTCATTCTCTTTCTGACAACCAGTGAAGTCTGTTTTAATTGCAGATATAAATGTATTCCCCTTTACAAACTTCCATCTGTGACAGATATTTTCATTGAATCTAGAGTATCTTATGCATTAGAAATAACTCCTGATCTAAGGCCAGCTTTGCCTTCCCATACTACGCCTCCCAACCTTTCCTACATTCTATTTCTTTCTTTCAGCCATCACCCATTTCACCAACTCACCTATAGTACAATCCCCATTCTCTCTCTTCTCCCCCCATTTCCACAGTCTGATGTGTACTAACAGGCACATATTTGATAGTTTACCCTGAAATGTACCGAAACTCTGGAATGGAAATTAAAACTCTATCTCCTCTTGTGAGCTGTTTAGCAAAATCCAGCTACAGTAAGCTTGGTAGGTCTCTGTTACACACGTGCAAGAGAACTTCTCTCAACTGGATCCCAACCCTACCCTGCAAATCTGCAAATCAAATCTGTGTTGCTTTGGTAACTAATTATTTTTATATGAATAATATGGGTATTTGTTAATGGACCAGGGGATTTTCCCCTTGTCTGTGCTGCGTGGGCTTTTCAGCCCACAGCACAGATCGTGTTGGCAGCATGGCGATCAGACTTCCCCCCTTTTTTCCCCACTAGGGGGATGTCCTGCTGGGGGGGGGGTCTGATCGCCGCCGGCTATAACTGATTTGCGGGGGGGGCTCCTCAAAGCCCCCCTCCGCAGCGTTTTCCGCCCTCTTTGCCGTTCCCTCCCTCTCCCTCTTACCCACAGCTGAGCAGGATGGATATACAATGCGCCTTACGGCAGCAGCGCCGTAAGGCAGATCGGCGATCCCCGGCCAATCAGCGGCCGGGGATCGCCGCCATGTGACAGCGGACATCCTGTCACAGGCTGCACAGGACGGATAGCGTCCTGTGCAGCCCCGATCACCGGGGGGACAGGTAGGAGAGGGAGGGGGGGGAATGTCGCCGCGGAGGGGGGCTTTGAGGTGCCCCCCCCCCCCCGCAACATGCCACCAGCAGGAGCGATCAGACCCCCCCCTGCACATCATCCCCATAGGGGGGAAAAAGGGGGGGCGATCTGATCGCTCTGCATGCCAGCTGATCTGTGCTGGGGGCTGCAGAGCCCACCCAGCACATATCACAAAAATCAGCGCTGGTCCTTAAGGGGGGGTAAAGGGTGGGTCCTCAAGTGGTTAAAAGGAAATAAATATGTCAGGCTCCATATTCATGTCAGTTGAAAAGTGCTTTAAAAATGTTATATATTTTATAGACAACATATGGTCTATGAAGTAACAAGAGCAATGACTTAAAACATATCACAAAACTTACCATGACAATAACAGTTTCAGTCTTTCAATGTGCAAGTTTATTTCATAAAACCTTGTAATAGTGAGTGATGGTGTACAATGTGCAATAATACAATTAAACCATGCTTAAACTATCTTTTATGTGTTTAAAATACACAGAGAAATGCAATATTATTCTGTGGTTTCCGTGGGATAGGGCTCGTTTCCACTAGTGCGGCGTGCGTCTCATAGACGCACGCCGGCACTGAGCGGGTGGGCGGGATCGCAGGCGAATCCTATGAGCCGTGCCATGCACGGCTATAGGATTCGCAGCCTCCGGCGTGAATTCTACGGGGGGGTTCCGGCCGAATCGCTCCCGCAAGCGATTTGGCCGTGGCGCCGCTATCCCCTATGGCAGAGTTTCCCCGTGCGATTCATGTGCGGCGAAACTCTGCGGAATCGCGGTGGAAACCGCGATAGTGAAAACGGGCCCATACTGTTTTATTTTCTTTTTATACAATGAGGGTTAGTATAGAACTCTGAAGAAACTATACATCATAGTAGTCATATTGAATTCATACTCTATTTGCATCTAACTTTCTTGGTCACCAACCTGTTCTGTGACATAAAATAATTTATCAAAGGTTGCATTTATATTGATGAGGTGTATTTGTTCTTAGATGGTAAATGTTGTTTATATAATTACAGAGTGACCTTAAATAAGTGAAAAAGCATTTTGCAGAAGAGGGGGACATTCTAAAGAAGTGACTTGATATTGCCATATATCCATTTATGTTTTTAGAGCCTGGTTTTACAGACAATGAGTTAAACACGTCCTGCCCTATTCTCCCTGCTCCTCCTCTCTGCATCCTGCTCTCAAAAATCATCTGCCTTTGCTACCTCTGTCTGCCATTAAGGACTAATTTTGGAGAACTTTACAGCATACTATCTATCCTTTCTAGAGAAGAGACTACAAACCTTTAAGACAAGGTGAGTGATGGAGGCACCCTCCTCTTTCTTTCTTACAGTATATTTGGTGACTCTTGTGCTGTTCACGGGATACTAGACAGATAGATGTGGGAGCGCATAACACTAATTCAGGAAGTTTACACCACTATATCTGGCATAAGTAGCAAGTGCCCACAGAGTCTACGAACAACAGACAAGGGGGCCACTACGGTATTGTTTACACTCCTTGGAACAATTGAAATATATAATGTGCACTTCCTTCGATCAACAAATGGAAAATGTGGTCTACATTTGCACTTGTACATACATTGTATTGCATGTCAACTTATCTTTTACATGTTACTGTATGTTGATGACAAAATATTATACTGTTTTTACTACACTTTGCTTTAACAGCTTTGATATCACAACTTAGTATGAAAAGCTGACAAACAATAACCAATGCCTCCTAAGTCACATCACCACAGCTTTCACCAGATAACTATGTTTTAAAAAGTTGCCTTATTTAAAGTGGACCCAAATTAAAAATACAAGATTTCAGAAATTAAATCTATTTTCTAAATTATAATAATAAATAGCAGCCTTTTTTCATCTGCATGATGCCAAATATAAAATATTTTACATTTATTGGAGGAACCCCTCCCTTCCTTTCATATTGCCGGGACAGAATCCAGCAAACTGGTGGAGTAGGTGGGGTCCGGCAAAGGAGGAATTGCTAATGGCTGCCACCTGTATAACCCTAGTTATGAAAAGAGAAGGGTGAAAAGCATGCACTGAAATGATCATAGGTTTGAAGGAGTGTTCATTTATCTTTGTATGTGTATTGAATTAATTTGAATTAAAAAAAATGTTTGGTTTGGGTCCGCTTTAAAGAGCCAATAAGAGTCAATAAGAGTCAATGCAAATCAGCATTATTACTTATAAACCTAATATTCCGGTTATATTTAAATTACAGTTATAACATGAGGACACCTAAATAATGATTGGTGTTTTCACAAGATGTTTCTCCTGCAACAAATTTAGGCTCTACTCTAATAAGCAAGCATAGACAGTAAAAGATGGTGTTGCCAATACCTTTGTATTGATAATAGAAAACAATACAAAACATAATTTAAGTTTTAATCTCACCAAAAGTGTTTTTTAATTCCTCATTAACCACCCATCCATTATTTTATGTCAGAACTATAGGAACACAGCAAAATAACTGTTATGTATGTGAGTAACCTAAAGGGATCCTAAAGACAAGTAAAGAAAAAGAGTTTCGCCTACCTGGGGCTTCTACCAACCCCCTGCAGCCGCCCTGTCCCCGCGCCGTTCCTCAACGATCCTCCGCTCCCCCGCCGTGGCTTAATTCCATTTTTGCCAACTGGGAGTCGGCAGGGCCACTGCGTCTGTACGGTCAGGGCCATGTGCATCCTTGTTCACCTTCCCATCCGCAAGAGCATCTTGCACAGGTGCAGTGGACAGGAACATGAACAAGGATGCGCATGGCCCTGGCCACGCGTACGTTAAAAAAGGGCGCCGGGAAAAAAGGGCGCAGGGTTTTAAAAGATAATCATGAATAACGTTTAAAAAAAATTGTGTTATATTTCGTTTAAAAATAATGTTTTATAAAGTTATAAATCATTAAATAATGTGTATAAAATCGGCAATTTTAAAAACGTTAATCTTCCCTGTTTAAAAATTGAAATTTATAATAACGTTTTATAAAACATTAATAAGAATTTTACTAAAGCTATACCTAACCCTACTCTCACACAGAACCCTCCCTGTACCTATCCCTAAGACCCCCCTGTTGGTGCCTAACCCTAAGACCCCCCTGTTGGTGCCTAACCCTAAGACCCCCCTGTTGGTGCCTAACCCTAAGACCCCCCTGTTGGTGCCTAACCCTAAGACCCCCCTGTTGGTGCCTAACCCTAAGACCCCCCTGTTGGTGCCTAAACCTAAGACCCCCCTGTTGGTGCCTAAACCTAAGACCCCCCTGTGATAAAGGGACTCCGAGCAGTGCAGAAACTATGGAAAGATGCACATCATTTTAAAGCTCTCTTTCTCCTCTTTCCAATGATATATAAACCGCCACCCTACGCCTTTTAGTTTTCGCTATTTTCGCGATTAAAATTGCCGCGGCCGCGATTTCGATCGCGAAAATAGAGAAAACTAAAAGGCGTAGAACGACGATTTAGGTGTCGTCAGAAAGAGGAGAAAGAGAGCTTTAAAATGATATCCATCAAGCCATAGTTATATTGTATTACACAGGGCGACTTTTTGTCAAAGTCAGCAGCTGCATTCAGCAGAATGGAGCTGCTGACACTGGGGAAAGTGTCGTCCTGTGTAATACAATATAACTATGGCTTGATGGATATCATTTTAAAGCTCTCTTTCTCCTCTTTCTGACGACACCTAAATCGTTGCCCTACACCTTTTAGTTTTCTCTATTTTTGCGATCGAAATCGCGGTCGCGGCAATTTCAATCGCGAAAATAGCGAAAACTAAAAGACGTAGGGTGGTGGTTTATATATCATTGAAAAGAGGAGAAAGAGAGCTTTAAAATAATATGCATCTTTCCATAGTTTCTGCACTGCTCGGAGTCCCTATAAGCATTAATAACGTTTTAAAAAAATATGGTGCGGTTTTTCGTTTAAAAATGAAAAAAAAATGTACGGTTTTTCGTTTAAAAGTAATGTTTTAAAAAATATTGTACTGTTTTTCGTTTAAAAATAATGTTTTAAAAATTATAAATCATTAAATAATGTGTAATCATGAGAAACAGTTATAAAACATTAAAAGTCTCCGGGCGTCGCTTTTAAAACGTTATTTTTCTCCGGCGCCCTTTTTTCCTGTTGGGCGCCGATTTAAACGATATTTATTATGGGAGTGAATGGCGGCGCCCTTTTTGTCCACCTGCCTCATGCGCCCAAATTTCCTGCTTCCCCTGGCCACGCAGGCGCAGTGCCCACTGACTCCCATGCAAAAACGGAAGTAAGCCGGAGCGGGGGAATGGAGGATGGTTGAGGACCGACAGGGGGCTGGTAGAAGCCCCAGATAAGTGAAACTCTTTTCCTTTACTTGGCATTAGTTTCCCTTTAAAATTAATCTGAGCTGAGCGGAATATAGAACAACCAGTAAAAGACCTAATCAGATTCATATAGGAAACTGTTGGGGCGGAATCCTTACGTATTGGGAAGCACTATATCCCTATTTTTATAATCTTTTTTATATATTTTTCAGAAGGGCCCTTCAGTGGTGTGTATGTAGTGGTGGCGTGGAGTGGATGAGTGGATTGGGGATATTTATTCTGTGTTGGTTTCTCCTTTTTATAGGAATAAAGAAGATTTCATTGAATTAGCACGTGTTAGACCTATATATTTCTGACTGTTTGTACAATTTGGGGGTTTAATCACGGGATCCCTCTGTCATACACGCTGCTTTAAACATTAGAGTATTCCCTCTAGCGCCTGGTAACAATTATTATTTATTTTGGAATATAGAACAAGCCAATGCTGAATGCTTGTTGAAAATGCTATTTGGATGTTGTTTTCCTGAACCACTGACTTAAAGGGAACCAGAGATGAAGCACACTCATGTATTTTACCATATATATCAGTGGGAACATTAGATAAAACACCTACCCTGCTCTCTGTTTCATTATTTACTGTTCAGATTGCTTCTTATCAGCCCTGATAAAATCCTCGACTGAGGATTCAGTCTGGCTTTGTTCAGGAATCATTACAGCTGAGTCTGTCTTCTGTGCTGTCTTTTCAAGCCCAAGCCTGCCCCCTTGTGGCTCTGTTCAGGAATCATTATAGCTGAGTCATTATAGCAAAGTCAGACTGAATGCTCAGTCTGGGCTGATAAGAAGCAATCTGAACAGTAAATAATGAAACAGTAAGCAGGGAAGGTGTTTTCTCTAATGTTCCCACTGATATATATGGTAAAATACATAAGGATGCTTCATCTCTGGTTCACTTCAAGCCTGTTATACACTTTCAAATTTGATTGGCCAATCACTGACCAAATTTACCACCTCCATGTACTTTGAGAGCATACCTACACAATCTGTTCATAGTATTCAAAATCTGTTGTCCCCCATACTACACAGTGGTGGTAACATTGGCCAATCAAAATTGAAGGTGTATCAGGCTTTAGAATAACTATGCCATATAGTGACTTCACTCTAAGGCTCCATACACACTTTATATTTTGTAGTGAGAAAAGAAACAGGCACTTCAAGTTCGTATGCGTCTATTCAGAAACTCTGGAGGAGAAGTGTATGCAGTTGACTGGGCGTTTATAGAGATATTGGGCTTGATTCACAAAAGAGTGCTAACTGTTAGCACGGCCGTTTTCGCGTGAATTTTCGCATTGCGGGCGATCGCGAATTTTTGCACGAAACGATAATGTTTTCACGCGCAAACGGGGATTTTTGCGTGAAATCGATATTGTTTTCGTGCGAAAATTCGGGTTTGCGCGCGAAAATGTTATCGTTTCACGGGAAAATTCAGGATCGCTCGCAATGCGAAAATTCGCGCGAAAACGGCTGTGCTAACAGTTAGCACTCTTTTGTGAATCAAGCCCAATGTGTGCTCAGGATGTATGCAAACAGTCATCTTGAAACTTTAAATGAAAGGGAGATTTCCCGCACTACGTATTACTAATTAACCTCCTTGGCGGTAATCCCGAGCTGAGCTCGGGGTATGCCGCCGGAGGTCGCCGCTCAGGCCCTGCTGGGCCGATTTCAATTCTGAAAAAAGCAGCACACGCAGCCGGCACTTTGCCAGCCGCGTGTGCTGCCCGATCGCCGCCGCTCCGCGGCGATCCGCCGCGTGCAGCGGCGAAAGAGGGTCCCCCCAGCCGCCCGAGCCCAGCGCAGCCGGAACAAACAGTTCCGGCCGGCGCTAGAGGCTGGATCGGGTGGCTCTGACGTCAGGACGTCGACCGACGTCCATGACGTCACTCCGCTCGTCGCCATGGCGACGACAAAAGCGAAACAAGATAGGCCGCTCATTGCGGCCTATCTTGTTACTTTCGATTGCCGGAGGCGATCGAAAGAACGCAACAGGAGCGCCCTCTAGTGGGCTTTCATGCAGCCAACTTTCAGTTGGCTGCATGAAATATTTTTTTTTTTATTAAAAAAAAACCACGTTGCAGCCTCCCTGGCAAAATAAATAAACCGCCAGGGAGGTTAAGAAAGCCTTATTCCATCCGGCTTAATGACATTAATGCCAAGCAAGTAAAAAAGCTATAAACCTACCCAGTCTTTGTGGTAAGGCTGTGGAGCAGCGTAGGAGCAGTCACCTGCCTGATGATCGTTTCGCTATTAAAGCTTCTTCAGAGGCTCCGTGACTGTTGGCATTTCTGCTCTGGGAATTTTTTAAGTCCCATATCGGGAAACACCACCAGCCACGGAGCAGGACACTGCTCCATCGCTGCCCCACAGCCTAACCACAGAGACCGGGTTGGTCGTCAGCTATTTTACTTGTTTGGCATTAATGTCATTAGGCCAGATTAAAAAAAGCTTTCTTAAACAGTAATACACAATGCCAGAAATCTCTCCTTCATTTAAAGTTATACGTTAGGTTTTCCTCAGTTGTTTGTGGCCATCCTAGCCAAAAATTTACACCTAGAACACCTAGAAAACCACTGGCTTCTACTAAACACACACAAAGTGGAAAGAGAAACAAGAGGTATCCTTTTTTCATATCCAGTGGCGTAGCTAAGGAGCTGTGGGCTTTGTTTCAAGTTTTACATTGGGGCCCCTCAAGCACTCTATACATAACAATTTATACGGCGCACCAAAACCTGCCAATGGCAACTACAGTGTCAGAGGTGCAAGAAGGGAATGGGGAACAGTTTGTTAATGATTATCACTATTCAAAGTATCTATAGTATCAAAGTATCTATAGAAGTGATTATTATGAGCACAGAACCAATAGAGAGCTAATACTGTGTTTGAGGGGTGGGCCCCCCATGGCCCCTCTGGCCCAAGGGCATTGCTAATGCCCCTGTTCATATACAATAATATTGCCTTATTCTAAAGTACACTTGTGCCAAGAGGACAACTGTAATAATCGGAAAACGTAGTATGATTACAGATTTCTTTTCTTGATCTACCAATCACCCTAACAAAACATAAATCATTAGTATGATATCAAAAGATCTACAAAATATGTTTGTGTCTTCTGTTGAGCCCTCAGTCATGTGACTATGAGTTGGGCTTGCCTCTTCCCTTGCTGGAGGTGGGATGCTGCATCATTCCAATATGCCCAAGCCTTCTTCAGTGCCTTACGGTGCCTCAGATGTCCATCCTTCTTTTGAAGTGACAGGGCCTCTTTTAAAGTCTCTCATTTTGGCCTTATGTACAGATATGCTTTAATACATGTGTCTACTAAAAAAGTGGTAACCTTGTGATAAATGTGACATCCAGTCTCAAATTATAACCTTTATTATCTCTAAATGCATGGTGGAGGCATGTGTTTGGGTGAGGAATGTTCTACAAAGACTAACTCCTTCTCATGTCAGACGGTTTTGAGGTATGTGAAAGGGCTGTCACTCCCTCTCCTTCCACAAGGCAATATGGTGTCTCTTCATCTACAAAATTCCCAGAGAGTATGGAAAGGAACCTGGTAGTTGAAATAACAGGACAGCACACCCCGCAGTTATGTAATATTTGCAAGATGGGAAGAGTACAGTGGTGTAGGAATAGTTGACACAGAGGAACGCCACTTTTTCCTACAACAAAGCATTCACTGTGTGGCAGCAGAGTGGCACAGCGGAAGTGTGCTGGGCCCATAACCCAGAGGTCGATGGATCAAAACCATCCTCTGCTAGGCATGATTTAATTTTTGCACCTCGCTTTATCGCATGGGCAAAACGGTTTCCATAGGCCTATAAGAGAAAGTGTAATAAGGGCCCTGCCGTAACATAGACATTACGGTAGCTAAGACTACTCCTGGGCCTTTCTTGTAGTTGAAGAGATGAGTGAACTGGCTGGCTTCAGCATGTTATGTTGGTGGTATAGTGGTGAGCATAGCTGCCTTCCAAGCAGTTGACCTGGGTTTGATTCCTGGCCAACATATGCGAGCTTGCTTTTGACATCCTACAACTTCCTGGAAGACAAGATCCATGAACGAGGAGGAGGAGGAGTGTGGAGAGATTTTATCTTTGTAATCGGTTTCGGATCCGGATATCTGCAATATCTGCGGATATCCGGGTTATGTGTCCAAATATCCGCAGATAGCTATCCGGATTTTTAAAAAATCCAAATCGGAGAGTGTTAAAAAGTTTGGATATCTGGGTTACCCGGATATCCGGAATCCGGATGAGCATCCTGGACCAGAGGGGCCCGCTAGGGGCCCTTCCGACCTCAACCTCAGTATTAGCTCTTCAATGGGGCTATGCTAGTAATGATCCCTTTAATATGTGCTTTGAAAAACCCCAAAACAAATTTGGGTGACCGCTAAATAACAGGTGCCGATGCCGCCTGATATGTGATACTGATATTAATAGCGGGAAGGAGCACCTGCTATTAGTAGCCGCAGTTCGCATAGTGGTCAGCCTCTGCGCCTGCTAATTAGCTGGTGCCCAAATTTGCACGCACCTCTTTTAGCTGTTCCGCTATTGTGGACTTTCTAACACCTCTTAATACCTCTTATTACCGATAATATTGAGATGGGAAGCCCCAATAAGTAAATCCTCTGGCGCCAAGTGGATGCGTTTTTGGGCCTTAGTTCTATATAATGTGGTATAATGATAACATAATGAATTTGTTTTAGGACGTAACAAGGAAGCAGAATTTCAATGCAAAAAAATAGGCAAGCTGTGTGAGGCAAATGTAATTTCAGCCAAACATAATTCTGTACAGAATGGCTTTTGGATGTTTGGTCTAGCCTAATAAAAAGAAAGCCTATCCTGACAGTGTGTAACAAAACTTGTGGCTGCACAGAGCATGATAAGAGCTAAGACTTGTCTTTCCTTTCCATGCTCACACAGTTCTCACTCAGGAAGGATATGATGTATTTATACATGTTTCAGAGCTGACTCGTTAAAAAAAACAAAAGCTCCATAAATAATAAAGAGGAACTGACACTTATCCATGCCACAAAAGGTGCACATTTTTGCCTTTCCCAAGACAATATACCCATAGTGACTCTATAGGCTTGTACTATATGGATAAGGTCAAGTTGAATACAATAAGACACATTATGGAAAATGAAAAATTAAATGTTTTTAGTTCACTTATAAACTGTTGTTTACTGTTGTATATCACATTTACTCATGCAATGTTATAATACAGATCTATAGCTTGTTTTTTCCACCACCAATTAGGCTTTCTTTAGTTGGAACATTTTGCTAAAAATGATTTTATTCAAAATGCATTTTAACGGGAATAATACGAAAAAAATTCATTATGTCTTTCAGCCAATATAGTTTTGAAACAAAATGTTCTACTGTGGATAAAACCCTTTTCTTCTGGTTATTGCAATGTTTAAAATATTTCCATTGTACAATGTATGGTGACAATATTTTATTTGAAAATAAAGGTGTATTTTTTCTGTTTTGCATCGATCACTAATTAATTACAAGCCTATATATGAAAAAAAAACTGTAATATACCCTCATGACATACATATTAAAAAGTTACGTCCCTAAGGTAACTATTTATGTATATTTTTTAAATTTTATTTTTTTTAATATGCAATTTTTTTTTTGGGGGGGGGGGGGTAATATTATATGTATGTGCATTTCTTAAATAAAATGTATGTGGGTATAATTTTACTATTTGGCCACAAGATGTCCTCACTCATTAGCTTCCTGCGCATACTGTTTGTATGTGAACAGTAAGTAATGTGTGTAAATGTAACCTAGTTTTTTTAACAATGACCGCAGGCATCTCATTGATGTTGGCGATCAATGATACGGCGACTTAGATCAATGAATGGCGACTTAAATCAACTTCATTCCCATTCACTTATCTCCAGGCTAACAGGCAGTGACGAGAATGCACTCATGAGTGCAAACACAGCAGCGAGCGAGAGTTTGCACAGCGTCGATCGCTGCGCTATATGTATATCTACGCCCCTGAGGCTAAGATGACGTTTTTTAGAGCGTAGATATACTGTCGCCAGAGCAACAAGTGGTTAAAGCGCTTTTCTCCAATAGGACCCAAAAAGCATAGGCTTGTCTTAGATCAGTATATAGTTGCAGTTTGTGATGTGTCATGGGGGAAAAGTAAAATGCCAGACTAAACAGGTTTTTGATTTAGAGCGGAAACCGCCGCGATTCCGCAGAGTTTCCCCGCAGGCGAATAGTGCGGGGAAACTCTGCCATAGGGTGCAATGGTAATGCCGGCCGAATCGCTACCGCTAGCGATTCGGCCGGCTTTTCCATCCGAATCGGCGCGGGAGACTGCGGATCCCATAGCTGTGCATAGCAGGCAGCACGGTGGCGTAGTGGGCAGCACGGTGGTGTAGTGGGCAGCACGGTGGCGTAGTGGTTAGCTGTCTCGCCTTGCAGCGCTGGGTCCCTGGTTCGAATCCCAGCCAGGGCACTATCTGCTAAGAGTTTGTATGTTCTCTCCGTGTCTGCGTGGGTTTCCTCCGGGCACTCCGGTTTCCTCCCACATTCCAAAAACATACAGATAAGTTAATTGGCTCCCACTAAAAAAAATTGGCCCTAGACTACAGTACTTACATTACATAATATAGACATATGGCAATGGTAGGGATTAGATTGTGAGCTCCTTTGAGGGACAGTTAGTGACAAGATATATATATACTCTGTACAGCGCTGCGTAATATGTCGGCGCTATATAAATACTAAATAATAATAATAATAATAATAATAATAGCACGGCTGATGGGATTTGTCTGCTTTTCCCGCAGACCCGGAAGAGTCGGCGCGCGTCTCGCAGACGCACGCCGCTCAAGTGGAATCGCGCCCTTAAATGCTTCCAGGGTTGGAACTGTCTTGATTGGGTGTGGCAAGGTGCTCAAAAAGTTGGGGGCAGCATGACAGAAGGCTCTGGCTCCAAAGGTTTTGAATTGGGCTCCGGGGTTGGTCACGTTATAGATCATGTTGATTTGAGGTTGTGGGAGATGTCACGCAGTTCTGGGTCATTTATATTGCTCTTCAGGTACATTTTAGAACAGCAGCGATTTATGTATAAACCTAATTAGTGTTACTGGCCTTCCATGAATCAATGCTTTGCACATTTCTAACTAATGCATGTGCTTAAATACCTTTAAAACATTTGTTTAGCACATAATATAACAAGAAATCAGCTTAAATGAATGCTACTTCGATATGAAATTTATACAAAATCCTCATTTTCTGTGGGATCACACATTTTAAGTAAGGTACCATTATTTAATGGAAATTTGGTGCTGATATTTTACTTGTGATGTGATAAGCCTTTAATGATCACCAAATAACATTCTCCACTTTCAAAGGGGCAGGGGGACAGTCCACAATGGGCAGCAGTAGTCACCATTTGAAGAAGTAATGTAATGGTAGGTAGCTGCCTGGGAAATCAGTGAGCTACATACTGTTATTTCTATTGGCCTGTAGTATGGTCACAGCCAGAGCAGGATCTTCTACCAGGCAACCTAGGCTGGTGCTTGGGGCCTAGTGGTTGTCAAGGGGCCCACCTCTCTTCACTCTTCAGCTTACCAAAAGGACCACAAGTGGTCCTACTACCTTGCCTAGGGCCCCATTACAACTTAATCCATCTCTGGTCACCGCTAGTGATCAGTTACTTCCCTCAAGTGAATGGAACTGCAGAACATCACTTTGGGCTTAAAGTTAAAAGTTAATTCATTTATTTCCTGGTGCTTCCATTTCCCACATATAAGATAAATAGAATACATTTGGCAAAAGAAAAAAAACACAAGAAACAAAATCATATGAAAGTAATGCTTCATTTATCAATCATCTATGCTCAAAACGACAGTATAATGAGTACTCTAAAAATAAAGATTTGCTGCCAATAGGCAGCACAGGCTTATTGTTTATACTCTAAGGCCTAGTGCACACCAGAGCGTTTCGGCTGCGGTTTGCAATCCGCTTGCGGGTGCGGATCCGCTAGGGTAATGTATTTCAATGGGCTGGTGCACACCAGAGCGGGAGGCGTTTTGCAGAAACGCATACTCCCGGGCTGCTGCAGATTTTGGATTGCGGATGCGTTTCTGCCTCAATGTTAAGTATAGGAAAACGCAAACCGCTCTGAAAAACGGCACTTCAGAGCGGTTTGCCAGGCGTTTTTTGTTACAGTAGCTGTTCAGTAACAGCTTTACTGTAACAATACATGAAATCTACTACACCAAAAACGCTTCCCAAAACCGCAAAATGCTAGGTGAAACGCTACATAAAAATAAGAAAAAGCGTTTCAAAATCTGCTAGCATTTTGCGGATCTGCTAGTGATTTTTGGTGTGCACCAGGCCTAAGGCAGGGTTCACACTTGTATGCGTGGAAAATGCGTGCATATTTTTGCATGCAAATTTTCAGACGCCATCTACATTACAACATGCAAATTTCACCACAATAGTTAGTGATTGCTAACAAGATAAACCACACAATATGCAAAATTAAATACAAAATTTGCATTAGATGTGAACAAGTCCATTGGCTTACATTGGTTGTAAGTTCTAATGCAAATTCACACCCGGAAAACCGCTTGAGAAACATGTACTATCTTTTTTTTTTTTTTTTTTTTGCCATGCTGAGCTCAATACATTTAGAAATGACAAACCAACAGAAAAAAAATGAACACATAACCCAAGAAACATTTTTGAGAACTGTGTGGAACATACATCGAAGAAATAATATGCACTTACACTGTAGAATTTGAATTAATCTGACTTTATTGGAGACAGTTGTTTAATCCTTTGTGGTTTACCCAATATCATATGTGTTGAATCAGATGTGGTAATCACTTTGTCTAACCCACCTGCATCACCTTACATTGCTCACATAAACCAAAAGACATTGTAACGATTACGGAATTATTGCCGTGGTCAGCGCACAGGACGCGCGCTGACCCTGCAGAACTCCTCCACAAGCGTGTAATTTGTCAGAACCCAGCTTGGGTGCGATGCACCTGTAGAGGGCAATTCCCACCGGCAGCTGGAGCTGCGGAGTGCAGACAAACACAGCCTCTGCACGGCCACAGATGCCAAATGGGAATTTTACGAGATGAAGCAATGCAGGGCAAGATAGCCCTTAAAGAGAGAGAACACAGAGACAGAATGTATGTGTGTCCACCAATCTAGTCGCCACCCAGCGACGGTGAACACACAACAACAGAACCGAAGTGGGAACGCAATCGCAAGAGTGGCGATTGCCAAAAGTGACACAAGACTGAACTAGACTGAGCACAAGTGTAGAAAAAGAGCACAGAGACAGAATGTATGTGTGTCCACCAAACTAGTCGCCACCCAGCGACGGTGAACACACAACAATGGAAACGATCGCAAGACTGGCGATTGCCAACACTGACACAAGACCGAGCAGGACAGAACACGAGCACAGCTAGAAAGGCACAGCAAGCAACAACAGAGCATCAAAGAAAATAACAAACGCTAGCTAAACGCGAACACCGCACTCATTCGCAACAGCGAATGCGTTTAAACACGATCACCGCGCGTTAGGCGCCCAGTGATAAGCGTGCCACCCTAACTAACCAATGAAACACAAACATGAAATAGAGAAGGCTAATGCTTGCTAAACGGTTACCTCACCGAGCAATACAGCAAGCGTTCGTACCAGACGAGACAGACAGACGGGGCTATCAGTAGCAACCGCTGCTCTGGTTAGCACCCCTAAGGCAGAATACAGAAGGAAGCACTGCCACTACCACTAGGGCTAATGCAATCCAGACAGATGGAGCAGCCAGTAGCAACCGCAGCTCTGGCCTACACTCCCAGACAGACAGAATGATTTCCTGTCGACCGCCGCTGGTGACAAGACAATCGAGACAGAGAGACAAACCAAGGCAATACAGATAATACAACCTGACTGCACTAGAAGGGATGCCTAGTGCAGTCCCCAGGAATTACTCTAAAATAATCTTTAGCAAACAAGCAAGGCTGATACTCCAGGAGAGTTTAGCAGGAACAAACCATCATGACCAGCCAGGGATTTTGGGAGCAAAAGGTATTTATACTGCAAGCCATCAAAGGAGGCAGCTAGGCAATTTGCATGACAGTGTATGCAAATTCCTCAGCAGAGCAACTGTGAAACTTGCAAAGCGAAGATAGGTCTCTTTTCCAGAGACCTGTAGCATTCAGACCTAAAGAATGGTCAAACAGCTGTCTGCCTGTGCAGACAGCAGAGCAGATCATTACAGACATACAGTAATAGCAGTGAACAATTTGGAATGTACCTCAGAGAAGGCGATATGTAGTGTAGCTTAGATAGAGTAGCTTACAGACAGCTTGGGGGGGTCCATAAGACGCCTCTGCACTATAGACGCACCAGGTTTAGTATTTTTTTTCCTTGATTTTTGACCTAGGAGCACCTTATAGTCCAGAGTATCTTATAGTCCGAAAAATATAGTATTTATCCTTTTAAAATGTTTTAACCTTATTTATAGGAGCTATTGCTCCTGCCCTTCAATGATTTTGAAATAAACTAGCACCATCTTTTTGGACCACCTCCTCTATTCTAAGTTACTTAAAAAATAATTACTAGAATTTAAGCTACTTAGCAAAATGTTTAAAGAAGAACTATTACACAAAATGTAAAAATACATGTTTATGCATGCATCTGAGGTTTTCTCAGAGAAAAATGCACTATATTTTTTTTCCTGTGTCCTTGTCACTTACAATAGGTAGCAAAAATCTGACAAATCATCTAGTCTATCTTCAAAAACATGTATTCAGCCCAACTACCAAAATAGTGTGTCAGCGAGTAGGGAGGCCGGAAGGCATCTTTATGTAAATCTTTTCCAGGGAGTGCTTCTGTAAAAAATGAAGGAAATACTGTACTGAGAATTCCCATGAGGAGATGGATTAGTCTACCTACTGTAAGTGACAGCAACATAGGAAAAAGGTAATTTATAGTGTATTTTACGCTGGAAGGAATGTGCCTTACATTTATTTTACATTTTAAAAAAGCCTGTGATAGTAGTCCTTTCAACTTCGATCCAAACAGTATATGAGGGAGACAGCTACAGTATAATCTACTGAACACCTGCTGCAGTCTACTGGAATGCAGGCCAGATTTACCATAAGTCCCTGTAGGCACGTGCCTACAGACGCCTGATGGTAGAAAGGCGGCTCACTCTTCTCCTTGAGTTCCTCCCTCCCTTCTTCACTATGCAGAGTCCTGATGAGCGTGTAAATGAGAGGTTACTCACCTGGCTCTCTGCATTCCTCTGATGAGATCTCCCTTCGGTCGGTGGCAACTTAATACTGAGGGTACCTCTGGCTACCTAATACTAAGGGACACCTGTAGCTACTATGATAGGCAAAGGAAGTAAGGGAGAAGTGACAGCTGGGAGAGCCAGCACACTTGTGGTGTGGTTCAGTGGGTGTTTGTAGGTTCACAGAGGAAGTCTAAGGTGCCAGGATATCTGTGCATATAGGCTGTAAATCCAGGCCTGTGGGTAGCCATGGTTGGATTAGTATGAATAAATTATGTCCAGTGTTCTTATAAAAGGTTACAATCACTATAAATAAAGTCAATATAACAAAAAATAACATGGAACTTCTAAAACATATCAGAAAAAGGAAATTGTAAGTTTTATCTAGAAAGACATATTTAGTAATAGTATGTATCTTTCTATTTACAGGAAATTAAACCAAAATGGGAGACTGGAGCTTCCTGGAAAAGTTACTAGACCAGGTACAGGAATATTCTACAACCATTGGAAAAGTCTGGCTCGTGGTGCTGTTTGTATTCCGTCTTCTGATATTAAGTCTGGCTGGGGAATCAGTCTGGGGAGACGAGCAGTCAGACTTCATCTGCAACACTAAGCAACCTGGTTGTCCAAATGTTTGTTATGATAAAGCCTTTCCCATCTCTCATATCCGTTACTGGGTGCTGCAGTTTCTTTTTGTCAGCTCCCCCACTCTGTTTTATCTGGGCCATGTTGCCTATGTATCTAGGAAGGAAGAAAAATTAAGACAGAAGGAGAGTCAATATCGGATTATAGAACACAAAATACAGCAGGAGGACACTGTCCTGGCACTTGAAGAAAAGAAACACAGGAAATTATTAATTCAAGAGGATGGAAGAATCAAAATAAGGGGAGCACTGATGTGTACATACATAGTGAGCATCATCTTCAAGTGTATATTTGAGGCTGGGTTCATATTTGGACAGTGGTATCTCTATGGGTTTGAGATGCCTCCAAAGTACGTGTGTGAGAGATTTCCATGCCCTCACCAGGTGGACTGCTTTGTGTCCAGACCTATGGAGAAAACTATCTTCATTCTGTTCATGCTCATCATGTCTCTTATCTCTTTGGTCCTCAGCGTAGTAGAAGTGATTGTAGTTACCGGTCGCACAATATGCCGGAGGGCAAAGAAGCGCTCAAACCCCACATACAGAAGTGATGCAGGCACATTCCAAGATAAGCCTTATAATTTGCCTAGTGCTCCAGAGCCCGACAGATCTTGCCTGTATTTCAGGGAGAAGTGTCCTTCATATAAAATGTCGGATGAAGAAAACTGGGCAAACTACAATACAGAGAAGGAGCTAGGCCTTAGCCATGGGAATCACTCAAATCTGGGGTGTTATGCATACAGTGGTGGCTCCAACCGATCTGGAAGTTCTGTTTCAAAACAACAGTATGTTTAATTTATATATTTATAAGGACATCAAAGATTTAAAAAAAAAAAAAAGAAAGAAAGAAAACACAATATATTAATACAGGAATTTTGCACTATGTACAGACAGCAAGAAAAAAAACACTGTCCTCTGAATTTTCTACTACTGCTTTTCAAATGCCTCAACTGCAATAACTGGATTTTGGCTGTGCATGTGGTCTGAGTTTACTTTTCTCCACTCTCTGTAAGTATTTACAGTACCAAAATAATATGTATTACCGAAATTATTTAGTTATCTTCTTTACATATGCAATCTTCAGATTAAGAAAAAGTAACCCCTAATTTTTCTCCAGGTATAAGGTGAGAGGTTTTATCGAATTATAACGTGTTCATGTAATTAAGGCACTGGGAAATGTGGGTGCAGGGTAAAGCTGAAAAACGACTCATCTTGCTCCTGCAGCGTTAATTACTACTCCCCCTCCAGGACGCCATTGACTCGGGGGTAATATGTAATTTGGCTGCCAGCTACAGCTACTTGGCTACTTGAACTGGGGAGGGAGCTGCTAATACTGGGGTACACCTAGCTACCTAAACTGAAAAGGGGGCTGCCTAAAACTGACACACATCTGGCTACCTAAAATGGGGAAGGAACTGGCTAATTTTGGAAGCACACCTTGCTACCTATACTGCTAATACTGGGGCAAATCTGGTACCTATACTGAGAAGGTGATGATAATACTGGGAGTTGAAGAGATGCCAGAACACCAATCAGAGTAGGATCATGCCACTAGACAGGTGAGCTACCTCTCCACTCTTCTTACTACTCAGTTCAAGAGGCCTACTGAACATAGGCCCCCATGAGGCACAATGTGGCTCCTTGATCACCAGATGTACCCCAAACAATTGCCTTTTTTGCCTTCTAAAACTTGTATAAGTACTGTTTTATTACATAAAACAGTTTGATTAACTTGGACTTCTGACCGCAGTCTTTGTTTGTAAACGAAGAGACCAATCACAGGTTTTCAGTGCCTTTAAATGGCCACATATAATCAGATTGAACAATTTGTACTGCACATAGGGGGCAGATGCAAGGCAGGAGCTGCTGGTGCCATTTCACTATATTTATGTTTATTCTATTAGTAAAATTCAAAAATATGTTGAGAAATTTTAAAATGTGAAAAAGCACTTTTCTTTAACCCCCTTGGCGGTATGAAAAATACCGCCAGGGGGCAGCGCAGCAGTTTTTTTTTTATTTTTTTTTTTTTAAATCATGTAGCGAGCCCAGGGCTCGCTACATGATAGCGCTGCTCAGCGGCATCCCCCCAGCCCCGCCGATCGCCTCCGGCGACAGGCGATCAGGAAATCCCGTTCAAAGAACAGGATTTCCTGGAGGGCTTCCCCCGTCGCCATGGCGACGGGGCGGGATGACGTCACCGACGTCGGGACGTCATTGGGAGACCCGATCCACCCCTTGGCGCTGCCTGGCACTGATTGGCCAGGCAGCGCAGGGGTCTGGGGGGGGGGCCGCGCGCCGCACCGGATAGCGGCGATCGGGCGCGCGGCGGCGGCGATCGGGGTGCTGGCGCAGCTAGCAAAGTGCTAGCTGCGTCCAGCAAAAAAAAAATTATGAAAATCGGCCAAGTAGGGCCCGAGCGGCACCCTCCGGCGGCTTACCCCGTGTCACACACGGGGTTACCGCTAAGGAGGTTAAAGGGAATCTGAAGTGAAAATAAACTCATGATGTAATGAATTGTATGTGTAGTACTGCTAAGAAATAGAATATTAGTAGCAAAGAAGAGAGTTTTATATAGTTTCCAGTACAAGAAGAGTTAGAAAACTTCAGTTGTTATCTATGCTCTGTGCTCTCCGCTCCAACCTAGGTTGGAGACAGTCCTATTTTCTGAAGCACTCATACATCAAAGAAACAGTGAGACACGGCTTCAGATAAGGTTTTACTGCAGGGGAGTTCAAAGGGTCATTAGCTCTACTCTCTTTCATAGTTTAACCTTTTGGTGACCACCCGTAGTAAATCCCACGCCGCACTTGTGGCTGTCTAAGCCTGATGTGCCGTAGGATTTAAGCCACCTGCCATTTTCGCACCCGGAGTGATCATGCACACCCAAGACGGGAGATTAGGCTGTCATATGACAGCTGACATCTCCCCTCAGTGATCAGAAGTCATCGCGATTGGCTCCTGATCACGTGATCACTATGATCGCCGGCGGATCGTAGTTATCACTATTACAGCAGCGACGGTAGGAGAGGAAGAAGAGGATCCGCTCACTTTCCTGACGTTCCCCCAGCGATCGCCGCTCCCCTCTGCTATGACTGGCATCCCCGCTCGATCTGACGTAAGTGTTGGGTCCCGGCTTGATGACACCATCAAGCCGCGACCCGGAACTTAACTGCAGTGCGAGCGAGGAAGCGAGCTAGAGCGGAGGGGGCTAGAGCTGCTCATCGCTGGAACCTGGGAGGTGGGTAAAGGCTGCTGGCATTTCAGGGGACACCGGGCTACACAGGGGACACCATGCCCACAATGCTATACTGGGGATCTGGCTACCTGACCCCCCTTAAATGCCCCCCCCCCCCACGCATGTAAAATGGCCTGGTCCTGTGGGTTAGGCAGCCAGTCCCCAAAGGGTTCAAATACAGTTTGTGGTTTGCAATTGCAAATATGACAGAATGATGCGATATTATAAAAAAAAGGCTATATAACTGAAAATAAAAATGAAACTCTTTTCTTTGCTACTAATGTTCTATTAATTACCTGTACTGCACATACAGAATTATATCATAAGGGGTTTTTTTTGCTTCAGTGTCACTTTAAAGGATGCATGAGCCAAAATTAATACATGCCGATCTACTTACCTGCGGCTTCCTCCAGCCCCTTGAAGTCTCTGTGTCCCTCGTTGCAGCTCCCATGGCAGCCACTCTTCTGCAGTCCCATCCGTAGCAACTTCTGCGTATGCGTGAGTGTGGCACATGCAGGCGTGTAGTACTGCGCCTTTGCAGAACGTGCCACTTGGGGCTGCACTCACGTGGCCGGGAGCATTTTGTGCATGTGCAGTAATACTGCGCCTATGCAGAACACTCACAGTCGCATGAGCACGGCACATGCGTGCACTTCCGCATGTGCACAAGCCACCAACCTGGCTGGATCAGCTGCCGCTATGGAGGGAATCACAGAAGAGTGGCTGCCAGCAGAGCTACGACGAGAGACACAGTGACTTCAAGGGTCCGGAGGAAGCCCCACTTAAGTAGATCAGTATTTATTCATTTTTGCTCATGTATTCTTTAAAACCGCTTCTGGACAGCGCTAATGGAAAGTCTATGCCCGTTGCAAGCTCTGGCCAATTGCGTCGCACTCCCACCGCTGTGACTCATTCACCCTGCTGTCGGTATGACATCAGAAACTGATTTAGAGCAAAATAATCACTCATATCTAATTATACTGTAATACAAAGCAATAAGCAACTAGATCACAATGAAGGATAGTTGGAGAGTGAAGATTCCCATTGTAGGAGTACATTTCTGCTCATCATAATTCAACCACAGGGGATACTGTCTGAGTTACCCCAGTTCCCATATCTGTTTCTTTGCCCTACTGAGAAAACCTCCCTTCACCTCTTAAAGGCCCTTTTGTAACCGATTAATTGGAGACATGGACCAAAATTAAAAATACAAATGTTTCAACATTCCCCATGCTACTAAAAAATGTTTAATTGTTGTCTGTATCCCAATTGAAAAAATATTTTCCCCTTGCCTTTGTTGCGTACACCTTTGTAAGCCAAAAAATGTAGTTACTTGACTAAAGGCCACTTCCTCCCAGTCCCGGTATATGCACACACCCAATACCTGTTGTCCCTTTACAATAGTGATTTCATCATTAAAGTGACATTTCAGAGCATGAGCACCATACAAACAGAATACCCAGCAAAAGCTGAGAAGTGTGTGCTGTTCAATGAAGAGGGGTGGAGGGACAATGGGGTGGTGCACAAGCAAGTGGGTTCTGACTGGTGGAGTAACTAAAAACACCATGTGCTCCTTCTATGTGTGGTTCTGTGATATGGCATGCAGGAACAACACACAAGGGTGGGGGCAGATGTACACATACTAGATTTGGTGCCTTAGTACTGACTTAACTAAGGCATGTATGTGTATATATAATGTCTATAGAGGCATTGACCACAATTCACTTTGCTTATCACCTGTCTTTAATAAAGATTCTGAGCTGTGTATAATGTTATCACCAAGTCATCTTTAAATGCAGATATAGAGTTTGCCATAACTACTTCCTGACAAGAGTAGATAACAGCTAGTGCAGTGACCAAATTAAATACATAGTTTTACATGGGGTGGGAGGTATGTACACCCATTACACAGTATTGTGAGAGCAAAGGGGAAGAGAGCCCCGGCCAAAAGGCAATACAGTCTAAAGTTTTAAGGTACAGGACAGTAGGTAAAGGGAAGCTGTGTGTGGAGTGGTAGAAATGGTGGTCAGTGGGCAGTGTCTTAGGTAGGAGAGTATGCTTGCCTGAAGAGGTGAGTTTTCAGTTTGCGCCTAAAAAGGGTAAGTATGGGTGAGTGGCGAATGTGTTGAGAGAGAATGTTCCAGAGGAGGGGAGAGGATCGAGTGAAGTCTTGTAAGTGGGAGTGGGAAGAGGTGATCAGGTTGAAGACAGGAGGATACTGTTAGTAGAGCGTAGATTGCGTGTAGGATGGTCTCTGGAAATAAGTTGATATGGATAGGAAGGAGCTAGGTTGTGGAGACCTTTGTAGGAAAGAGTAATGTTTTTAAATTGTATCCTTTATGTAACTGGCAGCCAGTGAAGGCACTGACAGAGGGAGATTGGGCTGGAGAAGCGGGAGGAGAGGTGGATAAGTCGTGCAGCAGAGTTCATCATGGACTGTAACAGGGCTAAACAGTTGGCAGGGAGGCTGCAGAGCACAGAAATGCAATAGTCTAGTCGGGAAATAATCAGGGCATGCACCAGAAGTTTGGTAGTGTTCTGTGTGAGAAAAGGACGGATGCGGGAGATGTTTTATAGGTGGAGGCGACAAGAGGTTTCAATGAGAGACTTGAGTCCAAAATTACACCTAGACGGCGAGCCTGAGGGACAGGTTTTATGGAAGTGCCATCAGAAGAAATAGTGATGTCAGGCAGGGGCATTAAGTTGTGAGGTGGGAAGACTTAGCTACAAAGAGTAATTAGCGCTTTGCAGCTAATTACTCATGCATGAAGAGTTTGGGAAGCTCTGTATTACAGAAGGGTACACCAAACAGCACAGTGTGGCCGTGGTTACAAAGAGAAAAAAAAACTTCCTGGCAGTTTTAATCCAAACTAGCTAAAAATTGAAATAGAAAGATATTTTGAAAATTAACCACTTCAAGTTCTGGGTTTTTTCCCCAGGGCCGGTTCTAGACTTTTTGCCGCCTGAAGCAAACTTGTGAGAGCCACCCCAGCCGTGGGTGTGGGGGGCTGTCGAGCTTGAGGGGGTAGCGGGCAGAAAGGGGTATTGGGCACAGTGGCGGGAAGGGGGAGTTGGACCCCCGATCTGCGCTCCCCCTATAGCTCTAAAGTGCAGCAGCAGCATATTAATACCATTACCAGACAGCGGTGGGGATGACTCACCTCTTCCGCGTTCCACTCTCGTCACTTCTTGCAATGCCGTCCACTTACAATACAGGGGGCCCCCCACACCCACGACCAGGAAGGTGCCGCTCCCCGGACTTTGCCGCCTGAGGAACCCGCCTCACTCCGCCTCATGGGCGAACCGGGCCTGTTTTTACCCCTTAAGGTTTCTGACAATTGGCATATCAGCTGTGTCACTATTGATACAGCAATAACTTTTTATTACCTATGTCATCAAAGTGATACATATATTGTTTTTTTAGGGCAAATTAAGCTTTCTTTCAGGAGTAATTTTTTATTTCACAGGCGTTTTATAAAATTAGGTGTAAACGCAAAAATTATGCGCTTTTTCATGTTTCCCCTTTCCTAGTTTTTACATGAGTTGGGCTATAGTTGTAAATCACCTCAAAATACATTACTGGGCTCGTCTCAGTTAAAACGATACCATACATGCTATATTTCATCACTAGTTGGGCATGTAGCGTACCATTATCGCTAGCCAGTGTGTCTGTACCGATTGCATGCGATCTCTAGGCAGGACCAGTTCTCTCATGAAGCAAGGTGAAACATTTGCATCAGGCGCAGAGATTACAGGGATAGCATGTTTGTACTGTGTTTACACTTAGGAGGAGGAGAAGCAAGAGAAGAGAGCGAGGTGAATAAATCATCATTGGGGAAAATTAGCTTGTTGTGCTGTGTGAGGAGTCTGACAGTGAATGAGGAGGGGGAGGCAGGAGAGCAGCGGTGTTTTATTTGACTTGCACAGCAGAAGGGAGGAGGAGGCACTGCTGTCCTAACTGAAGAGCAATGGAGGAAGGCTGACTGGCTGAGGGTGAGCAGTTTGTTTGTCACAGACTTGTAGCCAGCCAATGTGTTATTGTGTTGAGCTGCAGCATGTCATGTCTCATGTTGTTGAATATACTGTCTTGCTGACTGAGAACATTAAATGAAGCAGAAATATTACAAATATTATATGGCATATTAGCATTACATAACAAAACTCGCACCACAGCTACTGTATAAAATGCAGTGCAAAATGTCGAGTGCTGTGCGATCATTCCAAATAGGGAAGGGGAGCACATCCTCATAAGTTTGCCTCAGGCAGCAAAAGGTCTAGGACCAGCCCTGTCGCTATGGCGCACAGTTTGGGGACCCCAGTACTGTATAGATGCATTGCTAGGCAACAACATTTAAATGCATCTATATAGCGTTGGGTCCCTGAGCTGTTGCCTTAGTGATCGCATCTGATCGATATGAATCTTAAGGCCAAGTATAGGTAACACAAGGTTTTTTTTTTTGTCTGGTAGGGGTCAAAACCTCTTTATGACCGCGTCACACCGATGGGCGAGAAACGCGGTGGATCCCTCAGGACCGCCTAACGCCGATTGGCATCAAGTCCTGGGGGCGTGTTTTGCAGGAGATTGCATGCGACCCAGCGGCGAGCGCCAGCTATTTGCATTGCACACCGCTGCGATCTAAGGCAGCGCAGTACTGGGGACAGCCGTGTCATTTGGCTGTCCCCGTGGAGGCACAAAAGCAATCAGCTCTCATAGGCTGATGTCTATGACAGCCAATCACTGTCATTGGCTAGCGGGGGAGGGAGGGCGGGGATAGGAAAAATTTAAGAAAAAATAGTAAAATTTATTGAAAAAGAAACATAAATAAATAACATCCCTGCAGCAAGCAGCAATCAAAGCCCACCAAGAGAAAGCTCTGTTAGTAGACATAAAAAGGGGGGGGGGGGGGAACACTTTCTGAGTTCTGAGTTGTACGGCCCTGCAGCGTGCTCTTAAAGCTGCAGTGGCCTAAATTGTAAAAAAATAGCCTGGTCACTGGGGGGAGGGGGGGTGTAAGCCCTGAAGAGGTGGAAAAAAAAACACTTTATTTTTTAATGGGTTCACTGTCACTTTAACCCCTTCCCGACCGCCTAACGCCAATAGGAAGGTGGCTCCCCCAGGACTGCCTAACGCAGATCAGCGTCAAACCCTGGAGTGGAAATGAGTGGGGTTTGCGCAATTTACAGCCTGCGGCTGGCAGGCTCTAAAGTAAAAAAAAAAAACTGCTGCAAATGCTTGTAAAGCGCTGCGCTGCGATCCAAAAACAGCAAGTGTTTAAATTATTAATATTGATGAACAGCAATATTTGGCATGCATGTAAAAAGAGGGCCAGCGGCTTAGATTATAATTTCCCTTCCACGCTGCCATGGACTCTTGCTTGGGGCTGAATTGCACTGCTATTTTCGTAATTTGGGCTCTGTCTTTTGCCAGCGCCCAAATTATCCTCTGAGCGCCGCTATTCACATTACAGTCTATGGCGGCGTCTCGTGATATTTGTAGTGAAAAGGAGAAACAAACAGGGTGTGCCAGGCAGCACCTGACTATAATAGCTAATGATATTTGTAAAACCATTTTCATGAAAGCTGAATTTCTCTTTAACATTTTTAGCTGTATTTTCTTTATTAAATAGTTACAAAAAACCTTTTTCAGTATGACAAAAAATGGCACATCGTTAGTAGTACCTTTTTAAAAAGATGATATTACATGAGCAGCTCCAGGTCACTCAAATGTGAGGAAACCACAAAAATATTCCAAAATGTTTATACAGCAATTGCTAAACGTAAGAGACTTGATAACTTATGCAGTGAGGGAGATAAATAGCTGTCATTCTAGCAAATAGCAACTAACATGTTAAAATAAACTTCCATCCCACTCACAAAAAATGGGAGTAGACCCTGATATCCTGCACCTCCTCTGGTCCTTCCCATGGTTTCCTCTTTTCCTGAGAGATTTTTTGATGAGAGGGTATCGTCTATGTAACTCCCTTATCACACAGCCTCCGCTACTGCAAACCTCATATGGCTCTGTCTAGAAAGACTGGCAATATTGGTGGCTTCACAGACTTCCCCTGGCATGCGAGAGCACGTGGCAATCTCTTTAGGCTCCTACAGGTAGACGTTACTCTCTAAGCTTTTGAGGTATGTTTCATCATTAAGGTGTATGATCTCTGTCCTCTTAAAAAAAAATCATAAATTACTAAAATCAGGAATATTAAGAATAGAGGGGAAATAGCTTCACTTTTGCTACAGTGTCATTAAAGCAACCACACATCTCACATCGATTTATTTTATACTTTTGTCTTCTTTTCTTCATCACTGAAGAATACAGATGCACAGATAATCTGGCCTTGTCATTGCTAAAATAATCCCAAATAATAACACCAAAAGAAGGCAAAATACAGTAGATATATATATAAAATATATATAACATGAACAGAGGGAGATGGTTCCAAAAATGTTTAATTAATTGAGGTTTTTGTTCAATAAGGAGAGGCAGAGGGAATTATAGTGGAGTAATTCAGTATCTAACCTGGAAATGTAATCAGGTACAGTGGAATGTATGCATAACAAGAAAAATAAATGCTGCACATTGTTGGATGTTAGAACTGCACATTTATGCACATCGTTTCTTCTGTAGATAATCATTTGGTAGTGAGAGCATCATGTAGCACTTGGGACTATACTCGGTAGCTTTTGCGTTGCAAGCAACAACTACATAAGCCGAAAAGTGAACAGATATAGTGAAAACTAAATCGCTGAGGTGGGATAGCAGTAAAGAAGTGTTACATAATAATAGTGTAAGCAAGAAGTTTTGACATTGACATTTTCAGTGGATGAGGTATCCTGCAATGCTTCTCTAGACACCACAATGTTCTAATGAGTTAAATACTATTCTAGTGCATCTTTATTTGAAGTGTCTACCCCTCATTAGAGATATGTCCATTTATCTGATCAAACCCGCTCATGTTTATGACAGGATGCATGTTTTATTGTACTGTAATAACAATATAAAACTGCTGTAAAATATTTAGTCTCCCTATAAATATGGGGGAATACAAGTAGATTGATTGCTGTGATGTTTCTGCATGAAACAGAAATATTTTTTGACATGTATAAAGCCAGCTACTAGAGAGTGAAGGAAAAATGTTGATCATGCAAATGTGTAGAAAAATGGGCCCTTATTCAAGTTTTCTTCAAGGTGATATTTTTTTTTTTATCCCTGACCAATAAAATGCCCTTTAAGCCACCAGAAAGCAAGAAAATTCTCAAAATAATTTTTGACAGTACTTTTTCACCCACTTTTTGGTACTTTTTCAACTGCAGAGTGCAGAAAAGCTATTTTAAAATCAGGTTGAAAATGTATCTTTTAGGAGAAAAGTGAGGAGAAAAAGTTAATTAAATAAGGCCAATGATGTGTAAATTGTGTGTGATTCACCAGAGCCCATACGCAATGAACTTTTTCTCCTGAATCCCTCCTAGGAGATCATTTTTCATCTTGTATATACAAATATTTTCCAACACTTTGCAATTGAAAAAGTACCAAAAAGTAGGTGAGGAAGTACTTGCTTGCTGTTGGTTTAAAGGGCATTTTATTTACAAATTGTAAAAATATCCCCCAGGAGATAAATTTAATTGCATATGGTCTCAGGAATAAGAAAATAATCACCACCAGGTTTAAGCTGTGGAAAATAAACTGGTAAATTATTTGGTGAATGTAATACTTGTTTCTTTATACATTTTGTAAATACTGTGTTACTTATTCCAATAACTAAAAAAGAAAGAAGAACAAATCCGGATGACGGTTAAACCTATCAGTAAACAGTGATCATTTTCATGGCACAACTCTTGGGCAAATTACAGTTCACTATTTTGATAAGTCGGCCCCTCAGAAATGAGTTGTGACCTAAGGATAATGTGGGGCCTATCATTTTAGTACAAATACAGTTGAATACAAGGGCTTAGATTGATTGTTATAAATGCACCACTATTGTGCATTTCCACACCTTGTAATGATTCTAACAGAAGAGAAATAAATGTCTTCAAATGTTTAATGATAAATGGAGTATAAGAAACACAGGCGTTGATTCCTAAAGCAGAGTAATCCTGTAATGTATGGATTTACGCATGTTATTTAGTTAAACTGCAGATGCATAGCGGTTTACATGCGTAAAATCTTACCACTCAAAAATTAATTTACAATAAATATTAACCACATAGAATAAAGGGTGAGCGACACACAACAGGTGCAATGTTTGTGCATGCTCTCCTCACTTGCCAGTTACTTTATGTGTTATGTATTTATTGACATTAAATTTTGAGCAGGAAGGGCCCGTTCACTCTGCACGCGTTTCCAGCCGCGTTTTGGAAACGCGTGCAGGAGGCCGACACGCACGACATCAGACATTGCATAGAGTGCAATGTCTGATGTTCACACTGCATGCGTTCCGGACCTGTGCGGTCCGGGAACGCATGCTGCACGCAGATTTTGACAAAACGCGTGGCTGTCCCATTCACTTTTCAGTGATGGGATCAGCCACGCAACGCACACAAACGCGGATGGCCATGCGTTCGTACGCGTTGCGGTCCGCACGTGTTCCGCACACATGGCCATCCGCATTTGTGATCTGAACGGGCCCATGCGTAGATACATGTTTTACAGCTCAATGCTGCTTTGTAAATACACTCCATAGTGGCAGAACTAATTGCTCTTGTGAGAATAAAAGTAGAATAACCCTACAATGGAGTAATGGAGCAACAGATGAGACTGCCAACCCTTCATCAGATGGCACTGAGAATTAAAAGGGTTATGAAAGCTGCCATTGCCAAATTGTCATACTACTGTTTTGGCTTTGTTAGTTTCAATAAAGCATCAGCAAGGATGCAGATAATATAGTCAGAACACCTGGTCTGCATACACTTTCTAGGTTAGTGACTCATAATGTATTAAAAACATTAAGTCAACTCAACACAACAACCTAGTAGTATATTTTTTTTTCTTTGATCAACAAAAATGTTTATTGAGAAGTCACAGATAAATGTTTGTACAACAGTCGGTGCATGTAAATATACAAATACAGTCTCAAAAAGGTATAATAGAAAATAGAAAATCGCGCCATAGTCAGAGCATTCAAAAACACAATCATCAATGCCAACCAATATGAAATGGCACAAGCCGCAAGTAGCATTTTTAGAAGAAGGTCAGCAGAGGCAGCTTTAATAATCCCACAGTATAGATCAGCTTCAAGCTGACAGTACAGTCATCATATCTACTCCTCCAGAAATCAGCTGTTTCAGTGGGTTTCCAGAGCTGGTGTTCAGCTGGTATAATCTGAAAGACTAGATAGAGTAACCTATAATCATTCAATTCATACGGGATCCAAGTTAGGGAATCCCATACAGTAAATACTCCTTACAGAAGGTGATTTCAATGTTTTTACTGTAAGGGAAAGGCTATGTCTACTTTGGCAATTGGCATTGCATGAGGAATAGCATCCAGCACCTGTGTTACATTTCAAGTGCTTTTTTAGCAGATGCGTTGCCAAGCAAAGCAAAGCAGCTCTGTGAAATAATGTGGCCTGGAAAACTGGGCCTGATGCGCAAAGCACCAGTAAATTTGTCATGGGCAGACAACACACAGCAATTTTACCAATGCTAATGCCAGGGGAGCAGAGCATGTTATGCTATGGTAACATGCAACACACATGTTTCCCTGGTATTGGCTGTTCCCCCATTAGTACAATTGGGCATCAGGATGCTTGTGACCAGCACATACCCAATGAACAGACAAGAACGTGCGGCCATTCATTTGGACTTGGAGTTGAGGACATTTAGCAGGATCATAATTGCACAATCACAGCCAGCTTTACATTGCATAACATAGTCTAAACCTTTATCTTTTGGATATAAAAGGAAACGGCATAACATAAACACCTAAACTGCAACCCATTAAGCACTGTTAAAACAGCAATATATGTTAATGAGAGAACAAGGAATGACAGAGAGACATGTCTAAAATCCATGTTGTATTTTTCAGGGAAAGGATCCATGAACCATGGGAGACTGGGAATTTCTAGAGAAGTTGTTGGACCAAGTGCAGGAGCACTCTACAAGTATTGGAAAGGTCTGGCTAATGGTACTTTTTGTCTTCCGCATCTTGATTCTCGGGCTGGCAGGAGAGTCAGTTTGGGGAGATGAACAATCCGACTTTGTCTGCAATACAGAACAGCCTGGATGTCCAAATGTGTGTTATGACAAAGCCTTTCCAATCTCCCATGTGCGCTTCTGGGTACTTCAGTTTCTCTTTGTTAGCACTCCCACCTTATTTTACTTGGCTCATGTCATTTATCTGTCCAGAAAAGAAGAAAAGCTGAAGCAGAAAGAAGATGAGCTAAGGGCTGTAAATGACAAGGATCAGCAAGTGGACAATGCCATAGCCATCATTGAGAAGAAACGTCTAAAAATCTGCATCCAAGAGGATGGAAAGGTGAAAATCAGAGGAGCGCTGATGTACACATATACTATAAGTGTTATCTTCAAAAGCATATTTGAAGCTGGCTTCCTTCTTGGCCAGTGGTATTTGTATGGCTTTGTGATGCCTGCAAGATATGTGTGTGAGAGGGTCCCATGCCCTCACAAAGTGGACTGCTTTGTGTCCAGACCTATGGAAAAAACAATCTTCATTCTCTTCATGCTAGTCGTGTCATTGATCTCTCTTCTGCTAAACCTCTTAGAACTGATCCACCTAGTGTGTAAGAGCATGCTTCGTACTTTAAAGAAATACACTCCTTACACCGCCAGCGCAAAATATGTGAAGGAAGAGAATATTTATCCAGAGAAGCACTCCGAAACAGCCAGCGCTCCTTACCAGGACAAGTCATACTTGTATCTCCCCATGAGTGAGAACACTGCCTATCCTGCGTATGGACTACAGAATGAGGACAACTGGACCAACTTTCATACTGAAAAACAGCTAAGCTTTACTGGAGGGAAACAGACACTAGAGCACTATAACAAAAGCCACTTTAAACCCGTTTCTCCCAACTCCCATGGTGTTGTAGAGAAGCAGCCAAGCAGAGCTAGTAGTTCAGCCTCCAAGAAACAATATGTCTGAGATAACTGTTTCATGCGTATTTTTTTCTTTGGAGTACAAATGTATGTTGTATTTGCCAGATCGCTAATGCTGTGGAAGTTTCACACCTTCTATTATCTAGAGTGAGATCTCATAGTTACTTGAAAGGCCTGCTGTATGAGTTGTGGGGTTAGCATATCAAACAATCATGGTCACATCTCTATTCATCTTCTTCTTATTTTCTAACTTTTACTGTGAATATCATGTAATAGTGCTCTGTGAATCATATCATAGCAGGTAGGCAAAGAGATCCACTCAAATCAGTATTTGCTACTGACCAGCATACGTCTACAGTCCAAAGACACAATGAACATAATACACTCTTCTTTCTAGACATTCCTTCTATTGGCACAAGATAATTGAATGCATACGTACAGATAAAATTTGGATGGTTTCTGTTCACAGGACATACATAAGACCAGGTCTCTGGAGATGCGTCACCTAGGCCTGATGCACAAAAAGCCAACATTCCCTTCTTGTCAGTAAATGATCCAGTGAAAATGATTGATTTATCCATCAATCAGAAGCAAACTCTTTTTAGATAGACCTAAAATGACTATAACACGTTTTATCAGTTGTTGAACAACTCAGACATTCCATTAAATATCCATTAGTTGTGCAGATGTCACACCTTGTGCATGTGTAAGCAATCGATCAAAGAAATGACACGGACCAGAACTCACAGAAACTTGCTTAGAGCAAAGAATTGATGTGAACAGCCATTGTACACAATCTGATTTGAGGTTTCTGACCAAACAATCAGTGATTGGTAAATTGATCTGAACAACCGATTACAGATCGGACCATGTATACAAGGTCATACTACTTTGCACAATCTTTTCATGTGACTTTTTGTACCAGATGAACTGCGCATCAGATGTTGGTTCTTTATCATTAACTATAAATAATGTGACTTTTTTAAAGTATGGGATCAATTTAAACCAGTTATCATAAGTCAACAACTTTGTTGCAATGTTTTAGATTTGGTATCCATATAACAAGGCATAAACATACTGGAGACATTTATGAACACTTTACACAGGTAACTGTTGATAATCTATTCCACTCCACAAATGGAATAGCATACAGTACAAAATAGCAAATAGCAAATGTACAAAAACAAAAACAAAAAAAAACACTGATTTAATAAAAGGATTGCATCTATACAAAATTGAAATTATTTTCAATGAAATGGATTTTTGGATTGTTTTTAAACTGATCATTTAAGATAGTTGCTTTAAAATCTATCCATATACGGTTACTTGGTCAGCATATCTCTTACCACAGACAAGAACCAATTTCAATGAGCAATCTTTTGGCTATCATACCAGATCTATTCAGCCTACTTAAACAATTATTTATTTATTTTATGTTTAAATTTGCAAGAGCATGGAAAGTGCTGCTAGTGGGTCCCGTCTCCACAGCATCATACACACGGTATACTGTATGTGTCTTGTCTGAGGCGGTAAGTCGGGGCTTCCTTTGCCAAGGACCTAGCATCTGTATAGCAGCCCCCCAATCCCCTCTGAAGGCTGGCAATGCATCTGTGCAGCATTTTGGTGCCAACTGTTATCCAAGAGATCAAGTCCTAATCCCCGTGGCTGACAGTACTTTTGCTTGTGTATGGACCTTTAAATTAAACATTTTGGGCCTGATTCACAAAGCGGTGCTAACCCAGTTAGAGACTTTAGGTGTGATACCCATTGCACCACGCTGGTGAAAAGCCAGTTTAGGTGTGATAAGTTTAGGCATGATAAGTTTAGGCGTGATAAGTTTAGATAAGTTCAGATCGCGCGCAAAGTCCCGCATGCAAAGCAGCGCCATTAAACTCTATGCAAAGTGCACCAGACTTTGCTAGCGCAAAACTTTTGATCAGCTGTGCACTGCGGTGCTAACCCAGTTGGTGCTTAAACTTATCACGCCTAAACTTATCACACCTAAACTTATCACACCTAAACTTATCACGCCTAAACTGAGTTAATGTGTGCAATGAAATAATTACAGCAGTCCAGTAGGAGGAAGAAGGATAATAAAGGCCTCTGCTAAACTTTTAATTGTAAAAAGAAGAGGTAAAACATTGTGGGCATGCATGTTTAATATGCTATTGAGATGCCCTGAGTGCTAAAAATGGTGCTTGGTTCACTTTTAGAGAGTCCAGAAAATATGCTGGAGGTCCTTGAAGTGTGGCGATAAGAAGCACTGTGTAAGATACAAAGTAGAAAGACACATATTCCCAAAGTGGGGTAAAAGTATAAAGTGAAGCCCAGTTTTCTTTTTTTTTTTTAATTTTATTTCAATAGTATTCCACAAATCCAGTATTTATTTTGCTTATGGTTGTTATAGTTGGACAGCTACACAATGCCTGTGCCCCCCCACAAAATAACAACATTCAGGTCCAAATGCACAAATAAAGTTTTGCACTATGTCTTTGCACGTTTGCACTTTCAGGGTTACGCATTACTGTGTAATAAAATTGTCACATTAGTAAAGGAAACTTACTGTAGCTTAATACCAGTATTTCTTTAATTACCTGTAGATTTATTTTCACAAATTTCCAATATATTCAACATTTTTGCCTTAGAATTTTAGCAAACATAGTGTAGGATCTGTTACTTGGACAGTTATAAAAAACTGAGCGATACCCAGCGTAGGCATACATGTCTATTTCTTTGTTATTTATTGGGAAATGTAGAACGTGAAATCTGTAAATGGATAGTATAGTGGTTTCAGTGACAAACATATAATGACTTTTTTTTATAAATACAATGAAAAAATAAAAAAACATTTTTTTACCTTCAAAAAGTCATCAGTGTGATGTTTTCTTGTAATGAATCATTGATGGGCACATTTAGAAATCTATCAGCGAATCCAGTTAATTGCATGCTTATCCAAAGACAAGCAGCACTAACCATGACCTAAAATCCTCACCAAGTCCTCACCAAACTTTAGGGCCAATTTTAGGAATAAGCAATTAAAGGGGAACTGAAGAGAGAGGTATATGGAGGCTGTCATGTTTATTTCCTTTTAATCAATACCAGTTGCCTGGCAGCCCTGCTGGTCTATTTCTCTGCAGTAGTATCTGATTAAAACCAGAAACAAGCATGCAGCTAGTCTTGTCAGATCAGACTTATAAGTCTGAACCACTGAAACACCTGATCTGCTGCATGCTTGTTCAGGGGCTATGGCTAATAGTATTAGAGGCAGAGGATCAGCAGGGCTGCCAGGCAACTGGTACTGTCTAAAAGGAAATAAACATGACAGCCTCCATATACCTCTCTCTTCAGTTCCCCTTTAATCTTCCAGTAAGCTTACACGCAGTAAAAGTCTTATTTTCTCCTTCCTCATCTCGGCTCCTTTCCCTACACAGTCAGAACACTGCTGCTTACTGACTCCTTCGTCTTGTGTTTTGGACTACTATTTCTTTAGACTTTAAGTTCTTATGATAGGACCACGGCTCTAAATGTCTCATGGTATTGCTGTTTGCTGTCTTACATTTCTTCTATGTACTACTTAGCAACTATGCTGTATAAATGTGTATTTTCTGTATTAGACGCAGTTTCCACTCGCAGTGGGCCCATGCGGCACAGAGCGGAGTGGACCAGTTCAGTGTCTGCTCCGTTCCATTTTATCCACATGTTTGCATCGGGGGGGGGGGGGGGGGGGGGGGGGGGGGGCGGACATCCGTTTGTTCAGAAAAATGCTGTAGGTTGAATCCGTTTTGTTTTTTTATTAAAATAGGAACTTTTACTCATTCAGTATGTTTTCTACATAAATGGGAGTCAAGCCTTACTGTTTGTATCATATAGTTGTCTATCTACTTACTATATGCCATTGTAAGTGTGCAAAGTGCCATAGTACCATTTGCTGGCATTATATACAGCTATATTATAATGAGTAGAATTTTTTTTCCTTTATATCAAGCTAATCTGATCAATAACCGATTACGTGAAAAACAATTTCATGTTTGAATTTTACTTAGATTTAAAGAGAACCCGAGGTGGATTTTTTAAATCTTAATAGGACACAGACATGTTCTGTGCACAATGACATGCCTTTATGTCCTTCTGGTGCTGCTGCGGTCCCCCCTGGGCTCTGCTGTCCCCCCTGATAAATAGCACCAGGCAAGCGACATTCTGCTTGTCGCTATCCATCTGTTTGCCTGAGGCTTGTCAATCAGTTTCCCCGCATTGCCTCGGCCGCCTCCTCCATTACATGCCACTCTCCCTGCCGCTCTCCACCTCCGCTAGCGTACTCCAATCAGAATCTAAACCGCGACCCTGTAGTACTTCCTGGGTCGTGGCTTAGCTTCCGAATGGAGGAAGCTAGTGGAGGAGGGGAGCGGCAAGTAATGGAGGAGGCAATGCGGGGAAATTGAATGACAAGCCTCAGGTAAACAGATAGCTAGCGTCAAGCAGATTGTTGCTAGCCTGGCGCTATTTATCAAGGGGGACAGCAGAGCCCAGGGGGACTGGCAGTGGCAGCAGAAGGACACAGAAGCATGTCATTGTGCAGAGAACATGCCTCTGTGTCCTATTAAGATTTAAAAAATCCGCCTCGGGGTCTCTTTAAAGACTTACGCTAAAACTGACAGAGCCTGTCATCATAGGCACTGTCTTAATGATGGAAGATGGAGGACGCAAGGTTAAATAGTTATCTGTTCTAGCACCCTCCCTCCAGGCAGGTGATCACTCCACCTCCCTCACAGAATAGGCCCTGGCAACTTTTTCTAAATCATCATTAAGGCTCTGGCCATGCCCATCTGCATTGCCGCAGCCTGCCCCCACCTTGGAAGCCACTGGCTAATTGGTGGCTGCCAAGATGGGGACAGGCCAAGGCAATGCAGGAGGAGGTTTCCAAAGAGTTTTGGCAGTCTTCAGAAACATGGCCACAACTGCACTGTGGAAGGGGGCGGAGCATCACTTGTGGCCTGAAGACGTCAAGACAGGTAAGTATTTAACCTTGCAACCCTTTACCCCTCCCCTCCCCCCCCCCCCCCCCCCCATCCATCCTCATTAAGACATTTTAGCTTAGGTGCTCTTTAAGAACTGGCAACAATGAGATTACTGCAGTTTGTACTTTTTGTGACCCTGAGCCTGATCTGTGATGACCAAACAATTTCACACAGGTCCGAAACATAACTTCCAACCAAAGAAATAAACAAACAGAGTGCTTAGTGAGTGGCTAAAGGCTAGAGCTCAGATTTTAACATCAATGGGAATGGTATGTAAACCTCCTGATTTAAATGCTAGTGCCAGTTCCTCTTTCTTTAACACGGTCTTTTGATTTTTAGGACATTGTAGAATCTCTTGATGCAGCTGTTTGATCCCTTAGTGACTGCAAGCTGTGTCAGTCACACAGTTATACTATTTCCACCACACTTCATCAATGAGATAAGTTACTGTTGTTAATTACTTTGTTTTCTAAATACAGAAGGTTCTGTAAATGTACCAAACAGTTCAACTCTGTTTACAAACTAGTGTTCCTTGTGGAACATCCAAGTTATGGCAAAATTCAAAGGGGCCTTATCTAGCGCGCTCCCATGTAGCAAGGGAGCTAAAACAGAGATTTGTTGGTTCCACATATTTATAAATTTATGGGAAAGCCTTGAAGCCACAAGACTAAATTAATTTTGGCAATCTTATGTTATATAACAATAAGTGTATCCACAATGGGTGAAAACTAGAGAGTGACACTACCTGAGGTCATCCACAGGGCAAACTCATGGGTTGTCCCAAACTCATGAGTTGCAGTGAACATCAGGCAGATACCACAAGCAGAATCCCCTCTATGCTGCTGCATTCGTCTAGTTATATGAAAAAGAGAAATGACCGATTACTCAATCCAGCCAAAAAAAAGAATCTGAGGAGCAATGGAAGCAGGGCATTATTAGCACAAAGCAGAATTTAAAGGAATCCTATCTCTAACTCACATGATACCAGTGGATACACGCAAGGGCCCATATGCAATTCACTTTTTCTCCTGAGTTTTCTTCTGGGTGATATTTTAACAACTTCTCATGAAATGCACCTTAAAAACGAGCAATCAAAAAAATTCTCAGAATAATTTTTATAGTACTTTTCCCCTAACGTTTGGGTACTTTTTCAATTGTAAAATGCTGAAAAAACATTTTTAAGAGAATATGAAAATGATCTCCTAAGAGATAACTACTCAGGAGACAATGTTAATTGTATATGGGCCAAAATATCCCCAAAAAACTGAGAGTTTGTTTGTTGTAACAAATACTTCAGCCCTGAAACTGCAAAAAGTGAAACCTGTTTTGGGGTTTTCACCGGAAGTAGTGAAAGCAAGCGGATTCTACTTAATGAGTGCATCTGCAATGAGACACAAAGCTGTTACAGCCACTCACCTCCTGTATTTTGGACAGTGTGTGTGTGGGGGGGGGGGGGGGGGGGGCATGGTTTCCGCATGTGATGGGGTGTAATGATGTAGGGTCAGTGCAAGCATTTTTGGGGTGTAGCAGAAGGAAGCAGTTGAGGCAGGGCAGACACAGCCAAAGTGGGCTCTGAGTGGATTTGGGGATGTGATGGGGTGTAATGATGTAGGGTCAGTGCAAGCATTTTTGGGGTGTAGCAGAAGGAAGCAGTTGAGGCAGGGCAGACACAGCCAAAGTGGCTCTGAGTGGATTTGGGGATGGTAGAGAATGGTCGGCTCACATGACTCAGAAGTTTATTGGGAGCTTGTAGAAAGGAGAAAACAGTTAAGTTACTTGGAAGGTAGAGACAGGTTTAAAATGTGGAGTAGGGCCTTAGCAGTGATAATCTGTAAAGTATTTATTGCTGTAAATCCTTTGCTCAATTTTTATGATGATTGCTTTGATAGGATTTTGTATACTGTATTCCTATACATAAATTCTGTTTTCGAATACAAAAATATTTTGCATACAAAATTGTGTTGAGTGCTGATTGTTCCAGAGGTGGGTATAGATTATTTTACTGGTTGTATTTTGTGTTCACCCAAGGACAGGGATCTTCTAATCCATAGCACCATCATCATTTAATTTACAAAACTATATTTTGAACCTATGGTGTGTATACTTTACCTATTTAAATATGGGATTTCCGGAGACATTAGCTGGATATGGAGTGCGTATCTGCTTGTTCTGTATTAGAGGAAATTGGATAGCACCTAAAACCTTCATTACTATGTATGACTGGGCACCTTAACCACTTCCCGACCGCCCACTACACAGGGGCGGCGGGGAAGTGGAGCCCTTCAGGACGGCCTCACCCACAGAGGCGGCGGTCCATTTAAGGGCATGGGCGGAGCGATCGCGTCATCCGTGACGCGATCCTCCGCCGGCGCCTGTCACCGCTCGCTCGCCGCAACATCCCGCCGGCTATACGGAAGCGCCGGCGGGATGTTAACCCCGCGATCGCCGCATACAAAGTGTATAATACACTTTGTAATGTTTACAAAGTGTATTATACAGGCTGCCTCCTGCCCTGGTGGTCCCAGTGTCCGAGGGACCACCAGGGCAGGCTGCAGCCACCCTAGTCTGCACCCAAGCACACTGATTTCTCCCCCCCCTGCCCCAGATCGCCCACAGCACCCATCAGACCCCCCCCCTGCCCACCCTCCAGACCCCTGTTTGCACCCAATCACCCCCCTAATCACCCATCAATCACTCCCTGTCACTATCTGTCAACGCTATTTTTTTTTTATCCCCCCCCCTGCTCCCTGCCCCCTCCTGATCACCCCCCACCCCTCAGATTCTCCCCAGACCCCCCCCCCAGACCACCCCCCCCCTGTTTACTGTATGCATCTATCCCCCTGATCACCTGTCAATCACCTGTCAATCACCCGTCAATCACCCATCAATCACCCGTCAATCACCCCCTGTCACTGCCACCCATCAATCAGCCCCTAACCTGCCCCTTGCGGGCAATCTGATCACCCCCCCACACCAATAGATCGCCCACAGATCCGACATCAGATCACCTCCCAAATCCATTGTTTACATCTATTCTCTCCTCTAAACACCCACTAATTACCCATCAATCACCCATCAATCACCCCCTATCACCACCTGTCACTTTTACCTATCAGATCAGACCCTAATCTGCCCCTTGCGGGCACCCAATCACCCGCCCACACGCTCAGATTGCCCTCTGACCCCCCCTTATCAATTCACCAGTGCATTAATTACCTCTGTTCTTCCCTGTAATAACCCACTGATCACCTGTCAATCACCTGCCAATCACCTATCACCCATCAATCACCCCCTGTCACTGCCACCCATCAATCAGCCCCTAACCTGCCCCTTGCGGGCAATCTGATCACCCACCCACACCATTAGATCGCCCGCAAACCCGCCGTCAGATTACCTCCCAAATGTATCGTTTACATCTGTTATCTTCTCTAAACACCCACTAATTACCCATCAATCACCCATCAATCACCCCCTATCACCACCTGTCACTGTTACCTATCAGATCAGACCCTAATCTGCCCCTTGCGGGCACCCAATCACCCGCCCACACGCTCAGATTGCCCTCAGACCCCCCCCCCCCCCCTTATCAATTCGCCAGTGCATTAATTACATCTGTCCTTCCCTGTAATAACCCACTGATCACCTGTCAATCACCTGCCAATCACCTATCACCCATCAATCACCCCCTGTCACCCCCTGTCACTGCCACCCATCAATCAGCCCCTAACCTGCCCCTTGCGGGCAATCTGATCACCCACCCACACCAATAGATCGCCCGCAGATCCGACATCAGATCACCACCCAAGCGCATCTATTCTCTCCTCTAAACACCCACTAATTACCCATCAATCACCCATCAATCACTCCCTATCACCACCTGTCACTGTTACCTATCAGATCAGACCCTAATCTGCCCCTTGCGGGCACCCAATCGCCCGCCTACACGCTCAGATTGCCCTCAGACCCCCCCTTATCAATTCGCCAGTGCAATATTTACATCTGTTCTCCCCTGTAATAACCCACTGATTACCTGTCAATCACCTATCAATCACCCATCAATCACCCCCTGTCACTGCCACCCATCAATCACCCCCTGTCACTGCCACCCATCAATCACCCGCTGTCACTGCCACCCATCAATCAGCCCCTAACCTGCCCCTTGCGGGCAAACTGATCACCCACCCACACCAATAGATCGCCCGCAGATCCGACATCAGATCACCACCCAAGCGCAGTGTTTCCATCTATTCTCTACCCTAAACACCCACTAATTACCCATCAATCACCCCCTGTCACTGCTACCTATCAGATTAGACCCCTATCTGCCCCTAGGGCACTCAATCACCCGCCCACACCCTCAGAATGCCCTCAGACCCCAGCCCTGATCACCTCGCCAGTGCATTGCTTGCATCTATTCCCCCCTCTAATCACACCTTGAGACACCCATCAATCACCTCCTGTCACCCCCTAGCACACCTACCCATCAGATCAGGCCCCAATTTGCCCCGTGTGGGCTCCTGATCACTCGGCCAAACCCTCAGACCCCCTTCCGATCACCTCCCCAGTGCATGGATTGCATCTATTTTCCCCTCTAACCACCCCCTGAGACACCCATCAATCACCTCCTGTAACCCCCCTAGCACTCCTATCCATCAGATCAGGCCCAATACAACCTGTCATCTAAAAGGCCACCCTGCTTATGACCGGTTCCACAAAATTCGCCCCCTCATAGACCACCTGTCATCAAAATTTGCAGATGCTTATACCCCTGAACAGTCATTTTGAGACATTTGGTTTCCAGACTACTCACGGTTTTGGGCCTGTAAAATGCCAGGGCGGTATAGGAACCCCACAAGTGACCCCATTTTAGAAAAAAAAGACACCCCAAGGTATTATGTTAGGTGTATGACGAGTTCATAGAAGATTTTAATTTTTGTCAAAAGTTAGCGGAAATTAATTTTTATTGTTTTTTTTTCACAAAGTGTCATTTTTCACTAACTTGTGACAAAAAATAAAATCTTCTATGAACTCGCCATATACCTAACGGAATACCTTGGGGTGTCTTCTTTCTAAAATGGGGTCACTTGTGGGGTTCCTATACTGCCCTGGCATTTTAGGGGCCCTAAACCGCGAGGAGTAGTCTAGAAAACAAATGCTTCAAAATGACCTGTGAATAGGACGTTGGGCCCCTTAGCGCACCTAGGCTGCAAAAAAGTGTCACACATGTGGTACCGCCGTACTCAGGAAAAGTAGTAGAATGTGTTTTGGGGTGTATTTTTACACATACCCATGCTGGGTGGGAGAAATTTCTATGTAAATAGACAATTGTGTGTAAAAAAATCAAACAATTGTCATTTACAGAGATATTTCTCCCACTTAGCATGGGTATGTGTAAAAATACACCCCAAAACGCATTATACTACTTCTCCTGAGTACAGCGGTACCACATGTGTGGCACTTTTTTACACCCTAAGTACGCTAAGGGGCCCAAAGTCCAATGAGTACCTTTAGGATTTCACAGGTCATTTTGCGACATTTGGTTTCAAGACTACTCCTCACGGTTTAGGGCCCCTAAAATGCCAGGGCAGTATAGGAACCCCACAAATGACCCCATTCTAGAAAGAAGACACCCAAAGGTATTCCGTACGGAGTATGGTGAGTTCATAGAAGATTTTATTTTTTGTCACAAGTTAGCGGAAAATGACACTTTGTGAAAAAAAACTATTAAAATCAATTTCCGCTAACTTGTGACAAAAAAATAAAAACTTCTATGAACTCACCATACTCCTAACGGAATACCTTGGGGTGTCTTCTTTCTAAAATGGGGTCATTAGTGGGGTTCCTATACTGCCCTGGCATTTTAGGGGCCCTAAACCGTGAGGAGTAGTCTTGAAACAAAAATGACCTGTGAAATCCTAAAGGTACTCATTGGACTTTGGGCCCCTTAGTGCAGTTAGGGTGCAAAAAAGTGCCACACATGTGGTATCGCCGTACTCGGGAGAAGTAGTACAATGTGTTTTGGGGTGTATTTTTACACATACCCATGCTGGGTGGGAGAAATAACTCTGTAAATGACAATCTTTTGATTTTTTTACACACAATTGTCCATTTACAGAGGTATTTCTCCCACCCAGCATGGGTATGTGTAAAAATACACCCCAAAACACATTGTACTACTTCTCCCGAGTATGGCGATACCACATGTGTGGCACTTTTTTGCACCCTAACTGCGCTAAAGGGCCCAAAGTCCAATGAGTACCTTTAGGATTTCACAGGTCATTTTGAGAAATTTCGTTTCAAGACTACTCCTCACGGTTTAGGGCCCCTAAAATGCCAGGGCAGTATAGGAACCCCACAAATGACCCCATTTTAGAAAGAAGACACCCCAAGGTATTCCGTTAGGAGTATGGTGAGTTCATAGAAGATTTTATTTTTTGTCAAAAGTTAGCGGAAATTGATTTTAATTGTGTTTTTTCACAAAGTGTCATTTTCCGCTAACTTGTGACAAAAAATAAAATCTTCTATGAACTCGCCATACTCCTAACGGAATACCTTGGGGTGTCTTCTTTCTAAAATGGGGTCATTTGTGGGGTTCCTATACTGCACTGGCATTTTAGGGGCCCTAAACCGTGAGGAGTAGTCTTGAAACGAAATTTCTCAAAATGACCTGTGAAATCCTAAAGGTACTCATTGGACTTTGGGCCCTTTAGCGCAGTTAGGGTGCAAAAAAGTGCCACACATGTGGTATCGCCGTACTCAGGAGAAGTAGTATAATGTGTTTTGTTGTGTATTTTTACACATACCCATGCTGAGTGGGAGAAATATCTCTGTAAATGGACAATTGTGTGTAAAAAAAATTAACAAATTGTCATTTACAGAGATATTTCTCCCACCCAGCATGGGTATGTGTAAAAATACACCCCAAAACACATTACACTACTTCTCCTGAGTACGGCAATACCACATGTGTGGCACTTTTTTGCAGCCTAACTGCGCTAAGGGGTCCAAAGTCCAATGAGCACCTTTAGGCTTTACAGGGGTGCTTACAATTTAGCACCCCCCAAAATGTCAGGACAGTAAACACACCCCACAAATGACCCCATTTTGGAAAGTAGACCCTTCAAGGTATTCAGAGAGGGGTATGGTGAGTCTGTGGCAGATTTCATTTTTTTTTGGTGCAAGTTAGAAGAAATGGAAACTTTTTTTTTTTTTTTTTTTCCTCACAAAGTGTCATTTTCCGCTTACTTGTGACAAAAAATAATATCTTCTATGAACTCACTATGCCTCTCAGTGAATACTTTGGGATGTCTTCTTTCCAAAATGGGGTCATTTGGGGGGTATTTATACTATCCTGGAATTTTAGCCCCTCATGAAACATGACAGGGGGTCAGAAAAGTCATAGATGCTTGAAAATGGGAAAATTCACTTTTTGCACCATAGTTTGTAAACGCTATAACTTTTACCCAAACCAATAAATATACGCTGAATGGGGTTTTTTTAATCAAAAACATGTTTGTCCACATTTTTCGCGCTGCATGTATACAGAAATTTTACTTTATTTGAAAACTGTCAGCACAGAAAGTTAAAAAAATCATTTTTTTGCCAAAATTCATGTCTTTTTTGCTGAATATAATAAAAAGTAAAAATCGCAGGAGCAATTAAATAGCACCAAAAGAAAGCTTTATTAGTGACAAGAAAAGGAGCCAAAATTCATTTAGGTGGTAGGTTGTATGAGCGAGCAATAAACCGTGAAAGCTGCAGTGGTCTGAATGGAAAAAAAGTGGCCGGTCCTTAAAGAGACTCTGTAACAAATTGTTTATCTTTATTTCTTCTATGCTATAAGTTCCTATGCCTTTTCTAATGTGGTCTGGCTTACTGCAGCTTTTCCTAATTGCACAGTAGCTGTGTTATCTCTGTTATATGATCTAATCTTCTCTCTATAGTCGGCACAGTCAGGCTGAGGCAGTCAGACTGGAATGTGCAGGGCTGCTTGTGATTAGCTAGAAGCTGTACACACCCCCTGCAGGCTCTGTGTGACTAACACACTCTGCTTAGCTGAGCCTATTAGAAGCTGGTTAGTTTGTTTGTAAACACTGCCTAAAACTGGCAATTACAAGCCAGGTTTGCAGCAGAGAATGGCAGAAACAGCACAGAGGGGACCAGGAGCACATAATGAATAGAATGGTATGCTTTTTATTGTAAGAATTTCAGAGTACAGATTCTCTTTAAGGGGTAGAAAGCCCTAGGTCCTCAAGTGGTTAATGGACACAGGATTTGCTCACAGAGCTACCATATCCACCAGTGGTGGAAAATTAGCTCATGAAATGGGGGGAGCTATGTCACCCCTCTACTTCAGGGGCCACACACCTCCTGCTATGGGATGGAGCTCTTGAGCAAAAGGGTCTGCTATTTTGACCCCCAGTTTCAGGGTCCATGTCCCTCCTCTGTTGGGAGAGAGCTCTTGGAAGTGGAAGTGGGCGGCTATGTTGCCAGTCTATTTTGGAGTCCCATCTTTTTTGGTTTTATTCGGTCCAAGCTGCAGGAAAGCTTATTTTACAAAATAAAAAGCACAGCCCTGACCAGGACCAGCAGATATTCCTTTTACTTATAATGATAATCCTCCTAACATGCCAAACTCCCCTGACCCAGGCAAATGAAAGCCAAGCTACAAAAATAATTCCACCAGCTCAGAATGTCATGACCATTCCACTTGAAATAGAACATAGACAGATATTTTTAGCCAGTATCTGTTGTTTTCTATGGAAATAGGTTGGCTACCCATGAACCATTGGAATAAACATTTATGCTCAGTCTGTCCAAGACAGTATTTGTATATGATGATTTAAAAAAAGAAAAGCAGTATTATGCTGTTCATATAATGTCTGCATATCTTACTATGATGGATAGATATGGTTCAGAATCCACCTGCAGTATCTTATATAGAGGCACAACTATTTAAAGTGTACCTGAACTGACATATGACATGATGAGATAAACATAGGTACATATGGTACTAGTCCTACAATGACATTTTCTGAAGTTCCTTTCTATTTTCCTGCACTGTAAGTATTAATAAAGATTGTGGTTATCTATGCAAATGAGGCAGTCAAATTGAAAAAATAATACAACCTAATCCTGTGAAAAGTAACCAAAAGGCAAAACAATTCAGTATGGCTTAGAAAACTGCTGCTGATGACATTTTAAAACTGAAAAGTTGAAGGGTTATTACTTCTGCCTATTTTACATTTATTTTACATAACAGACTGTTATGGCTGCTCTTTAGAATGTAGTCTTAAAAGGTCAAAGTGGCAATATTAACCACTTAAGGACCAGGGGATTTTCCTGAGATCGGTGCTGCGTGGGCTCTCCAGCCCGCAGCACCGATCAGGATTTAGCCAGGGCGATCAGACTTCCCCCTTTTTTCCCCACTAGGGGGATGTCCTGCTGGGGGGGTCTGATCGCCGCCGGCTTGCTGCGCTTTGTGGGGGGGGGCTCTTCAAAGCCCCCCTCCGCAGCATTTTCTGCGCTCCCTCCCTCTCCTTACCTCCCTCTCCCATCATGGGCTGCGCAGGACAGATATCCGTCTTGCGCATTGTAGGATAGGCTTCAGCCTATCATATGCCGGCGATCCCCGGCCAATCAGAGGCCGAGGATCGCCGATCTGCCTTACGGCGCTGCCGTATGACGTAAACAGCGGGGATTTCTTCCTCGTGTGTTTACATTACGTGGCTCGCACACTGTTCATGGAGGCACCCTCCGTGAACTGGCATGGAAAGGCCGCTCGTTCGAGCAGCCGTTTCCATGCTATACCACTAACGACCCGCCGACGCCTATCGGCGTTAGGCGGTCGTTAGGAACAGTTTTTTAATGTACTTCAGTACAAGGTAAAGTTGGTGGTAGTTACTAGTTTAACATGGGATCCAAAGCAGCTTTGAAATATATAATTGTGCTAAACATAACAGTATCCTTCATAAATCCTTATAAGCTACTTGCAAATGGTGTTACAAGTTTAGTAGAACCATCATAAAGAACTGTGAGCTTTAATGCACAAGCTAGACAGAATACCCTGTTATTCCACACAGTACATTACTGAAAGACAAACAGCAACCAGTTTGCCAAATAGACTAGAGTCTCCACCTGACCCTGTACCTAGAATGGAAAAGTTTCCCTTTCCCATGTCAGCTAGGAGAGCTAACTGTACAGGCGGCAAGCCTTGTTTTTCCACCTGATCACATATTATTTAGCTTGGCTAGCGACTCTTAGATTTCACTTATATCTATTTCCTTCTGCTTCCTGACACTCAATGCCTTTATTAAACTAGTAGGCACAACTCCATCCAGCAACTTACGTTATGTGCAGCAAAACATGCAGATAAATCTCAGTTCTAAATGTACTTCAAAGTATACTCATAAGGCCAAGTGAAGTAGGTTTCCTATACTGTTAGCACTTTTTTTCTGAAATGTAAATAACAGCATAACCATGATAACATTCCAAAAAGATATACTACAATATAAAAGTTCATGTTTTAAGAAAAACAGGTGTGAGTAATAAATAAATCTGTGCATTTGTTGAATTGAAAACTCAGCATATTTCAGACAAATCTACAATCAGGAGTATAAGTATTCCAGATAAAAGTGAGGTGGAGAATGTCCTTTTGATGTCATTGTGACACGTGATAATGATCACATAAGGTTTATACCACGAAGACTAACATTTGAACAGATCCTTTGTTATCTATAAAACCTGTTCAGATTTGTTTGTTTTTAACACGATTTTTTAAAGGCTCCTACAAACGCTGCAATTTTCCCGGCAGATCAACAGGTCAATCAATAATTTGCAGCATGTCAGATCTGCTCCAGTTCGAGGATGGGATCGATTATGTGCAGTACTCATTATCGATCAGGAGCAGATTGGACATTCTGTAAATTAATGATCGATCTGCAAAAAATGCAAATTGCATAAGGTGTACTAACCTTAACATGTAGCTGAAGTGGTACACAAACTCAGATCCTGTATGACTTTTACTTACACTGTAAAAACTGTGGATGTTGACAGAAACAATGAAAGCCTACAGGAATAGACAGTGTCCATTTTCACTAAGCTGTTAGTTCTGTCAACTTCTGCCTTCTGTTGCTTTCACCTTCTGTTTTCATCTGTCACATTGTGTCTTGTCATCTTCTGTCTGTCTTGTCACCTTCTACCTTGATGCTGCTGCCGGCAGAGACAAGCGCTGCAATACCAATGATAACCCTGGTAGAGGCCCCACTGAGTGGTGGACCAATGAGAATCCTCTGTTGGGAAGGAAGATTCCCATTGGTCTGTTTGAATCCAATAGGGAGCTCCAGTAGTATGCTTTTTCTGGGACTCCCATCAGTATTGCAGTGCTTGACCCCATCAGCAGCAACAAAACAGACCAAAGCGGCAGTGGACTGGAGCAGATGCACAATGGTGGGTAGTGAAAATGAAGCAACGGACACTGTGATGGGCACAGTGTATCTGCACAGGATATGCTGTGAGCCGACATTTTTGGAGTGAACCTACCCTTAATCCCACAGAATTTGTGATTTACAGCTCATTGTACATCAGCTCCTTCAACAATGATTTCACAGCCATGTAAAGCTTTGACACTGCACCCAAAGGACATTGTTGTGGTGCTATACTGCTTGACATGTTGGACAAGTTGAGCAAAATAGCCAGAGGAATAAGGTGTCCCATTATGATATACTCATTATCATATACTGATGTATATGATATACATATGAGGTAAGTGTATGGAATACATATGAGGTAAGTGTATGGAGTACGTATTGCAGCATTGCCACATGAGCTCCATGCCAGGTTGGAGCAGCATGAGTTGGGCGCCAACACTATTCTTTTAGCAGCTACTTCTTTTTTACTGAAAGTAAAGGCCTGTCAGTCTATGTTGGTGCACTACGAATAATTGAACCTGTCACAGTCTGTGCCTTACAAACTGCAAGGCTATTGCGGAGAAGCTCACTCCTACCTTGCATAGCTCACTACTGCTATTTCTGTAAGTAGTGGGGTGTGCAGCCTTCTCCTCCAGCCAAGCACCCATGTTTTTGGACTAAGATTATACTGCCACCACCTAGCAATCCCCTCTCAAAGTATAATGCCACATAACTCAAGGTACATGCAAGACCCAGTGATAGTCTATGAAAGTAGGAATACCAAAAAAAGACATGATTCTAAGTCCAAAGAGAATGACAGAAGAACGCTCACCACACTACCTGTAAAAATAGTGGAAAGGAGCAGTTAACATAAACCAGTTGATACTAGTGTCTGTATGAGTGCTTTTAAAAAAAGTTTGTTTTTGCTACGGTAATGTGCTCTACCATAGCAATGTACATGTTAATCCAGCAACGCAAGTGGTGCTAATGAGTTATAGGCTGGTGCTCCCCCTGTGCCAGTAACATTAAAATTGATGTGCCAACTGCAGATACTTTTAAGACTCCAAAGAATATACTCTTGTAAAATCCTCTATACTAAAGACAGTCATTGATAATTCCAAATTACATGCAAACTTGCATGCAGAGTTGAAACAATTACATTTGTTTGGAAGGGCTTTTGATTAGCCTATATCAAAGCTGCGCACAATATGCATACAAGTTAGAATGATTTGCAGTGACCATCTCAGTCCTATTTTACTAATTTTGTTTTGTATTTTAAAATCAATGTTGTTCTTTTCTTTTCTTAAAGGAAACCTGAACTGAAAATTAAAAGTCAAAATAAGCATACACAAGTCATACTTACCTTCCATGTAGTCTACTCCTCAGTGTCTTTCTCCTGTCCCACGTGCTGTTTGTTCACTGTGATCAGGGGAATTTTCCGTCCTCCATTTTGAAAATGGCCATTACCCCATAACAGCTTCCTGGTCAGCACACAGTTAAACTGTAACATCGCCCACTTGAGCCATAGGGAAACATAGACATTACTTGGCACAGCAGTTTTCCTCTCAGCTATAACTGACAGCAACTGATACATTTCAGATCTGACAAAATGTTGTCAGAACTGGAAGGGATTATTGTCAGAAGAAAATGGTGAGCTTCTGAGAGGAACTGATGGCAAGGCAACTATGTAATGTTCATTTGAAGTTACCTCATGTGTTTATTTGAAATATTTTTACTCAGTACAGGTTCTCTTTAATAAACATGTGCCAAACAATTGGGTTGCTCTGACACTTCCTCTGTAGCTCAGACAGCTGTAGGAAACAGGATTACAAATCTATCCAAGAGCAACATGTAGACGGGGATTGACCATTTCCCAGGTCAATTACTATGTTTTTGGAGAAGGTGAGATCTGAGTGTTTATCCAGCAATTACCAATTCTCCATCAACTTCATAACTGCAAATTAAGCAAAAAAGAGAGTCCTTGTTTTCTTATGAAACTACGGGGAAGGCTACTGTGTAGCTGATAAGGGCCATCGATCCCACAAGCAGGAAAACAGTCACCACGCTAGTGGAGAGGATGAGTTGCAGAATTAATCTGGCAGAGACAGCCTGAAAAACAAGTCAATAATATCCATACAGGAAAGAGGTCATTTCAGGCCATAACAAGCTAGGGAAGTCTTGGGGGTCTGTTCCAAAAACAGTCAGGAAAAGCAACATAAGGACTCTTTGGTGTCTGCCCTGTGCACTGTGCCTATGCACCCTAGAATTAAACATGATTACTTATTTCCTGACTTGTTTTAACAACTTTTTGCTTATTTTATAGACAGTATCTTCCAGTCTCAGATGGCAGACACTGAAGCCCTTAGTGTTTTCTATAGCACACAATCCTGCCGAAACTTTCCACTAAAAACAAGTTGATACAAGCCAATGCAAATATCTAATCACTGCCATGCTTGTAATCCAACTTAATGAACATATAAATGTTATTTTGGTGCCAGTGCCAAATTAGGCATGATGCCTAAATCTACCTTCCTCCAGTTTCCAAGTAAATGCTTTTTCCAATTTTCAAAAATACAATAGTTTAAAGGGAAATACTGTTGGGAATACTGAAAAAATGGCAAAGTAAGCAAAAACTTGCCTAATTTAACAACATTGTAAATCTCCAGGCATGCCAAATTTAATGTATCAAAACATGTAACATGTATAGAAGCTATTCTGAATTATGTTTCCACTGCAGATGAACGACTAAATATCCACCTTGCCATACTGGCAATGCTGATCCTTTGGATTTAGTACTGTCTGAGTTACTAAACCAGAACAAACGTAGCTATTGCATTTAGGTTGAAACAAATGACAATTAAATTCAACATTCAGGACCTATCTGTACCCCAATCCAGACAAAATAAAAGGCATACAGGTAACATGTTCTCTGTGACTAGATCAAAGTTTCACCATTCTATACCTAGGAAACATAGTTGTGAATAACCTTGGAGGAAAAGCATCCAAGCCCCTTTTAAAGGACCACTGTCGCAAAGAATCTTAAAATTTAAAATATATATAAACATATACAGAAAAGAAGTATGCTTCTTCCTGAGTAAAATGAGCCATAAATTAGTTTTCTCTTATGTTGCTGTCACTTACAGTAAGTAGTAGAAATCTAACAGAACTGACAAGTTTTGGTCTAGCCCATCTCCCCACGGGTGGTTGTCAGGGTTTTCTTTATTTTCAAAAGCACTTAGTGAATGTCAGTTGCTCCGTCCAACTGCCAAAAAAGTGTACAGTGAGCAGCCAGCATCATTGTATAAATCTTTTTCAGGGAGTCTCTTTATAAAGAATAAAAGTCATGCTGAGAATTCCCTATGGAGAGATGGACTAGCCTAAAACCTGTCGGTAATGTCAGATTTCTACTACTTACTGTAAGTGACAGCAACATTGGAGAAAAGTAATATGGCTCATTTTACTCTGGAAGAAACATACTTCTTATTTGTATGTGTTTACATATATTTTAAACTTTTAGATTTTCGTGACAGTGGTTCTTTAAAAGGAACTTGAGGTATGAGATCTATGGAGGCTGCCATATTTATTTCCTTTTAAACGATACCAGTTGCCTGGCAGTCATGCTGTTCTTTCTGGTCAGAAGAGTCTAAATCACACACCTGAAACAAGCATGCAGCTAAGCTTGTCAGATTTATCATAGACATCTGATCTGCATGCTTGTTCAGGGTCTAAGCATTAGTGGCATAAATTCAGCAGGACGGCCAGGCAATGTGCCTTATTTAAAAGCAATAAACATGTCAGCCTCCATATCCCACTCAACTTGGGTTCCCTTTAAACACAGATATAGAACATTCCCTCTATTCATTATTATGGTAAAGAAACTCTTCAGGTAGGTGAAATCTCCTTTCTTCCATGCATAGTTCACATCCACTCACCCTTCTAAAGACCTAGAGATTAAAGGTGGCCACTAACGGTCCAATTTCTAGCGAAAAATTGTTTGAGTGATCAGAGATTCTGATCGGATTGGCAGTAAATAATCTCCATTGATGGGCTCAATCGATTACGAACGATTATAAAAACGGATTGGATTTTCGACAAACCAAAATTTGGATTTTCTTGTTGGTTGTGATAAATAGGGAGCAAAGATTGGTTTGTTGATAGTGTAGTGAACAATTTTTCTTCCGATCAGAATTAGCTGATCGCTCGATTGATTTTTTGCAAGAAATTGGACCGTTAGTGGCTGCCTTAAGAGCTCATTCGCCAAGTTTTTATGTAGCCCTGGGATATAGCATCAGGCGTTAAAAAGATCCAAGCTGTATTGTCTCTCTTTAACTGAGAAAAGTAAAGTCACATTTCTAGCTCCGTGGGTTGGTATAGGAGGTGACATAGACTTTCAAAATGTTGTGACAAGTAAAATGGTAAATATACCTGTATGTATTTAAAATGTAAAAACAATTCACAGTTATGAATTTCATGTGAATTTAGTAGCTAAGCCAAAGTGTACATTAAAGCAGAATATCATTTTAATACACCATTCCAAACACCAGGGTTTTGCTAGATGTACTCTGTTGTAGAACTTGTTTTGTCTATTATTGTTTGTCACATTTATTATACCGGGTCAGTAGTCCAGACACTGGTCATGTCTTGCACCACATACCTTCAAAGAGAGCTTCAGTCTGTGCCTTCCTCCTTATCATCTGCACATTGGAATTATGTGATCTCAGCAGCTAGAGCAGCCACACACACATAGACTATAATGTTGCTTCTGGTCATGTAATGAAAATTTATACCAAAAGGTATCATTTGAGCATTCTGTTTACTAGGCATTTCAGATTTGTTTTTCCATGGGATTTTAAAATCATAAAAAAATTAATTCTACATTGATCAAAATGCATATACTGTAAATGAATCTCGTGCCAATAAATTGTAATTGCACATTCAGAAGGTATGTACTTGTTTGAACCTGCAGTTCATTAGTGACCTATGATGATAAGAGCTAAGTAGATTTTTCTGTGATTTTGATTTCTCTGGGTTAGCATTTTGGTTGCGATTGCAAATCAATTTTGGTACGACTTTACCATGGCACCAGGCTTCTGACACAGGAAACGGCATTACAGGTACAGTACATTTATTGTGAGGGTGGCAAATAAATGTATGTTTTTTTAATTTATTATATATAGAGTTTAATCTCGCTTTAATTAGTGTAGAGAAGTAGGAACGCTACATCCACCGGTACATAACCCAAGGGAGCAGGGATCATAAGTCTCAAAACATACAGGCAAACAAGGATGTCCCGCTACACCATGGATGGGTATAAAACTTCCTTCAATTTTATTGGCATATCAGTAGATACACAAAAGGCTGACGCGTATCGGAGCTCTAAAAGGCCCAGGCTATGATTAAAAGGCCTTTTAGAGCTCTGATACGCGTCAGCCTTTTGTGTATCTACTGATGTGCCAATTAAATTGAAGGAAGTTTTATACCCATCCATGGTGTAGCGGGACATCCTTGTTTGCCTCGCTTTAATTACATGTATGTTTTTACAGCAGGGGAGAACAGAGGAGTTCATATGTGCATGTTAAGTGAATTTTAGCGATAAAGTCAAGTAATACTAGCTTCCTTTCCGAACAGTCTTCAGTCAATAAAATTGAAGTGCTATCCTTCACAATGATGTGTTATACATTAACAAACTGTAGTAAATGTATAAATTATACATAGTATAAGTACCCTGCTTATAAGACATACTTTAAATTCTAGTTATTCACTTTACTTTGTGCCAGCTATTCAAAGTTAACATGGAACAGAGAGGATATTTTTGGTTCACTGGTAGACATAGTCAGGATAGAGCCATTCCCAAGGGAAGGGGAAAACATTCAGTGAAATTAGACAGAATATAGTTCCTGTCTCACTTAAGTCCTGGGAAAGGTCATGCAGATGGGAAACCACAAATTCTATAATGGAACAGAGAAGCATAATACAGATAAACGTTAAATCAAGGGACATGGCTACCACATAGATTTATATATAATTACTGTATGAAATAAGGACTATCTAGTTTATCATTTAAATATTATTAGAAGCTAATAATACAGTATTATTAAAAGCTTAAAGGGAAGGTCCAAGCAAAAAAAAAAAAATGAGTTTCACTTACCTGGGGCTTCTACCAGCCCCATGTAGCCATCCTGTGCCCTCGTAGTCACTCACTGCTGCTCCAGTCCCCCGCTGGCAGCTTTCTGACCTCGGAGGTCAGGGCCGCATTGCATACATTTTTACGCATTCCAGCTAGTGCAGGAACAAAAATGTATGCGTTGCACCACTAACGCGTAAAAATGTATATGTTAATGTTCCTGCACTAGCGGGAATGCGTAAAAATGTACGCAATGCGGCCCTGACCTCCGAGGTCAGAAAGCTGCCAGCGGGGGACTGGAGCAGCAGTGAGTGACTATGAGGGCACAGGATGGCTACATGGGGCTGGTAGAAGCCCCAGGTAAGTGAAACTCATTTTTTTTTTTTGCTTGGACCTTCCCTTTAAAGAGGTATTGTCACCATAAAAATCAAATTTCAACAGCAACTGGTCTGAGTGTATTAAGTGATAAAGATGCTAATCCTGCATTCAAAACTTGCAAAACTTTTTCTGCTGTTATGGTTTGGAGTTATCACATACTTTAGGAGCACTGGCCCTAGTACCAAACAGTGCCAAAGAGTTGAATGCAGGGAGTTCTTTTTATCTATAATATATTCCTCCTCTTCCATTTATTTCCCTGCCTAGCTGCTTATCAGAAACACCGTCTGATTACTTGTGTTTACAAGCAAGGCTGAGGTGACTCAGTGATTGGATGTGTAGATAAAAAATAGACAGTGCAGTTGTTAGCATACACCTCAGTGGGAGTGTCTGAAGACTCTTGGAAGAGGGCAGCTAATAAATACGCAATGAGCAAGAGAAGGGAGGGGGGGAAACAAGAGTCAGGGAGGATATGATGTCAGCATTACCTTGGCAAGATGGCCACTGCCTAGAATAGGATTTTCTGCTTTTCCTTTATAAAATTCACAGGAATTATTACGTGGATAGCACAATACATCTGTTATGTAAGTAGAAGTAGTATTTATCTACTTATATATGTGTTTTTTATTTCTAGGTTAGCATGGGTGTCGCTTGTTCTTTAACTCAACTAGGTTTGTCATGGGTTCTGTCTATTTAATATATCTGTGAATCAACCACTTACAAATTGTGGTGTGAAGGTACGTACACACCTTCAATGGTTGTCACCCAAAGTGATCAGTAGTCAATCCCTTGGGCGACAATTTAGGGGCCAAGTCTTGTACAGAATCTTTGTTATGCTATAGCAGAGCACGCTGCGCATGATCTGTAGCTATGAACAGGGGTAGGGATGATGAGAGGCACATGACCAAAAAGCTCCCAGTGGGAAAAGAGCTATGCATTTAGGTGTCACTACGGTTTAATGATCCAGCATTCCAGATCTTTAAACTAACTTGGAGGTCTCCTGTACACAAGCATGTGGCTGCATAATGCAAGGCAAGCTGTTGCCACATGTGTTGTGATGATGCAGCTTCATGCAATCCAACTCTATGGAGCTATACCCCTGAACATACAAAATCCATCTCAGTGATCTTTTACACACAAACAGCTGCAGATATTACAATAAATAAAATGACTACACCTGGTGTGTGTGCCGGTTTCTCTGTATACTGCTGTCATTTAATGTCCCTTTTTGAAAAACAAAAATAATTATTTGTATTGTGAACAATATTACAGTACAAATTCAGTTTCAAAAATGCACCTTGAATGGTATATCATGTTATGGTAGTCATTTTTATCTGTTTTCTTTTTAGATTTAGATTAAAAACATATCTAACAATATATTTTATGTTCTAACAATGTTTTAATTTTCTGGAGTTATATTTGCAGGTTCGCCTGACAAGTTTCATTCCACTCATCGTACAACAGGGGCCTCAGTCATTGAGTCACGATACTTGATGAGTGCAGTGCTGCACAATATTATCTACTACAGCAACAAAACAAAGTGACTTTCTGCTTACACCGCGTGTCACCCAAGCAAGGTGCAATACTTGATAGCGGTGTCCTTGGCTGGGTATGTCATTAAAGGGGAACTGAAGCAAGAGGGATATGGAGGTTGATATATTTATTTCCTTTTAAGCAATACCAATTGCCTGGCTGCCCTGCTGATCCTCCGCCTCTAATGTTTTTAGCTATAGACCCTGAACAAGCATTCAGCAGATCAGGTGTTTCTGACATTATTGTCAGAACTGACAAGATTAGCTGCATGCTTGTTTCTGGTGTTATTCAGACACTACTGCATCCAGAGAGATCAGCAGGGCTGCCAGGCAACTGTTATTGTTTAACAGGAAATAAATATGGCAGCCTCCATATTCTTCTCATTTCAGTTTGTCCTTTAATGAAATCTCAGCTTTCAGCCCCTGCATTGGTACTGTGTATTTGGAGATCTGAGGGAACCCATTCTTGGCCGATACACTTGTTCTGGATGAACCTGGACTATTGCTGTTTCTATGCCAGGACAGCAATAACTTTCACTCAGAAATGATATATCCTCGCTGAAATTGTGGGACACATTGGTAAACAAAAAACTATCTCTACACAGACTAACATACAGTATGAGAGAAGATGATGCATAAGGAAGTTTGAAAAAGTATGGGAAAGTGGGTGGAGCAGTGATAGATTAAGATGAAATGGGGGGCCCTTGACCCTCACCAGGCCCCAGGCACATGCCTAGGTTGCTTGGTGGGTGATCCTGCTCTGGGGTGGAACGTAAAAAAAAATAGTATTTCCGATTAATTTGTACTGAAGCATTAAGTCCCTAGCATTTATTAAATATCATACATGATAAAACAAATCATGGAGTGATCCAGATATCAGAGTAACAGCCTCATTCTGTTGAGAGTTGCGTACAAAGCACTAACTACAGTGATCAAATCTCAGCAACAGACAGTTGAGAAAATGTGGGATATGGATACATAACTCATCCCAGTTGTCCCCACTCAGGAGGAAGAGCGTCGCCTGAAATGTGTGTTGACACCTGAGGAAGGGCTTCACCCGAAACGTGTCGACACATGAAAAAGGGTGTCACCCAAACCGCGTGTCGACACCTAAGGGCATCGACAGAAACGTGTGTAACCTTGCAGTACTGTGTTCAAGCTCTTGGAGTACTGTGTTCACTTGTCGTAATTGCAGTCTTTATGCAGGCTTGGTGTACCTGCTGGACACTTAGCACCCGTTGGCAGTACAGTATACTGTTTTATACTTACCTGAGGAGGTCACTTCATTTAGAAATGTTAATATTTATACTGCACTCTGACATTTATGGCTGAATGACCAGGCAACATACCTGTGTGTAAAGTCTGAATAGATGTAGACTTTTGTATCTTTATAGAAAATAAAATGAACAAAATCAAAAGGTTTAGTTCTGAATTATATTTGTATAGCTAAAGTAAGCAGCCGGAACACACTACTGTCTGTAGCATCAGCTCCATTAACCTACCAAGATACTGGAACATTTGCTGCAAAGGAAGGAACACTAAGCTCACTCTCTTTCAACAGTGCTAATAAAAGTAAAGGAAAACATTCTCAAGCAGAATTAAATATTGCTGTGAGTACTTGCCAATCATTGCAGACCTGCTGCCCATATATGAGCAGTATTGCCATTTACTGTAACAGTAACAGGTTCAATACAGCAAGATTCATGAGCTCAGCAATAAAACCATCAGCTGAGACAGGGTTAAAGAAAGAAGAGTGTTAGTGAAAAACAACAGAACATGCAGAGCATGGGAAAGAAACGCAAGCTAATTTTATCCATATTCATAACAGAGGTTTCTGTTTGTCATGTAGTTGCTTTCTACGTTGTGATGCAGAGACCAGCTTTGTTGAGAGTGATGGCTCTGGGTGGTAAATCTTACTTACTCACTCCATGCTGATATGATGATATGTGAATTGTGCATTTTTTGCAACGGCACCTTTTGGATTGCTCGTTACATGCCCCAAAAATACATTTTAAAAAGTCCACTGGAATGTATTTTATTACTGCTACATAATTATTGTAGCCACTATATGGCTATTGAATAGATAGTCACCCTTCATAGTGTAAAGTAGAGGTTAGATGACACAGCCTTTGGCTCCATAAACCCAGGACCATCCACTTAGCTTCCCCAATGGGACGAGTCCTGAACTATTATCCAGGTGTCTCCCAATGTGGCATTTAGAGGAGGGGGTTATCTTAGCACCACTCACTACTTCTCTTTACTGTCCATTAGATTGGATGGGAGGTGTGGCTGTAGATGCCACACCCCCTCCCCCACTATATTGAGTGCGGCATGCAGTGGATTTGCAGGCAACACAGGATTTTCATAGATGTAGCAGAGTGGGAATGTAGAGGGAGGAGGATTCAGTGCTGTGCCAATTAGAGCTGAAGCAGCTCAAACATGGTTCAGCTTCATGCTCTCTGTTCAGGATGACGGTGGAAGGCCAAGACTGGTCGGAAAGGAGAACGTACATTCTCTGAACTACAGTCTGGTGACTTTCTTTTAGAGCCTGAATGAAGCCCTGACTACTATGTATATGTTTTTTGGTGAAGGTCACTGTCTCCAATATTAAGCACTGGTGTCTGCAGGCTTCACAGTGTGCTGGAGTGCAATAGAGAGCGCTAAGAATTATCTATTATCTTTATCATAATCAAGCTAACTGAAAAATTATATCCCTACATACCCTAGGAACAAAGCTCTAATTGGGTGCCATGCTTTCCTGCTACTTTTAAACCCACAAACCCTGATGGCTGAACCTCTACTTTTTTTGGTTGCTATGACAGATGCTTACCATGAATTTCACTTCTGCCTCTTGCTTTCTATCCTTCTTATATGTACAAAGAAAACAACCTTCTTGCCTTCTGTCATTAGGTCAAGCGGGAAACTTGATTGTGGAGGACTGAGCTAAAGCAGAAATTTCAAATGCTTTCTTGCTTCTGTCTTTACCAAGGTGATGCCTTTAGCTCATAATATGGCTTTGGGTTGTTCCCACGCTACCTCATTCAGCATGAATTGTCTAAGACAGGAACGTGTACAGGCACATTTAAAAAAGATCAAGATAGACAAGGCACTTGGCCCAGATGGCATCCACCCCTGGGTATTAAAGGAGTTCAGGTCAGTTATTGATAAGCCACAATCTTATTTTCTGTGATTCTCTTTCCAGTGGGTCAGTTCCCCATGACTGGCGTACAGCTGATGTTTTCCTCTTATTCAAGAAAAATCATAACCAGGAAACTATAGACCTGTAAGCTTAACATCAGTTGTGTGTAAAGTGTTTGAAGGTATCATAAGGGATGCTATAGCAAAGTATGTAGCACAAAATAATCTTATTTCAGTTTGACAGCATGGATTTACTAAAGACATCCTGTATTACAAAGATACTTAGCTTTTATGAAGTGGTGAATGAAAATGTAGATTTTGGGAAAGCAGTACATGTAGTTACTTGGACTTTGTAAAGGCTTTCAACACCGTTCTCAAAAATTGCCTGATGCAGAAGCTGAGGATACAGGGACAAGGAGAAAATGTGTGTATGTGGATACAGAACTGGTTAAGGGATAGAATGCAGAGTGGTGGTAAACAAAACATACTCAAAATGGGAAACTGTTAGCAGTGGATTACCGCAAGGGTCAGCATTTGGTCCAACTCTTTTTAAATGTATTTATTAATGATTTAGTAAACGAAATACAGAGTAATGCAGCCATCTTTGCAGATGCAAATTATGTCAAATTATCAGCACAAACACGGATAGCGACATATTACAAAAGGATCTTGACAACATGGCCATATGGGCAGACAAATGGCAGATGAAATCTAATGTTATTAAATGTAAAGTAATGCACCTTAGCCGTACCAATGTTAGAGTACCATATAAAATAAATGGCATACAGCTGGGAACATCAGACTTGGAGGAAGACTTGGGAATACTGGTTGATAACAAGTAACTGTATCCAACGTCAAGCAGCGTTAGCAAAAGCAAATAAAATTCTGGGATGCATAAAACGGGAAACAAAATCTCTAGATGCTAGTATACTACTCCCTCTGTATTAATCACTTGTGAGGCCAAGAGGGCAATACTAAAGCATGACAGATAAGCTTTTTGTCCCTAGAGTTGTACGACAGACAAGGGGACATGATTTGCTTATGAAGGAAAAAAGTTTTTGTTTTCTATTTAGAAAGTGGTATTTCACAGTAAGAGTGGTTAAAAACTGGAATATATTAATTTTGGGAAGTAGTCATGGCAAACTAAACTATATTTGCTTTTAAGGAGGGCTTGGATGCTTTCCTAGCATTGAAGGACATCCATGGCTATAATTACTTTCGTAGTTCATTCCTGGGAGAGTTGATCCAGGGATTTATCTGACTACCATCTGGAGTCAGGAAGGAATCTTTCCCTGAAAGGCTAATTGGCCCAAGCCTTGTAAGTTGGACCAACTGACATATGTGCAGGTTTTGGACAGTTTGTTTTTTTGTTTTTTTTCCATTTTGTGGTTGATCTTCGACAGATGTATTTTTTAAACTAAACTAACTATGTTACTGTCAGTGGTAAATAAAGTTATGTTTAGGAGAGAAGAGTAATGCAGTATCTAACTGTATACACGGTAGATTCTCACCCCAAATCAGTGTTTACTGGCCACCGCAGCTGAGTTTAATTTAGCATGTGTACATACTTTTAAAGGTAAAATAATAATATTCCTAGAGTTCCTCTTTAATCTGTATAGTCAGGCCCAGACTTGTACATCAATATAAATACAGGATCAATCTACAAGAACAGAAGATCTGAAACATCAAACTACACTAATCAGCTGCTGCCAGACCCAAAGTAACATCCCCATTATGCTGATAAACACATGCAATTTCTAAAATAAATGAACTTCAAAGACGAAAAAGTCTACACTACCATATGAATGATTTTACATGTGCCCTATATTAAATGTGCAACCACAGAAGTAAGTCATTGTGTATGATTCTGTGAGCTTCCTTTGAAATACTCTGAACTGAGAGATAACAGAGCAGGCAGACAGCAGCAGACAGTTGCAGGGGGCTAGGCTGGCCATATTCAGCTGCCCTTTTTAGCACCAGGCATACCTGGGTATGTGCCAACATTGCCCACTAGTAAATTCATCCCTGGATACAGTGTAATGAAACATAAGAGATCATTTCAGCTATAACTCATGTGATTCCTATCAACAGCAACAGTGATGTCAGTCTTATCTGCTAGAAGAACAAGGAAACACTGATGTATAGTTACTCTCACTTTACCAGGCCAAGCTGTTCTTTCTCAAGAAAAAAAAAAGAAACAATGCAATGTTTTATGACATTTCCTTTTAACCTGCTCTCCCATTTTCTCATTGAATTATTCATTATTAAGAGCACTTCCCCTGCTAAGTACCTCTCATTACATCCCCTACAAGCAACTTCCTGTGCCCTTACAAGAATAAGTCAAGACCTCTGAGCAGACATAATGATAAGCAAGCTCTCCTTAGAAAAGCACTTCTAATCAGCTGTGTGCAGTCACAGTATATCTTTCCAAGGACTGGCTTCCCATTTACCCAGGAAGACGCCTCATTCAGCTACAGTAAGCTGCACCCATTCTCTCTGGAGCTAATTGTATTTGCAACAATAACAAGAAACTTTATTTCCGTGCAAGTCCCCATGTTTTGTTCTGTACTTCACAATGCCAGCATTTGTGGGTCTTTTTATGTTCTAATTAAAATCTCTGCATTGTGCGCTTCAGGCATGCCAAGCTGCTGTGCTGGACAATGGAAGGCTCATGGGAAATGTATACTTTGGGAAAACAATGCTATGCAGGACCATGGGCTCTGTTTTAGCATTAACTTATTCACTGAATTCGGCTTTTTGTCATACATGGAAATATATACGAGATGTAGACAGCCTCTAGCTAATTTCTGCTGACACAACAGAACTGAGACAAGTCAGGCCATATTGTGCTTGCCCGATACTAGGAAAGCATCTCAACACACAATGGACAGCTAATGGATGTATCAGAGGAACAAGGGATGGTGTTGTCAATCGACTGCAGTATTCCAAACTCCACTGGAAGTTTCTTTCTCCTTTTAGCCATCATAAAATACTTTTATTTCGCAGTTATTAAGGTCAAGAAAATAGGGTAAAGGTTAGTGTTGTGTGTGTGTGGGGGGAGGGCTTAAAAGGGTCCAATAGAGGATCAGCTTTTGGAATGGGGGAGGGGCGGGTCGGGGAAGAGAATGTACTGCATAGCTCCACTGATCCTGGAGCTCGGAGTGTGGCCAGGTACTGCATTGCCTAGAAGCAGATAATTCCGCTGTTTCTTGTGGAAGATGTGGCAACAAGGAAGTGGAGAGCCTGTACAGCCAATGGTAAGCAGGCATGACTACTGAGAAGTACCTCCAAAACCACGTGGGGTGCGCGTGTATGTATAGCGGAATGTGCCCGGAGCAGTGGTGGGACAAGCACAGGCCGTGGACCGGTAATCTATACTTTACACTGGGCACCCGGAGCATATTTTTCATTAGAAGGGAAATCGTCGGGAGTTTCGCTGCCTTTTTCGATCATTAAAAAATTGCACGCCATTACCATCGTGTCCCCGATCGAGCAAGTTGACCCCACACCTTGCAGCATGCACAATCAACAATGCAACCAATTTTCGTCCCGAAATTGGTCGCATTGTCCGTCAGGCATGCACTTGTCAGCACCAATTTTCATCAAGTTCGATTGTAATAATCGAATCAGATGGTCGATTGGCCGCCAAGTCACTTGATGTATGGGCACCTTTAGATTATGCAACAGTTTTTCCCCCTTCTAGAAAGAATTGGGGCACAATAGAAAATCATTAAATGGACATCCCATTTAATTTGTTTGTTATAGCTCCACTAATACCCTCCATATAATATGTGTAGCCCTCATGCAAAAAGGGCAGTCCCTCACACACCCATACGACAAGTGCATTCCCTCAGAAGAAAGTTCAGCGTCTCATGCTCCCCACATAACAAGTGCTGCACGCCATGCTAGCCACAAGATGTTCAACCTCACGTGTCTCATATAATGAGCATGGCTCATCAATCCCCCTCCATATTACAAGTGTGGTCCCTCATGCTACCTATATGCCAAATGTAGTATCTCATGGTCCCCATTTAACCAGTGCTGTCAATATGACCCCCAAACAACAACTGTTGCCCATCAGACCCACCATATAACTAGTATATTCCCCTCACGACCCCTGGATAAGATGTGCAAGCCTCTCCTAAACTCCCATATAACAAATACAGCCTCTCTTGCCCACATATAGCAGGACTAACCCCACATTCCACATATATATCATGCAGCCACTCAAGCCTACCGTATAACAAATTTACCTCTTAAAGGGCACCCGAAGCGAAAATAAATGAATGAAATAAATGATTGCATCTATCTTCCTTCTCCTAAAAAGGACTTTTTAAGATATTCCAGTTTTATTCTATGTTTAAATCTACTTTTTAAGTTTTACCTGTTTTATTGTTTTTGCTCAAAGAGACATTCATTGAAGTATGCCAGAGCAAAAATCTATTAACTATTTTCCCTTTTATCTCTTCCCTGCTCTCAGAAGCCATTTTCTGCTAGGAAAGTGTTTTATAGTTGGAATTTCTTATCAGTGAGGGTCATACTGTTGTCACTTCCTGTCTGTGTCAGGACTGAGTCAGCCACTTACATACCTTATATTTAACTCTTTCAGGCAGAGAAAGAAAAAAAAGGAACACAGCATAGTTATTAGTGTGCTTGGCACTGTGCATACACATGTCTATCTCATCATGTCACACGTCACATCGGTTATCCTTTAAGTTCCTCAGAAGTAAGTGCAACCTCTCACACCCTCAATACAACAAGTGTAGCCCATCGCTGCTTTTAATTATTGATCACAGATTATCATTCGTTGTACTGTACTATGATGCATCAATAAAAATGTGAATCTAAAAAAATTGCCTTTTAAACCACCAGCAAGCAAGAAAATACAGAAAATAATTTTGACACTGCTTTTTCATCTACCTTTTAGTACTTTTCAATTGCAAATTGCTGAAAAAGTATTTTAAATACAAGATGAAGAATTATCCCCTAGGAGAAAACTCAGGAGAAAAAGTGAATTAAAGGGGAACTGAAGAGAGAGGTATATGGAGGCTGTCATGTTTATTTCCTTTTAATCAATACCAGTTGCCTGGCAGCCCTGCTGGTCTATTTCTCTGCAGTAGTATCTGATTAAAACCAGAAACAAGCATGCAGCTAGTCTTGTCAGATCAGACTTATAAGTCTGAACCACTGAAACACCTGATCTGCTGCATGCTTGTTCAGGGGCTATGGCTAATCGTATTAGAGGCAGAGGATCAGCAGGGCTGCCAGGCAACTGGTATTGTCTAAAAGGAAATAAACATGACAGCCTCCATATACCTCTCTCTTCAGTTCCCCTTTAAGGCCTCTTTCCCACCAGGACGTTGCGTTTTAGGGGACGTTATGGTCGCATAACGTGCCCCTAACGCAACGCCTGGTGGTGTTGGAGGAGGACGCCAGAGTGAGCCGCGTTAAGCAGCTCTATGTGCGCACTGCGCAGTACAGACTGCGGAGACCACGTGATTGTCTCCGTGGCACTGATTGGCTGGCGGGACCATGTGATGCGGAGTGTTCCAATCCGCATCACGTGGTCCCGCCAGCCAATCAGCGGCCGCTCCAGGAAGACAACACTGCAAGTGCAGTGAATATTAAGTAGCCATGTGCCTGGCTACATTAGCGGACTCTCCCCACCTCCTCTCCGGCAGCATATATATATAAAAAAACATTACTGAGCATGTGCACACAGTCTAACGCGGCTAAAGTCGCATATAACGTACTGCATGCTGCACATTCCCAGAACGTGCAGCGTTACCCTGTAACGCAACGTGGGCACTGTGAACAGCCCATTGATTTTACATTACTGTTCGTTGGGCTGCGTTACAGGCTGCCTGTAACGTCTTACTGTGAAAGCAGCCTAAAGGGAACCTAAAAATGGGAAAGTGGAGGAGCGCTCCATAGTGTAAAACCAATTTTATTAAGTTAAAATGCGCATTTTAACTTAATAAAATTGGTTTTACACTATGGAGCGCTCCTCCGCTTTCCCATTTTTTCTGTTTTTATACAAGAATGCCTTCCAGCCAGGCATGAAGGAGCTGCCAACTGTGTGAAACCCCATACCGTTTGCCCATATATGCCCGGTGCCCAGAAGCGCAAGATTTCCCTTCGCTTTTAAAGGGAACCTAAACTGAGAAGGATATGGATTTTTCCTTTTAAAATAATACCAGTTGCCTGACTCTCCTGCTGATCCTGTGTCTCTAATACTTTAAGCCACAGCCCCTCAACAAGTATATGCTGATCAGGTGCTCTGACTGATGTCAGACTGGATTAGTTGCATGCCTGTTTCAGGTGTGAGAGCCAGATACTATTGCCGAAAAGAGATCAGCAGGACAGACAGGCAACTGGTATTGTTTAAAAGAAAACATCCATATCCCTCTCAGTTTAGTTTCCCTTTAAAGGATACCACAACTGACATGTGGCATAATGAGATAGACATGTGTATGTACAGTGCCAAGCACACAAATAACTATGCTGTGTTCCTTTTTTTCTTTCTCCGCCTGAAAGAGGTAAATATCAGGTATATAAGTGGCTGACTCAGTCCTGACTCAGACAGGAAGTGACTACAGTGTGACCCTCACTGATAAGAATTTCCCCCTTTTTTATCTCTTTCTTGCTCTCAGAAGCCATTTTCTTCTAGGAAAGTGTTTTATAGTTGGAATTTCTTATCAGTGAAGGTCACACTGTAGTCACTTCCTGTCTGAGTCAGGACTGAGTCAGCCACTTACATACCTGATATTTACCTCTTTCAGGCAGAGAAAGAAAAAAAGGAACACAGCATAGTTATTTGTGTGCTAGGCACTGTACATACCCATGTCTATCTCATTATGCCACATGTCAGTTGTGGTATCCTTTAAATATGGGTCCTGGTCTCCCAGAATGCTGTGGGAGGAGAATTCTGCATTACATCACTGGGAGGGTGGGGCTACATACCAATATACAGCAATATATAGATATAGGAAGTGTTTCTGATGCTCACACCAGGGTATTTAAATTGGACCTGAACTCAGAACGTCCTCTCTGCTCTAAAAGATACACAACAGCATAATAACTTTATACAAAAAACATTTTCTTTGTTACAGCTGATACAAATGCTACAATAAATCTGCACTGTTTCTACTTCCTGATTCATGGAAGCAAATATATTGTTAAAGGGATACTTAAGTGAAAATAAAAAAAATGATTTTTACTCACCTGGGGCTTCCCTCAGCCCCCTGCAGCTGTCCGGTGCCCTCGCAGCCTCGCTCTGATCCTTCTGTCCCCGCCGGCGGCTGCTTCCATGTTCGGCGACAGCCGCCGACAGGCTGGGAACGCGAGTGATTCTTCGCGTTCCCAGCCACAATATATCGTCCCCTATGCTGCTATTGCCTACTTGCCGCAATAGTAGCATAGGGGGCGATATATTGTGGCTGGGAACCCGAAGAATCACTCGCGTTCCCAGCCTGTCGGCGGCTGTCGCCGAACACGGAAGCAGCCGCCGGCAGGGACAGAAGGATCAGAGCAAGGCTACCGGACAGCTGCAGGGGGCTGAGGGAAGCCCCAGGTGAGTAAAAATCATTTTTTTATTTTCACTTAAGTATCCCTTTAACAGCCTGTGCTTCCAAATAAGCTTATCTGCGATCTCTGCCATGGCAGTCATGTGACACAGGGAAGAGATCAAATTACAACTTGTGATTAGACACAGATGAGGGGGAATTAAACAGGCTAAACTCTCTAAATACATACAGGGTGCATTTCTCTCTGTTTTCCTTCTGTCCTGTGCAAGGCTTCAGATCCACTTTAACATAAAGCACATATCCTGAATCATTTTTTATATTCTACTATACGTCACTGGAGTTCCTTTTAACTGCCGCTGATCGGCGTAAGGTCCTTGGGGCTCGCTTTGCAAGAGACTGCGCGTGTATCTCCTGCTTGGTAGTCTGATTACCTTGTACAGCGCTGCGATATACAGCAGCGCTGTACTGGGGACAGTCGTGTGACACGGCTGTCCCCTCCAGGGGATCAGAGGTGATCGGCTGTCATAGGCTGAAGCCTATGACAGCCGATCACAGTGATTGGCTAGTAGGGGGAGTAGGTCGGGTTCGGAGGGGGAAAAAAACAAAAATAAGGACATTTTATTACAAAATAAATACAACAAATATTTATTAAAAAAACAAACACTGGGGGAGCGATCAGACCCCACCAACAGAGAGCTCTGTTGCTGGGGAGAAAAGAGGGGGGGGGGGAATCACTTGTGTGCTGTGTTGTGCGGCCCTGCAGCTTGGCCTTAAAGCTGCAGTGGCCTATTTAAAAAAAATGGCCTGGTCTTTAGGGGGGGTTTAACACTGTGGTCCTCAAGAGGTTAAGACTATGTCTACACTATGTCGTATGTACAACTGTGTGTTCACTGCGTATCTGATTCAGACATAATGCATCTGTTGAGGTGTCCATAGCCTTGTTCATACTACGCACCGCTGTGCATCAGCCACTCAGTTCCACCGCTGCTGGTGACAAGCACCCCAATACCAATGGAAGCACCCAGTGTCGGAAAAACGGAAGTGGAAGTGGAAAAACTGAGGAAATCCACCTGCTGGCCAAGCAGCAGTAACCCTGTGTTATCACTCCCAATAGAAACCTGCAGCAAGTCTTCACTGTGAGCAGCAACACCTGATTACTGCTGCTTGGCGAGCAAGTGGATTTCCTCAGTTGTACCACCTCCCAGTCCGACACTGGAAGCACCATCAAAAGCATAATCAACCAACGGATCGTAACAGATCACCAGGGATGATTTCCATTGGTCTACCGAGCGGTGAGGAAGGAGGATTCCCTCTGTCCCATTTCAATAGAAAAATATGCATATGTTATACTTTTGCTGGGGCCCCCATTGGTGATACAGCTTTTGATCCAGGTGGCAGCAGCAGCGGACCCAAGAGGCGGTAGCGATGCAAAAGAAGGTGACAGGAGAAGTTGACAGAACAAAGTGCAGATACATATACAGCAAACAGCCTAATGGGATTGGACACCCACAGGCTTTAAAGGATACCACAACCGAACGGTTGTGGTAAAAATGATTGCAGCACTGTGTTGGGTTTAATGAGCACATACCTGCCGTTCCTCCTTCCCCCCTCCGTCTGCCGTCATTCTCACTCTATACATCCTGGTGTGCTGCGATTTTCCTGAACTTTGCCCCGGACATACTGCGCCCTGTGTGCGCAGTATGTCCTTCCCCCTTCACTTCTGGCTGGCGCATAGTACGAGGATCAGAAGCATGCTGTCCCCTCTGTACTGCATGTGCGCTCCATTACACCGAGCGTCACATGATTAGCATGTGACGCTCGGTGTAATGGAGCGCAAACAGTGACAGTTTTTAAACTTGTGTGAACCAAGCCTGAGGTTTCTTTCACAGTGCGACGTTAAAGTCGCACGTTAGAAAATGTTATAATGCAGACTAACGCACAGCAATACAAAGTCTGCGCGATATTCACAGTGCACACGTTGCGTTATATGTAACGTGTAGCAATATTTAGAAAGTGCTGCATGCTGTGCGTTTAGCAATACATTTGCTGCATTATGTGTGTTGCGCATGCTCAGTAATGTGTTTTTTTTTAAATGTAACGCATGCGCCGTTTTCGTTCCATCAGATTTCAGAGCGATTCTAGGCATGTTTAGAGACATTTTCTAAACATACCTAGCGTTTTTTGGAGTTTTTTTGTTTAGCAGATTACAAACATTGTTAAAGTAAAAGCTGTTACTAAACAGCTTCTGTAACAAAAACGTCTGGAAACCCGATCTGATCTAGTGTTTTTCAGAGCCGTTTTCCACTTTCCTATACTTTAACACTGAAGCAGAAATGCCTCAGAAATCTAAAAACTGCAGCAGCCCCCGGGTTTGCGTTCGTGGAAAAAAACGACCGGCTCTGGTGTGCACCATCCCATTCACTTTCATTAGCCAAGCGGTTTCCCCCCTGCAAGAGTTTTAAAAAATGCTCCAGAACTGCTCTGGTGTGCACCATCCCAGTGTTAGTGGAAGTGTGGGAGCAAAGAAATAAATATATATTTTTTGCAGATGTGCTTTTGCATGGTTACTTTATAACAACTCATGTTTATACATTTGATTTAGTACTCTTCTTAAGTTCATTCATTTTCTTTTATACACTTCTCATTTAGTCTATTATTTATTTTTGTGCAGAGGGTGAGAACATACCATTAAGGCTGCTTTCACAGTGGGACGTTTAATGAAAAATCAATGTGTTGTTCACAGTGCCCACGTTGCGTTACATTGTAACGCTGCACGTTCTGGGAAAGTGCAGCATGCTGTGCATTATACTGGGCTTTAGCTGCGTTAGACTGCTTGCACATGCTCAGTGACTAGCCACATGGCTAATTAATATTCACTGCACTGTAGTGAGGTAACCTGGACTCCTAGTGTTGTCCGGATCATGAATGAATCGTTCATTTGATCCGGATCTTTTTTGTGAGTCGAATCATGCGGATCATCACAATGAACGATTCGGTTCACAGTGGATGTTTGTCTGGAAGAAACAAGAACATACAGAATGTACAGTGCAGGGAAAGTAGTGTCCTGCTTGACATTTCACCCCCAGTCTGCTTCCCTAGTAAAATGATTCAAATGATTCGGTTCAAAGATCCGGATCTTTTCAATGATCCAATTCGAATCATCCGAATCCTTGAAAAGATCCGGACTTCCCATCACTATCCTGGACCGGCTGTTCTATCAGTATAGATAGAACGAAAACAGCACACCAATAGCTGCATTGCACGGCTCAATCTGACGTCCAACTTCAACACCACCATGCGTTGCGTTAGCGGCACGTTATGCGACCTTAACGTCCCCTAAAACGCAACGTGTTGGTGTGAAAGAGGCCTAAATGTGACTCAAACTGTTTGTATCAGCTATAACATACTCAGATGGCATGATAAAGGAAAATTTGCAAATTATAAATGTATATTTTCGCTAATCCCTAAGGTTCACCTATATACAAATGTAATCATGCCTCTGTTTAGTCTTCAAGCCTGTGATAACAATAGAATATGGAGTCACCGTGTGTAGTTTCCTCTAGAAACTCATTAAATACCTTATCAGATGAAGGCAGAGAACGTTTCCTCATTATTCTGATCTCAGAACACAAAAAGTCAAGGTCAAATACATCACAATGGGGAGCATTGACACACTCAGCACACTTGTAACTTTAACAGACTCATTTACTCTTACACATAGTAACAACATTACGGAAGCTAGTCCCAGTTTTCAGCAAATGCATAATGTTCAGGTTTTCCAAAAGGATTAGAAATGTTTCCACTTACAAATTGTATTTAACCATTTCAGCCTGTGGGTTGTTTTCACCTTATGGATGAGAGGAATTTTCGGATTTCAGCGCTCCTCCCTTTCGTTCCCCAATAACTTTATCACTACTTATCACAACTAAATGATTGATACTTTGTTGTTTTCGCCACCAATTAGGCTTTGTTTGGGTGGTACCTTTTGCTAAGAATTATTATATTCTAAATGCATTTTAACAGGAATAATAAGAAAAAAAAATTGAAAAAATTCATTATTTCTCAGTTTTCGGCCATTATAGTTTTAAAATAAAACGTTCTAGTGCGGATACAACCCACACATTTTATTTGCCCATTTGTCCCGGTTATTGCAACGTTTAAATTATATCCCTAGTACAATGTATGGCGACAATATTTTATTTGGAAATAAAGGTGCATTTTTTTCAGTTTCATGTCCATCACTAACTACAAGTCCATAACTGAATTGTGTGTGTCTTTTTATAAAATTAATGTATGTAGGTGTATGTATTTAGGTGTAATTTACTATTACCTTGCGCATTACTTCCTATTAGCGTACTTTAAGTACACAAATAGGAAGTAATGCGTGGGCGTGATACGTCAGAAGTTACAAATGATCGCGGCATCATTCTCGCTGTACAAGCACGGATTGGCTCAGGGGGGTTTCTGTACCCTGCCACCAATCCCCCCCTGTCTACGTGACCATCGCAATTGCGCACTTTTGCAGGCACACCCCCCAAAAGTGCATGGGAAACAGCTGTTCCCAACCCCGATCACCGTGCTTGTGATGAATGGGAGCTTGCAGCAGTGAGACGCAGCTCTTACTCAAAACTGAAAGCAAACTGTTACACACACACTAGTTCCGGTCTACTGGTAACAGCATACGGGAACTAAGTGTAGTTCCATCTTGTAGCCAAAAATTAAAATACACTTTTCCATTCAAACATGTAATAAATATATTTTTTAACCCCTTCCACCCTAGTTACTAAAATAAAACACCTGTAAAAAAAATTACATCATTAAAAAAAAACTACATAAATAGTTATATAGTTAATAGTTATTGAGGGTATACTACTGTTGCTTTTTAAATAAAGGCTTGTAATTAATTTTAAGGTATTAAAAAAAAACACTAAACAGAAAAAATACACCTTTATTACCAAATAAAATATTATTGCCAAACATTGTACTGGGGACGCAATTTAAACGTTGTAATGACCGGGACAAATGGGCAAATAAAATGTGTCTGTTTATCTACAATAGCACATTTTATTTTGAAACTACAATGGCTGGAAGCTGAGAAATTATGAATTTTTGCATTTTTTTTCTTCTTCTTCACTGTAAAATGCATATAAAATAAAATCGTTCTTAGCAAAAAGTATTGCCCAAAGAAAGCCTAGATTGACTCACAAAAAATTATAGATCGTTTCAGTGTGATAAGTAGCGATAAAGTTATTGGCGAATGAATGGGAGGAGCGTAATTGCATCTATTTGAAAAGGGCGCCTGGTGTAGCCCATATATGCCAAATTCAGCTACAAAAAGGGTGCCTGATGTAGCCCATACACCAACTTCAGCTACAAAGGACGCCTGGTGTAGCCCATATATTCCAAAATCGGATACAAAGGGTGTCTGGTGTAGCCCATCTATGCCAAATTCAGCTACAAAGGGCATCTGGTGTAGCCCATATATGTCAAATTCGGCTACAAAGGGCGCCTGTTGTAGCCCATATATGCTAAATTCTGTTACAAAGGTGCCCGAGGTAGCCCATATGCCAAATTCTGCTGCAAGATGTGTCTGGTGAAGCCAAAAAAGCTAGTTTTAGTTTATAAAATGGATGCTGTTATAGGCAAAATTTGTTGGGCTATAAAATGGCTCTAGATATAGCTGAGAAATGTGATTACGATGACCTAACTTCTCCCTACTCTCACACAGAACCCTCCCCTGATGGTGCCTAAACCTAACCCCCCTGGTGGTGCCTAACCCTAAGACAGCCCCTGGTGATTACTATGACCTAACTTCTCCCTACTCTCACACAGAACCCTACCCTAACCCCCCCGGTGGTGCCTAACCCTAAGACCCCCCAGGTGGTGCCTAACCCTAAGACCCCCCAGGTGGTGCCTAACTCTAAGACCCCCCCAGGTGTTGCCTAACCCTAAGACTCCCCAGGTGTTGCCTAACCCTAAGACCCCATAGGTGTTGCCTAACCCTAAGACCCCCTAGGTGGTGCCTACCCCTAAGACCCCCTAGGTGGTGCCTACCCCTAAGACCCCCCGGTGGTGCCTACCCCTAAGACCCCCCGGTGGTGCCTACTCCTAAGACCCCCCAGGTGGTGCCTAACCCTAAGACTCCCCTGGTGGTGCCTAACCCTAAGACCCCCCAAATGGTGCCTAACCTTAAGGCCCCCCTCCCCCCACTTGTGATGCCTAATCCTAACCCCCCCTGCATCCCTGAATCACAAATCTTGGCTATAAAAGGGTGCCCTGTAGCAGAATCAAAAACCTTGTAGCTGAAAACCTTGTAGATGAATAAAAAAAAAATATGGGCTACAAAGGGGCGCCCTTTTGTAGCAGAATCAAAAAGCTTGTAGCTGAATAAAAAATATGGGCTACAAAGAGGTGCCCTACTGTAGACGAAAACCTTGTAGCCAAAACAAATATGGGCTATAATGGGGTGCCCTACTGTAGCAGAAAGTAGCCAAATAAAATATGGGCTACCAAGGGGCGACCACTTGTAGCCTATATCAAAACTCGGGCACCCTTTTCACCACCTTGTAGTAGACATTTGCAGAAATAACATTGAAGTCTATGGAGGCACCCTTTTCATACAGGAAGCTCAGGTGCCCTTTTCAACGGATCCCACGTGATGTGAAAATTGCTCTGATCTTCAAGGGGGGAAAACCTGTGGTAGGGAAGTGGATAAAAAGTGATCACCTTTTAGCTGTTAATGAAACTACAAATCATCAACCTAATAGCTGTTCCATCAATATATGACTAGTCGGACTATAAGACACACCTAGGTTTAGAGGACAAAAACCAAGGGAAAGGGACAAAAAGAAAATATATACTAAACCTGGTGCATCTATAGTGAAGGGGTGTCTTATGGACCTTTCCCCACCTTCCAATTATGTTTCCCTTGTGCCTCTTGTGTCATCCTCTGTTCCATTGTCGCTTGGTGTCCCCCTGTGTTTGTTCTCTGGTGTCCCGTTACTTAGGAGTCAGGGCTAAGGGGGACTGAGGCTACAATATGGAGGACACAGGGGAACACCGCACACAGGGACAGAGACACAAGGGGACACCAACACAAGGACAGAGGACACACATAGTTACATAGTTATTTGGGTTGAAAAGATATCCATCCATCGAGTTCAACCAGTATAAAGTTCAACACCAGCCTGCTCCCTCACATATCCCTGTTGATCCAGAGGAAGGCGAAAAAACCCTTACAAGGCATGGTCCAATTAGCCCCAAAAGCGAAAAATTCCTTCCCGACTCCAGATGGCAATCAGATAAAATCCCTGGATCAACATCATTAGGCATTACCTAGTAATTGTAGCCATGGATGTCTTTCAACGCAAGTAAAGCATCTAAGCCTCCTTTAAATGTAGGTATAGAGTTTTGCCATAACCTGTGGCAATGCATTCCACATCTTAATCACTCTTACTGTAAAGAACCCTTTCCTAAATAAATGGCTAAGACGTTTTTCCTGCATGCGCAGATCATGTCCTCTAGTCCTTTGAGAAGGCCTAGGGACACAAAGCTCATCCGCCAAGCTATTATATTGCCCTCTGTCACGGACGATTGCGGGGACGCAGGCGCGTCCTGGACGCCCGTGAAGAAAAGAACGATCGCACTCGATTCCTGCATCAAGTGCGCCTCAGATCAATAAAACCAAGATCTGATGTGCAGTATCCCTCTGCTTAGGAACAGCTGGGAAATCTGTCTTAGCTGAAATGACAGCCTGGGGGGAAGGTGTTAATTAGCTTGGACATATTCCCTGTGGAAGGCACAATTTCCCTTTTGGCTCTGGGAACCAGGTGACACTTAGCTGATCTCATGGAGATGTTAATTAACCAAAGGATGCCTAGGTGCAGCCAAGCAGGCTACGAATCCACGGGAGGTCTGGACACTCTGCTCTCTGCTAAAGATCAAAGGAAAGTCAGCTGTTAGCAGCTAGAACATCCTGGCATAATCCATAACTTCCCAGATCTGTAATATTTCTGGGGTTCCTGAGATGGCCGCTTCACCAAACATGGGGGAAGTGTAGCATGAGCCCCGGTGCTGGTTCTGAGGAAGTTTCAGAACCTTCGGAGGTAAGGACTGCCAGCTAGGCAGTTTCAAAGTGCCCTGATGATACCACAGGGGTCCCACCCCTCATGTCTGGTATCAGGGCGCTGGGTAAATCGAGACAGACCTGAAAATGTTAATAAATCTGCCCTGACCTGTACGGTTCTGTGAGTTAGAGCCCATATATGGGTAGATATGATTTCTAGCCCCAGGATAAGGGGAGGGCTCATCTCATCTTTGAAGGGGGTGTATGGCTCCCCGCCCTCACTCCCTCCTACTGAAGCAGGGGCATAAGAATGGCTGAGGACCCAAACTCAGTGTCCTCCACACTGAACCATCTTGCACTCATCAGATGCCAGCTTGAGGATATGCTGGCATCCACCTGGTCTGAACTCTGAACTCTGGACTTTGAAACCAAGAACTTTATGATTCTTCCCACAATAAGGACATCTTTCCAGGAACTAAGTATTTTTCTCCCTTCTTTTATTTTTCATACTGGCTATTACTGTTTTAATAATTGTTGATTTTCATAATTGTCTGTATATATTAATTATTTATATTGCGTGAATAAACGACTTTCCCCAAGTCATTCACTGTTTCGCTACCCTGCTTATCAGCACACACAGAAATGATCCCGGGTCTCTGAAGATACGCTACTGTTTGTTTGTTGTTGGCTAGGCAGAATATCGTGTGTTTAACCGTTTTATTCGCAGGATTAGTCAGTCAGTTAGTGGGCCCCACGGTCCCATAGTAACCGCGGTGGTGGCAGTTTACTCTGAACCAGTAGGTGACGTTGTAATTACCCGTGTCTCACAGGCTCCCTTCTGAGTTGTCTGCGGCTAATTCTTAACGGTTCCTGCGCATTGACTGTGACCAGAGTTCGCACGATCTGTGCGCTGGCACCGTTTAGAAGGCTAAGTGCGGTCAGCCACTGAGGGCTCCTTGTGACAGTGTTAGGCAGCGGTTGGGATCTGTGTTGTGCTGAAAGTATCTACGATAGCGCTAGCGCTATCGAGAAACGAACTAATTCGTTGGTGTAGCTGGAAGGCAATATATTTTTTATATATACAGAGAGACTGTGTAGCCAGTACCCCTCCCCAAAAGTTTTATTTTATTTGGCGTGGAAATGTCCGGGAACTACAAGAAAATGTGCCTGGCGGACCTGCAAAATCTTTGCCAAGAGAGAGGCATTGATGTCGGCCGCAAGAAACAAGGGGACCTGGTAACGGAATTGTTTCAATGGGATACCCATCAACTGCAGGAGCTGGATGTGTCTGCTGAGGTAGACGCTGACCCATCTGACTCAAGGCAAGGGGAACCAGAGACTGAGACTCCTGACCGTACAGAGGTTGTGCATCCTGAGGGCCCTGCATCAACAGTTACGCAGGAGAATGTCAGTGTGGACCCCAACCCCAAAGTTTCTGAAAATACTCGCCCGGAACTGGCCAGTACTGGACTGTCCAGGGGTGCTGACCCGGTAATGCAGCAGGCATTACAAAAGCTGATGGAGACTGACCTGGACAAGTACATGCAGTACATGGAAGCCCACGAGGAGCGGGAACGCCAATCTGCAGAACGCAAGGCTGCTGCTGCTGCTGCAGAACGCCACGCGGAGAGGGATGCCGCTGAGCGAGAACGGGAGCGCCAACGACAGCATGAGCTAAACATGGCAAAAGTGCAACAGGCCAGCCGGAGTTCACCGCCCAGCCTCCCTGCTGAAGGAGCTGCACCACCCGTAAGTGCAAAATTTAAATTTGCTAATATTGAAAAAGACACAGACATTGACTTGTTTTTGCGGTCTTTTGAAAAAGCATGCCGTCAGTATCGTCTGTCCCAAGACCAGTGGGCCAGACATCTGACACCTTTGCTGCGCTACAAAGCGCTTGATGCCTTCGCAGAATTGCCTGCGGAGAAGGATAATGATTATGCTGCTATAAAAGAAGCTATCATTACTAAGTACCAGCTGACGCCAGAAGCCTATCGGAAAAAGTTCAGGGCCTGGCAGAAAAAGTCTTCTGACTCGTATCGAGATGTGGTCAGCAGCTTGCTTACCACACTCCGCCAGTGGACACTAGGCCTCACCAAAGGGTCTTATGGCGTCCTGGAGGACTTGATAGTCCTCGAACAATTTCTGAACATTTGCCCTGCTGATGTACGCCAGTTTGTGCTAGAACGCAGGCCGGCTTCAGCAACTGTCGCTGCAGACCTTGCTGAGACTTTTGCAACTACCCGGGTGGCTGATACCCGCAGAACTGTCCCATCCAGCTGGAGAGGAGGTCAGCCCAATACCTCGGCAGACCCTCCTGCCCCTGTGAGCCGTCCGCCACAGAGGCCACCCAGCGCAGCTGCTGCACCCAGGCCTGCAGCGCCTGGAGAGGTCACCTGTCACTACTGCCGCCAGCCCGGACACATGAAATTCGACTGTCCGGAGCGGAGACAGACACCACCAGCACCTGGATCATCTGCATCACCTGCACCTCACCCACAGCAGAGGCAACCCGCCAGCGAACCACAGCCTGGATCATCAGATTGTGTCCTGTTTGCCCGCGGAAAGGAAATCCGCGACCGAACCGACCAGCAGCAACTTGTTAGAGTGAACGGCAAAGTTGTCACCGGATTCCGAGACACCGGAGCTGACATCACGTTAGTTCACTCACACCTTGTACCAAAGGAGAGCATCAGCTCCAGCCGATCCCTTGCCCTTACTGGAGTAGAGGGCACCCTTTTCCACATAGCCCACGCAAAAGTGAAGCTGGATTGGGGAGTGGGAGGGGTCCACGAAAGGGTTGTTGGGGTTATGAAGGATCTCCCAGTCCCTGTGTTGCTGGGGACTGATTTGGGCAAGCTTGTGTCCTACTATGAACCTGCCACGACCGCCTTGTCGCTCACGGAAGGAGACGGACTCTCCACCCACCACCAGGTACTTTATACCCTTGGGGGAGCACCAGGGGGAGGTGGGTTGAATGTGCCCAGTTCAAGGGTACCAGGTTCAATAGTGCCTGCTTCAAAGGCACCTGAGTTTGATGTACAGACTGTCTGTTGTGATGATGCTGTAACTGTACCTGAGTTTACTGTACAACCTGTCTGTAATGAAAAAATGTCTATACCTGTCAATGTCATTACTGCATGCAATGATGATTTGAGTAATGTCCGTCTGTGCCATTCTGACAGTGTACCGGTGCTAGCAGTACCGCGCAGCTGCACTGCTCAGAACCCGAGCTCAGGACAGGTGGAGGGGGTTCCGGCCTCCTCCCCCTCCTCTGACCACAGGGATGAGACCTTTCAGCCGCTGGCCTCGTGTGACATGAGCCAGTTGGCTGAAACTGACAGCGCCATATTCTCAGCCGCACTACAAAGTGACCCAAGCCTGGAGGTGCTCAGGCAGCAAGCCGCTGAGCCCCTCGCAGACGGGGCCGCTTTCAAGGTGTACTGGGAAGGTGGGAGACTGTACAGTGAGTCTGTACAGCCCCCTACAGGTAGATCCCACGCGGATACCAAGTGGCTTGTGGTCCCGAGTGCGTTCAGGGGACATGTGCTGAAATCCGCACATGGTAATCCTCTGACAGGGCACTCGGGTGTCCGCAAGACACTCGCCGGTATTCGGAACCAGTTTTATTGGCCCCGGATGAACAGGGATGTAGCAAACTACTGCAGGGCATGTGCCGTCTGTCAGGAGCTGGGAAGGTCCAGGGATTCCCGCGGGGTTCCCTTAGGTCCACAGCCACTCAGCAGGGGAACCCTGCGTGGGCTGGCTGTTGACCTAACCAACCCACTGCCCGTTGTCAGCAGTCCCGGCAGACACCACGTCCGACTGCAGTGGCGCAAACGCCCTGTCCAGAACGGTCCATGTTGGGTCAACCCTGAGGGTAGCAGACCGCGACCGGTCCAGGGGAACCGAGCCACAGGCTCCAATAGGTTTTCCCGCCGTACCGGCAACTCGAGGCCCGTCAGCCAGGTTAGCGGCGCCGCCACACATCTTGCGGATGAGTGGCTAAGCCACGGACAAGGGGGAGGGCTGTCACGGACGATTGCGGGGACGCAGGCGCATCCTGGACACCCGTGAAGAAAAGAACGATCGCACTCGATTCCTGCATCAAGTGCGCCTCAGATCAATAAAACCAAGATCTGATGTGCAGTATCCCTCTGCTTAGGAACAGCTGGGAAATCTGTCTTAGCTGAAATGACAGCCTGGGGGGAAGGTGTTAATTAGCTTGGACATATTCCCTGTGGAAGGCACAATTTCCCTTTTGGCTCTGGGAACCAGGTGACACTTAGCTGATCTCATGGAGATGTTAATTAACCAAAGGATGCCTAGGTGCAGCCAAGCAGGCTACGAATCCACGGGAGGTCTGGACACTCTGCTCTCTGCTAAAGATCAAAGGAAAGTCAGCTGTTAGCAGCTAGAACATCCTGGCATAATCCATAACTTCCCAGATCTGTAATATTTCTGGGGTTCCTGAGATGGCCGCTTCACCAAACATGGGGGAAGTGTAGCATGAGCCCCGGTGCTGGTTCTGAGGAAGTTTCAGAACCTTCGGAGGTAAGGACTGCCAGCTAGGCAGTTTCAAAGTGCCCTGATGATACCACAGGGGTCCCACCCCTCATGTCTGGTATCAGGGCGCTGGGTAAATCGAGACAGACCTGAAAATGTTAATAAATCTGCCCTGACCTGTACGGTTCTGTGAGTTAGAGCCCATATATGGGTAGATATGATTTCTAGCCCCAGGATAAGGGGAGGGCTCATCTTTGAAGGGGGTGTATGGCTCCCCGCCCTCACTCCCTCCTACTGAAGCAGGGGCATAAGAATGGCTGAGGACCCAAACTCAGTGTCCTCCACACTGAACCATCTTGCACTCATCAGATGCCAGCTTGAGGATATGCTGGCATCCACCTGGTCTGAACTCTGGACTTTGAAACCAAGAACTTTATGATTCTTCCCACAATAAGGACATCTTTCCAGGAACTAAGTATTTTTCTCCCTTCTTTTATTTTTCATACTGGCTATTACTGTTTTAATAATTGTTGATTTTCATAATTGTCTGTATATATTAATTATTTATATTGCGTGAATAAACGACTTTCCCCAAGTCATTCACTGTTTCGCTACCCTGCTTATCAGCACACACAGAAATGATCCCGGGTCTCTGAAGATACGCTACTGTTTGTTTGTTGTTGGCTAGGCAGAATATCGTGTGTTTAACCGTTTTATTCGCAGGATTAGTCAGTCAGTTAGTGGGCCCCACGGTCCCATAGTAACCGCGGTGGTGGCAGTTTACTCTGAACCAGTAGGTGACGTTGTAATTACCCGTGTCTCACAGGCTCCCTTCTGAGTTGTCTGCGGCTAATTCTTAACGGTTCCTGCGCATTGACTGCGACCAGAGTTCGCACGATCTGTGCGCTGGCACCGTTTAGAAGGCTAAGTGCGGTCAGCCACTGAGGGCTCCTGTGACACCCTCTGATGTATTTATACATGTTAATTAGATCCCCTCTAAGGCATCTTTTCTCTAGACTAAATAAACACAGTTTATCTAACCTTTCTTGGTAAGTGAGAACTTCCATGATCCCACGTATCAATTTTGTTGCTCGTCTCTGCACCTGCTCTAAAACTGCAATATCTTTTTTGTAATGTGGTGCCCAGAACTGAATTCCATATTCTAGCTGTTATTTACTAGAGAGTTAAACAGGGGCAATATTATGCTAGCATCTCGAGTTTTTATTTTCCTTTTAATGCATCCCAAAATTTTGTTAGCTTTAGCTGCAGTGGCTTGGCATTGAGTACGATTATTTAACTTGTTATCGATGAGTACTCTTAAGTCCTTCTCCAAGTTTGATGTCCCCAACTGTATCCCATTTATTTTGTATGGCGCTAGACCAGGCATGGGCAAACTTGGCCCTCCAGCTGTTAAGGAACTACAAGTCCCACAATGCATTGCAGGAGTCTTACAGCCACAGTCATGACTCATAAAGGCAAATGCATTGTGGGACTTGCAGTTCATTAACAGCTGGAGGACCAAGTTTGCCCATGCCTGTGCTAGACCATTGGTACGACCAAAATGCATGACTTTACATTTTTCAACATTGAATTTCATCTGCCATGTATGTGCCTATATAGCCATCCTATCTAGATCCTGTTGCAATATGACACTATCTTCCTGAGAGTTGATGAGTCTGCACAATTTTGTATCATCTGCAAAAATAGCAACATTGCTGACTACTGCATCTACTAGGTCATTAATAAATAAATTGAAGAGCACTGGACCCAGAACAGACCCCTGTGGGACCCCACTGCTAACAGTCTCCCATTTTGAGTACGATCCATTGACCACAACTCTTTGTTTTCTGTCCATTAGCCAGTTCCCTATCCATGCACACAGACTCTTCCCCAGTCCTTGCATCCTCATCTTTTGCACCAGACTTTTGTGGGGAACAGTGTCGAAGGCCTTTGCAAAGTCCAAGTATATCATATCTACAGCATTCCCAATATCCATATTAGCATTCACTACCTCATAAAAGATGAGCATGTTAGTCAAACAGGACCTGTCTTTAGTAAACCCATGTTGATGCTGAGAAATCATGTATAGTAGGGCTGCACGGTTTTTCGGTTTAAAACCGAAACCGCGGTTCGTGGCAAGACGATCTGCTGATCGTCAGTACCATCGGTTTTTTCGGTCTGCTGTTTAATACTTTGCTTCTGGCCCCGCTGTGCGCGGATTGGCCAGAAGCAGTGAATATGTATGAGAGTTAATGAGCGGGGGGGGCGGATCCACTCCAGCAAGCGGCCGGGCACATACAGCATTACCAATCACTGGCTAGCATGGAATGACGGCAGCGGTAGGCGGAGCTGTATGCTCTGTACAGCTCCGCCTACCACTGCCGTCATTCCATCGCTAGCCAGTGATAGGTAATGCTGTATGATGTGCCTGGCCGCTCACTCTAGTGGATCCGCCCCCCGCTCATACATATTCACTGCTTCTAGCCCCGCTGTGCGCGGATTGGCCAGAAGCAGTGAATATGTATGAGTGTTAATGAGCGGGGGGCGGATCCACTTGAGCGAGCGGCCAGGCACATCATACAGCATTACCTATCACTGGCTAGCGATGGAATGACGGCAGTGGTAGGCGGAGCTGTACAGAGCATACAGCTCCGCCTACCGCTGCCGTCATTTAATCGCTAGCCAGTGATTGGTAATGCTGCATGTGCCCGGCCGCTTGCTGGAGTGGATCCGCCCCCCCTTCCCCGCTCATTAACTCTCATACATATTCACTGCTTCTGGCCAATCCGCGCACAGCGGGGCCAGAAGCAAAGTATTACGGACAGGACCGGGCAGTGCGGACCAACCTCTCCCCCCCCCAGCATTTGAAAAAAAATCGGGGAAAAAATCGAAATTGCAATTTCTGAGAGAAAAATCGCAATTTCGATTTTTCCCTAAAATCGTGCAGCCCTAATGTATAGTATCTCTTAGTAACCCCTCAAATAGTTTGCATACAACTGATGTTAAGCTTACAGGTCAATAAATTTCCTGGATCTGATTTTTTGCCCTTCTTAAATAATGGGAAAACGTGGGCTGTATGCCAATCCACTGGGACTCTGCCAGTTGAAACAGAGTCACAAAAGATAAGATAAAGGGGTTTATCTATAACTGAACTTAATTCCCTTAGGACCCGAGGATGCATGCCATCCGGGCCAGGTGCCTTGTCTATTTTTAATATATTTAGTCTTGCCTTCACTTCTTCCTGCGATAAGTATTTAATATTACCATCTGCTGGGATGCGGGAAAGGCTGTACTGCGAGCATCCTTTAGATCAGCCATGTCCATGATTAGGAACAATAATAAAGCCCACCAAGAATATATTAGAAAAGAATCAGCAGAATGCAAATGCAGCTAATTCTGGATCCTAGCCCAAATAGATATACACACTGGGAAATTGCTAGGAGAAAGCTAGAATTAGAACTGCTTAATAGTATAAAGCGTAAAGATATAGGCCTCAATTCACAGAGCTTTATCAAACACTTTATCAAACGTTTGATAATTTTCCTCATGGGTAAAATCTAATTTTGAATTCACTAAGGTGTTATATATTTATTGATCATTTCATCGATAAAACATTTGATAAATCTAACACCTTAGTGAATTCAAAATTAGATTTTACCCATGAGGTAAATTATCAAACGTTTGATAAAGTGTTTGATAAAGCTCCGTTAATTGAGGCCATAATCCATAAACAAGGTCAATTTGAACATGGCAACAAATGCGGTAAATTATTAGCGTATTTTCTTAAGGCCCAAGCTGATACTACACCCATAGCAGCTATAAAACAACCGGATGGGACTATGCTGGAGACATCTGTGGATATGGCAGAGGCCTTTAGGAATTTTTATACACAAGTTTACTCCTCTCGTGCACATACTAATAACAAAGAGGTTGCTACATTCCTTGAGCAGCTTTCCCTTCCAATCTTAATTGATGTAGAGGCTGAGTCATTGGATTCGCCCATTGGTCCGGATGAACTTGGGGAAGCTTTATCCTGCCTTAACAAAAGTAAAGCACCTGGGCCTGATGGCATACCAGTGGAGTGGTATTCTAAAAACAAGGAAAATATCTTACCAAGATTATCCTCGCTACTTACTAATATATATGAAATAGGTGAACTGCCAGAATCAATGAGGGATGCTTTAATCACTTTGATCTTAAAACCAGGTAAAGACCCACTAGCCTGTGATTCATACAGGCCATTTTCCCTGATGAACACAAATACAAAACTTTTATCCAAAGTATTAGCAATTCGATTGGAAAAAGTTATGCAAAAACTGGTGCATCCGGACCAATGTGGTTTTATTGGCGGGAGGTCAACAAGAATGAATATACGTAGACTTCTTTCTAACATCCAGTTTCCTCATCGTAACTCAAATACTAGAGTAATCCTCTCCCTCGATGCCAATAAGGCTTTTGATTCCATTGAATGGTCTTATTTAATGCAGGTTCTTAAGGGTTTTGGATTCGGTCCTCGCTTCTGCAAATGGATTCAAATTTTATATACTAAACCGACTGCGAGGTTCAGGGTCAACCAAATTATATCCCAGTCTTTCCAAATTAACCGAGGCACCAGGCAGGGATGCCCACTGTCTCCTCTGCTATTTGCTCTAGCAATAGAGCCTCTGGCACAGGCGGTGCGTGGAGCCCCTAATATTAGAAGCCTTACAATTAACCACACTGTGGAGAAAATATCTTTATATGCAGATGACATGCTCATATACTTGGCTGACCCTGGGCCTTCCTTGACAGCGGTTTTGGAATTATATGAAATATTCGGGCGAATGTCGGGACTCACTATTAACTGGTCAAAATCGGTCCTATTTCCTCTGGACACGTTTGACCATAATATAATTTCGCCAATTTCCAACCTGTTAATAGTGGACAGCTTTAAATACCTGGGAGTGTGGATACATAGAAATATTAACTCATTTAAAGAAAACAATATCCAACCAGTTCTGGTATCTATTGAGTCTCAGCTGAAGCGATGGTCGAATCTACCATTAAACTTATATGGTAGAATATGCTCAATAAAAATGATCATAGCTCCTAGGCTACTCTACATATTACAGATGTCTCCCTGCTGGATTCCACAAAGTATTTTTTAAAAATAGACTCTCTTATTTCTAGTTTCTTGTGGGCGGGAAGCAATGCGAAACTTTCTCTGCGCACTCTTCGCCTACCAATCTCGGAGGGTGGATTAGCACTCCCAGATTTTCAAGCCTATTACCTGGCGTCCCAGCTGGTGCCCATACAGAGCTGGCTGAGCTCAATCAGAACAAACTGACATGAACACAGAGGCGGACATCGCCACTTCCTACGAAGCACTATGCTCTGCTATTTATAGAGGTGAGGTCCCAACAGGGAATGAAGATACTTCACTGATTCGACACACTATTACGATTTTCAAGAAAGCTCAAAAACTATGTGATCCCTTCCCTAGCACCATATCCCCTAGTCTACCCCTCTGGCATAACGACCAACTCCCGGAACTAAAAAATATACCGGATATTAATTTTTGGTGTAAAGCGGGCGTTAAATATGTTAATCAATTATATTCTGAAGGTTCCCTTGAAGAGGAACTCCAGTGAAAATAATGTAATAATAAAAGTGCTTCATTATTACAATAATTATGTATAAATGATTTAGTCAGTGTTTGCTCATTGTAAAATCTTTCCTCTCCCAGATTCACATTCTGACATGTATTACATGGTGACATTGTTACTGTGGGCAGATTATGTAGCTGCTTCTAGCTGTTCTGGCTGTTACAGACAGCTGTAAGCAGCTATTTCCTGTCTGTGAACATTGTTACATTGTAGCAGTTTGCCCAGAGTACCGCAGTCCTCAGAGCTTCTTGTGGGAGGGGTTTCACCACAATATCAGTCATACAGCTCCCCCTGATGGTCTGTTTGTGAAATGCAATTGATTTGTCATGTAAAAGGGGGTATCAACTACTGATTGGGATAAAGTTAAATTCTTGGTCGGAGTTTCTCTTTAAGGACTTTGCCACTCTGAGACAGGAATTTCAGCTTCCACGCCATTCTCTGTTTCGTTACTTCTAAATTAGGCATGCACTCAAAACCCAGCTTGGTCTGCATGGAGTTGTATTAGCCCCTATGCCACTAGAATCTCTGCTTCTGCAGAAACATACTAATAAACAAATATCAAAGTACTATGAATTTGTACTGCTTGCAAAACAGAAAAATAACGCTAATAGCTATAAGCTCAAGTGGAGGAAGGAGGGGGAAGACATTGCTGAATCAGAGTGGTCAGAATTTCACGATACATACTATAAAACTGTCATAGCCTCAAAAGACAAGGTGATTCAGCTTAAGTGGTTGCACCAAGCCTACTTATCACCAGCCCGATTGGCAAAGATGGGAAGGGGTGCCATGCTTTAAGTGTGGAGCACCTACTGCTAATTTCTTACACTGTGTGTGGTACTGTCCTCAGGTACAAGCTTTCTGGAGATCAGTTACCCACTTCATGTCTGATAAACTCAAACTTCCTCCTACCAGGTAATTTCAATCCTGTATGCTGGGAATCCTGGGGGATGTGGGTTGTGGTGTACACAAGAAAACCTTAATACGTATACTATTATTTTACGCTAGAAAATCTCTTACCTCTAAATGGAAACAAAAACTACCTTCCATACAACAGTGGATAGAGACGGTGAATAATATTCTGCCATTATATAAGCTCACTTACCAGTCTAGATCACACAGTTTAAGAAATTTGGAAAAATATGGAGCACCTGGGTTGACGCTCTAGATACTGTAATACCTCACCTTGACATTTCTGTGATGATACAAGATCTTCACCAATAAAAACACTGCTCTATTGGGTACAATTCAAAATATATCTAAAAGAGCCATATGTGGAGTGGAATGGGGCTGAGCACTACCTCTGTAATGTTATTATTGCTTGTATTGTATATTTTTTGACATACCTCTGGTAACAATGTACGATATTGAAGAAATAATGTCATGGAAACTGTGGGAGAACACCGTAATGTTCTTGTTATTTTTTTTATGGTGTTAATGTTTGTTAATCTATAAAATTCAAAATCAATAAAAAGTCTCTTAAAAAAAAAAAAAGTATTTAATATTACAGTTAGAAGCACACATAGGTGCTGGTCTGTACATTTGAACTATAAGACGCACTAACTTCCCCCCACACACATACACTTTTGGGGGATAGAAACTGCGTTTTATAGTCCAAAAAATATGGTAAACAAAAATGAGTGTATGGTCTATCAAGGCTACCTTGTTAACTATAATCCAATCATAATCAGTGGATTCTGCCAAATATCTAAAACCGAAGCACAGTTCTGGTGTTGATCTAAGCTCTCTCAGTGGCATTTGTCTCTTTATGTATTCCCAGAAAGACTTCATGATGGCATCAAGGCTCTGTGGGGGCCCTGCCATCTCTTCCAGAACTCCTTGTCCACTGAAAATAGTTTTTTTTATTAGTTTGGCTGTAAGTTTGAAGTCATTTTTCTGCTGCATAATGAATTTGGGACTAGAGATGAGCAAATCTGGGCCAGACTGTTCTGCCCGGGATACGAAAAGCCAGAAAAAGTGGTAAAAATTTTGGGTTCGGTTTTGTTTTTCTTGCCATGAAATCACAAGGGAATACCAGCCTACATAGAGGACAAGGGGGGTTAAAAAGCTTGGGAGGTAGGATCTCAACACAATTTTTTTTTTAAATGTTTACAGTGGATTTTATTTAGAAAAAAAAAAGTGTAGGGTCTTCCTCCCAAGTTGTTTTACTTCTCTGTCCCCCACGCACACAAACATGGGGCTTCACCTACTGAGCAATACCAACCTACATGGTCCACAAGTGGGTGGGGTATACAGTTAACTTGGATAGTAAGCACCATAAGCTTTAATGCAAAAATCTGAACGTCAAACCCAAAAATGTAAATAGGCTTGGAAACGTGTAACAGAAACCAAAGACAGATTCCAGTTATTCTGCCCATCTATTGTTGTATTTTCAAATGAGCACTACAGGGAGAATAGCAAAGCAGTAAACAATGCAGCCATACTCTAAAAGGATAATTTAAGTAAGAGGGATATGGAGACTACCATATTTATTTCCATTTAAACTATGCAAATTGCCTGGCCGTCCTGCTGATCCTCTGCTTCTAAAATTTTTAACCATAGACCTTGAACAAGCATGCAGATCAGATGTTTGACTTAAAAAATTGCTGTAAGAGGGGGTGGGGAAAGAGGTTGGACTTACCTGGGGCTTCTAATGGTACCCCACAGATGTCCTGTGCACGCTCAGCCACTTGCCGATGCTCCGGTTCCTGCCCCCGGTTCTTTTCTGGAATATACACCTGCATAGTACACTCCTGGTGATGTCAGCGGGAGAAAGGACGCGGCCACGCAGAAGCAGTAGGTTTGCAACTGTAAAGTCGCAAATTCCAGAAGTTAACCAGAGGCAGGGACCGGAGCATCAGTGACTGGCTGCGCGGGCACAGGACGTCTGCCATGCACATTTTTTTTTCCTGTTTATTTGCCAGTTGCTCACATGATAAAATCAGCTGCTCATCTATTGTGCCAACATATCCAATCAGCTCCCTTTTGATCAATTCTATGCAATGCATTGAGTGGTCAAAAGTCTGATGAGACATGTTAGTGAATGAGCGAGTTGGTGGGGGATCGATGGCAGCATAGTGTTGTGCTGCATGGAGCAATAACATGCCCGTCTCCATGCTAGTTAGAGTCCTGCTGAAGTCTATTGTGACTACAAAGAAAGGGATGTCCCGCTACACCGTTGTAGGGTAAAAGGATCTCTCCGACTTTATTGAACACATCAGCAAAAACACAGACAAAGGCTCACGCGTATCGGAGCTCTACATGGCTCCTTAATCATAGCTAACGTTAGCTATGATTAAGGAGCCATGTAGAGCTCCGATACGCGTGAGCCTTTGTCTGTGTTTTTGCTGATGTGTTCAATAAAGTCGGAGAGATCCTTTTACCCTACAACGGTGTAGCGGGACATCCCTTTCTTTGTTGCTGCTGCTGGATGCTCTGAGTCCTAGGCTCCCGTTGGCTGCATTGGTGGTTGCAGCGATCCACACTACTTTTCTCTATTGTGACTAAGCATGCCATGTATTAGTAGGAATTGTTCACTATCTGAAAGAATGAAGGACAATGATCGATCAGCTTGGCATACTGGGCCATAATAGACTATATGTGTAGCTAACATAAGATTCATTTTAACAACAGAGTTTATGCTGAAAGACCACATAAAAAGAAGGGAGAGCAGCACATATCTTCTGAGGTGCTATTGGATCACTGAGCAAATTCCAAAATAATCAGCATTTTTCTTTTCATGCACCTAAAATCTGTGATGAGGCAACAAATATCACCCCATAACTTTATTTAGAAGAAAATACATTGCATCATGTGCCATGCAACAGCTGATCACCCCAGCAAATACTGTTACACTTGAATGTCATTTTGAAATCAGTGGAGCTGAAATCATTGTAGCAGACAACAATACAAAGTAACAAATTGTAATAAATTGTTGCAAAGGTGGACACACATGAAGCTTTGTGCAGAGATTTAAAATAAAAGTCTGATTCAACAGAACGGTCTTTCATGTGAATCTATCCTTATAATCTATCCTTATATTCCATCGCTCATTCCTCTGAGCTGATTCAGTGTTCTTCCATAAGATGTATGGTCTATTTAGAATAAAATCTATATTAGAAGGTGTGAGGTACTCTTAACTTTTCTCCTGTCTGTTGCGGTTTAGGACGGCTTTAGGTGTAAATTCCAGTTTTTCCTTTAGACTCAGAACCTCGGTGAGATCACGTCCCGCTGCCTCCTGCAGGGCTCTTTCTTCTCTTTTCTCCAGAATGCTCAGTTCTTCCACAGTCTGTTTTGGGGTTCCACGAATAAACCATTCAAGCTGATATCCTACAGCACCCACCACCACTGCTATTGGGAAGGTGACATATGGAGCATATGTCCTTGCCATTGTCCATATAACAGGCCACATTCTGTCTCAGATGTGTACAAAACTGTTGTTACAGGAAGGCAGCTCCTTGCAACAGTCTACTAAAATCAGAAACAAAAAGGATTTATTACAACCAGAAAAACTATATTATTTACATCACTATTCTGATTAACACATCAAACATATCCAAAACATGGCTTGTTCATAGTAGTCATATGAAGAATATATATATATATATACAGTCAGTTTCAGGAATACCAGCAGTTTATTACATGGCCATACAACTTAGCAGCCAAATAAATCTTGCCTCCTTTTTCTGCCCACCAACAGAGATTTCTGCTGGTGGGATCTGATTGCTGCTATGATTTTTTTTTATTAATATTACTGTTCTTTTTTGAAAAAAAAAAGATGCTATTTTTTTTTCCTCTTCCCACAAGACCCAATCGCTAAGATCGCCTATCATAGGCATCAGCCTATGAGAAGGACCTGTTTTCCTGCCACTCCAGGGGACAGCCAAGTGACAGGGCTGTCCCCAGTAGGGCACTAGATCGCAGTGCTGTACAATATAAATGCCAGCCGCAATCACGGGCTGGCAGGCTGACCACGCAGCTCCACTTAGTGTCTCAGCAGGGAATGATCGCGCATGCGTTCCCTGCTAATCTCCGCCCTCAGGACTTGACGCCAATCGGCATTAGGCGGTCCTGGGAGAGCCACTCTGCAACTGCCCACTGGCGTGAGGCTGTCACAGGACAGAAGGAAAACAGAGAAATGCACCCTGTATATATTTAGAGAGTTTAGTCTGTCTAATCCCTCTTTATCTGTGACTAATTACAAGTTGTAATTTGATCCCTCAACTGTGTCACCTGACTGCCACAGCAGAGATATCATATGTAAACTCAGGATGTTAACAATATGTCTGCTTCCATGAAAGCAGGAAGTAGACACACTGCAGATTTATAGCAGGATTTGTATCTGCTGTAACATAGAAATGTTTATCTTTAAAGGTTATTATGCGGTTGCTTAACTTTTAGAGCAGAGAGGAAGTTCTGAGTTCTAGTCCGCTTTAACCACTTCTGTTGTGGCAAACTGGTCTCCCCCTATACAGTTCATGTCTGCTTGTACTTTGCACAGACCTAAGGGATACATTCATTCACTAAGCTTTTATTTTGCCCTTGTACCTACTTTTACATATTATATTACCTATCATGATTTTATTTACAGAGTACCAACATATTCTGTAGCACTGTACAACATGCAAAAAAATACAATGGGGAGCATAGCTGGATGGATAGTGTAATGGTTAAAGCGGACCTGAACTCAGAACGTCCTCTCTGCTCTAAAAGATAAGCAACAGCATAATAACCTTTAAATGAAAAAAACATTTCTTTGTTACAGCTGATACAAATCCTAAAATAAATGTTTTGTTTCTACTTCCTGATTCATCAAATTACAACTTGTGATTATACACAAATGAGGGGGAATTACACAGGCTAAACTCTCTAAATACATACAGGGTGCATTTCTATATGTTTTACATCTGTCCTTTGCAAGAGTTCAGGTCCACTTTAACCACTTCCCGACCGCCCACTACACAGGGGCGGCGGGGAAGTGGAGCCCTTCAGGACGGCCTCACCCACAGAGGCGGCGGTCCATTTAAGGGCATGGGCGGAGCGATCGCGTCATCCGTGACGCGATCCTCCGCCAGCGCCTGTCACCGATCGCTCGCCGCAACATCCCGCCGGCTATACGGAAGCGCCGGCGGGATGTTAACCCCGCGATCGCCGCATACAAAGTGTATAATACACTTTGTAATGTTTACAAAGTGTATTATACAGGCTGCCTCCTGCCCTGGTGGTCCCAGTGTCCGAGGGACCACCAGGGCAGGCTGCAGCCACCCTAGTCTGCACCCAAGCACACTGATTTCTCCCCCCCTGCCCCAGATCGCCCACAGCACCCATCAGACCCCCCCTGCCCACCCCCCAGACCCCTGTTTGCACCCAATCACCCCCCTAATCACCCATCAATCACTCCCTGTCACTATCTGTCAACGCTATTTTTTTTTTTATCCCCCCCCCTGCTCCCTGCCCCCTCCTGATCACCCCCCACCCCTCAGATTCTCCCCAGACCCCCCCCCAGACCACCCCCCCCTGTTTACTGTATGCATCTATCCCCCTGATCACCCGTCAATCACCCGTCAATCACCCGTCAATCACCCGTCAATCACCCGTCAATCACCCCCTGTCACTGCCACCCATCAATCAGCCCCTAACCTGCCCCTTGCGGGCAATCTGATCACCCCCCCACACCAATAGATCGCCCACAGATCCGACATCAGATCACCTCCCAAATCCATTGTTTACATCTATTCTCTCCTCTAAACACCCACTAATTACCCATCAATCACCCATCAATCACCCCCTATCACCACCTGTCACTTTTACCTATCAGATCAGACCCTAATCTGCCCCTTGCGGGCACCCAATCACCCGCCCACACGCTCAGATTGCCCTCTGACCCCCCCCTTATCAATTCACCAGTGCATTAATTACATCTGTTCTTCCCTGTAATAACCCACTGATCACCTGTCAATCACCTGCCAATCACCTATCACCCATCAATCACCCCCTGTCACTGCCACCCATCAATCAGCCCCTAACCTGCCCCTTGCGGGCAATCTGATCACCCACCCACACCATTAGATCGCCCGCAAACCCGCCGTCAGATTACCTCCCAAATGTATCGTTTACATCTGTTATCTTCTCTAAACACCCACTAATTACCCATCAATCACCCATCAATCACCCCCTATCACCACCTGTCACTGTTACCTATCAGATCAGACCCTAATCTGCCCCTTGCGGGCACCCAATCACCCGCCCACACGCTCAGATTGCCCTCAGACCCCCCCCCCCCCCCTTATCAATTCGCCAGTGCATTAATTACATCTGTCCTTCCCTGTAATAACCCACTGATCACCTGTCAATCACCTGCCAATCACCTATCACCCATCAATCACCCCCTGTCACCCCCTGTCACTGCCACCCATCAATCAGCCCCTAACCTGCCCCTTGCGGGCAATCTGATCACCCACCCACACCAATAGATCGCCCGCAGATCCGACATCAGATCACCACCCAAGCGCAGTGTTTCCATCTATTCTCTCCTCTAAACACCCACTAATTACCCATCAATCACCCATCAATCACTCCCTATCACCACCTGTCACTGTTACCTATCAGATCAGACCCTAATCTGCCCCTTGCGGGCACCCAATCGCCCGCCTACACGCTCAGATTGCCCTCAGACCCCCCCTTATCAATTCGCCAGTGCAATATTTACATCTGTTCTCCCCTGTAATAACCCACTGATTACCTGTCAATCACCTATCAATCACCCATCAATCACCCCCTGTCACTGCCACCCATCAATCACCCCCTGTCACTGCCACCCATCAATCACCCGCTGTCACTGCCACCCATCAATCAGCCCCTAACCTGCCCCTTGCGGGCAAACTGATCACCCACCCACACCAATAGATCGCCCGCAGATCCGACATCAGATCACCACCCAAGCGCAGTGTTTCCATCTATTCTCTACCCTAAACACCCACTAATTACCCGTCAATCACCCCCTGTCACTGCTACCTATCAGATTAGACCCCTATCTGCCCCTAGGGCACTCAATCACCCGCCCACACCCTCAGAATGCCCTCAGACCCCAGCCCTGATCACCTCGCCAGTGCATTGCTTGCATCTATTCCCCCCTCTAATCACACCTTGAGACACCCATCAATCACCTCCTGTCACCCCCTAGCACACCTACCCATCAGATCAGGCCCCAATTTGCCCCGTGTGGGCTCCTGATCACTCGGCCAAACCCTCAGACCCCCTTCCGATCACCTCCCCAGTGCATGGATTGCATCTATTTTCCCCTCTAACCACCCCCTGAGACACCCATCAATCACCTCCTGTCACCCCCCTAGCACTCCTATCCATCAGATCAGGCCCAATACAACCTGTCATCTAAAAGGCCACCCTGCTTATGACCGGTTCCACAAAATTCGCCCCCTCATAGACCACCTGTCATCAAAATTTACAGATGCTTATACCCCTGAACAGTCATTTTGAGACATTTGGTTTCCAGACTACTCACGGTTTTGGGCCTGTAAAATGCCAGGGCGGTATAGGAACCCCACAAGTGACCCCATTTTAGAAAAAAAAGACACCCCAAGGTATTATGTTAGGTGTATGACGAGTTCATAGAAGATTTTATTTTTTGTCAAAAGTTAGCGGAAATTAATTTTTATTGGTTTTTTTTCACAAAGTGTCATGTTTCACTAACTTGTGACAAAAAATAAAATCTTCTATGAACTCGCCATACACCTAACGGAATACCTTGGGGTGTCTTCTTTCTAAAATGGGGTCACTTGTGGGGTTCCTATACTGCCCTGGCATTTTAGGGGCCCTAAACCGCGAGGAGTAGTCTAGAAAACAAATGCTTCAAAATGACCTGTGAATAGGACGTTGGGCCCCTTAGCGCACCTAGGCTGCAAAAAAGTGTCACACATGTGGTACCGCCGTACTCAGGAAAAGTAGTATAATGTGTTTTGGGGTGTATTTTTACACATACCCATGCTGGGTGGGAGAAATTTCTATGTAAATGGACAATTGTGTGTAAAAAAATCAAACAATTGTCATTTACAGAGATATTTCTCCCACTTAGCATGGGTATGTGTAAAAATACACCCCAAAACGCATTATACTACTTCTCCTGAGTACAGCGGTACCACATGTGTGGCACTTTTTTACACCCTAAGTACGCTAAGGGGCCCAAAGTCCAATGAGTACCTTTAGGATTTCACAGGTCATTTTGCGACATTTGGTTTCAAGACTAATCCTCACGGTTTAGGGCCCCTAAAATGCCAGGGCAGTATAGGAACCCCACAAATGACCCCATTCTAGAAAGAAGACACCCAAAGGTATTCCGTACGGAGTATGGTGAGTTCATAGAAGATTTTATTTTTTGTCACAAGTTAGCGGAAAATGACACTTTGTGAAAAAAAACTATTAAAATCAATTTCCGCTAACTTGTGACAAAAAAATAAAAACTTCTATGAACTCACCATACTCCTAACGGAATACCTTGGGGTGTCTTCTTTCTAAAATGGGGTCATTAGTGGGGTTCCTATACTGCCCTGGCATTTTAGGGGCCCTAAACCGTGAGGAGTAGTCTTGAAACAAAAATGACCTGTGAAATCCTAAAGGTACTCATTGGACTTTGGGCCCCTTAGTGCAGTTAGGGTGCAAAAAAGTGCCACACATGTGGTATCGCCGTACTCGGGAGAAGTAGTACAATGTGTTTTGGGGTGTATTTTTACACATACCCATGCTGGGTGGGAGAAATACCTCTGTAAATGACAATCTTTTGATTTTTTTACACACAATTGTCCATTTACAGAGGTATTTCTCCCACCCAGCATGGGTATGTGTAAAAATACACCCCAAAACACATTGTACTACTTCTCCCGAGTATGGCGATACCACATGTGTGGCACTTTTTTGCACCCTAACTGCGCTAAAGGGCCCAAAGTCCAATGAGTACCTTTAGGATTTCACAGGTCATTTTGCGACATTTGGTTTCAAGACTACTCCTCACGGTTTAGGGCCCCTAAAATGCCAGGGCAGTATAGGAACCCCACAAATGACCCCATTTTAGAAAGAAGACACCCCAAGGTATTCCGTTAGGAGTATGGTGAGTTCATAGAAGATTTTATTTTTTGTCAAAAGTTAGCGGAAATTGATTTTAATTGTGTTTTTTCACAAAGTGTCATTTTCCGCTAACTTGTGACAAAAAATAAAATCTTCTATGAACTCGCCATACTCCTAACGGAATACCTTGGGGTGTCTTCTTTCTAAAATGGGGTCATTTGTGGGGTTCCTATACTGCCCTGGCATTTTAGGGGCCCTAAACCGTGAGGAGTAGTCTTGAAACGAAATTTCTCAAAATGACCTGTGAAATCCTAAAGGTACTCATTGGACTTTGGGCCCTTTAGCGCAGTTAGGGTGCAAAAAAGGGCCACACATGTGGTATCGCCGTACTCAGGAGAAGTAGTATAATGTGTTTTGTGGTGTATTTTTACACATACCCATGCTGAGTGGGAGAAATATCTCTGTAAATGGACAATTGTGTGTAAAAAAAATTAACAAATTGTCATTTACAGAGATATTTCTCCCACCCAGCATGGGTATGTGTAAAAATACACCCCAAAACACATTATACTACTTCTCCTGAGTACGGCAATACCACATGTGTGGCACTTTTTTGCAGCCTAACTGCGCTAAGGGGTCCAAAGTCCAATGAGCACCTTTAGGCTTTACAGGGGTGCTTACAATTTAGCACCCCCCAAAATGTCAGGACAGTAAACACACCCCACAAATGATCCCATTTTGGAAAGTAGACCCTTCAAGGTATTCAGAGAGGGGCATGGTGAGTCCGTGGCAGATTTCATTTTTTTTTTGTCGCAAGTTAGAAGAAATGGAAACTTTTTTTTTTCTTTTTTTTTCTCACAAAGTGTCATTTTCCGCTTACTTGTGACAAAAAATAATATCTTCTATGAACTCACTATGCCTCTCAGTGAATACTTTGGGATGTCTTCTTTCCAAAATGGGGTCATTTGGGGGGTATTTATACTATCCTGGAATTCTAGCCCCTCATGAAACATGACAGGGGGTCAGAAAAGTCAGAGATGCTTGAAAATGGGAAAATTCACTTTTTGCACCATAGTTTGTAAACGCTATAACTTTTACCCAAACCAATAAATATACACTGAATGGTTTTTTTTTATCAAAAACATGTTTGTCCACATTTTTCGCGCTGCATGTATACAGAAATTTTACTTTATTTGAAAACTGTCAGCACAGAAAGTTAAAAAAATCATTTTTTTGCCAAAATTCATGTCTTTTTTGCTGAATATAATAAAAAGTAAAAATCGCAGGAGCAATCAAATAGCACCAAAAGAAAGCTTTATTAGTGACAAGAAAAGGAGCCAAAATTCATTTAGGTGGTAGGTTGTATGAGCGAGCAATAAACCGTGAAAGCTGCAGTGGTCTGAATGGAAAAAAAGTGGCCGGTCCTTAAGGGGTAGAAAGCCCTAGGTCCTCAAGTGGTTAAGGGCTCTGCCTCTGACACAGGAGACCTGGGTTAGAATCTCAGCTCTGCCTGTTCATTAACCACCCTGGCGTTCTATTGAGATTGCCAGGACGGCTGCGGGAGGGTTTTTTTTTAATAAAAAAAAAACCTATTTCATGCAGCTAACTGAAAGTTGGCTGCATGAAAGCCCACTAGAGGGCGCTCCGGAGGCGTTCTTCTAATCGCCTCCGGCAAGCATAAGTAACAAGGAAGGCTGCAATGAGCAGCCTTCCTTGTTTGGCTTTCCTCGTCACCATGGTGACGAGCGGAGTGACGTCCTGACGTCAGCCGCCTCCGATCCAGCCCTTAGCGCTGGCCAGAACTGTTTGTTCCGGCTGCGCAGGGCTCGGGCGGCTGGGGGGACCCTCTTTCGCCGCAGAGCGGCAGCGATCAGGCAGCACACGCGGCTGGCAAAGTGCCGGCTGCGTGTGCTGCTTTTTATTTGATGAAAATCGGCCCAGCAGGGCCTGAGCGGCACCCTCTGGCGGTAATGGACGAGCTGAGCTCGTCCTTACCGCTAAGGTGGTTAAGCCAGCATCTATTCAGTAGGAGTCCTTAGGCAAGTCTCCCTAACACTGCTACTGCTTATAGAGCGCGTCCTAGTGGCTGCAGCTCTGGCGCTTTGAGTCAACCAGGAGAAAATATGTAAGTGTTTGTCTTTTAGATAGATGAGCAGTTCAACATACTGTACAGTCAGGACAGCCAGTGACACAAGAACCGATACATACAATTGAAGTGTAGTTTGAATAACATCATCAATACTGATCGATGTTTATTTGACACATTGCACAAAAACAATTTACAAAACAACAACTAAGGGGGGAGGTCCCTGTCCTTGTGAGCTTACAATTTCCAGGCTTGGTGTGAAAAAAAAAAATATAAACCCCTTTCTTATCTGTGTCAATAGTTAAATATTTTTGACCAGAGACTGTTTATAATCACTAATCAAGGAGAGAGTTTCTATTAGGATTAAAAATGCAAAAATCCAGGATAAATTCAAGCTTCAGCAGCAAAGACTGGATCTAAGCAACTATGAGTTACCCATACTGAGCTGTGCAAACATAACTTGACTTTCATAATTTCATGTCATGTAGTGCAGTGTTTTTCAACATTTTATCAGTGTGTACCCCTTTTAAAACCATGTACTCACCAAGTACCCCCTAGCATAGTAAACATTATCACAAGTACCCCTTGACAAAATATATATTTAATCATAGTACATTATAATTGGTTCTAAACAATTCCCAAGCATTTACTATTGCTTTTAATTAGCTAAACTACTAATCTGGTGTTGCTTAAATAAGATTTATAATTTTCTAAAACTCTAAAATTTGTTATTCTTGGATAAGTATATCAAGCCCGAGTACCCCTTGGAACCATCAGAAGTACCCCCTGGGGTACGTGTATCACACTTTGAGAACCTATGATGTAGTGCACCAAAAGGAAACATAGAACAGTGAGTAAAGTCTGTAGTACTGTATTACCTTAATAATATATAAGGTAATTTATCACACGATTGCTACCCCCATCCACTCTGACAACTTTATTGTCATACTTTATAGACACATATAGTGCTATTTGAAAAGAAACATGTTTCACATAGGAGCCTGTGGATCTCACGTCAACAAGCTCCTATGCAAAACAGCAGCACAACGCCATTAACCTGTACTACGTAATCACTATGCACAGCTCTGAGCGTTTATTAGATGAAGTAATTCTGTAATAGCGACACAGTGTATACGCCACGCAGATATTCTCTCAGCCTTGCCTTACCTAAGTGACTTTGAGCTCAGTCTATGCTCTCCAGTGCCTCATGTCTTCCGTATGTACTTCCTCATCGGAAGTGAAGCCGTCATTGGCTGATATTGCTTACATTAACTTTTTGATTGGTTGGTCCCTCTGTCCTTCCTGCCGAGGAGGTCATGTGGCATTACAATCCATTTTTCTATAGACGTACTGCCCCCATGTGGTGGTGTTTTGTTACCACAAGCTGTTAGGACAAAGACATGTTTCCTCTTCTACAGCTGCTCTGCAATTGTTCGGCTTGGTCTTCCTACTTCTCTGATCATCAGACCCAGCAGAGAATTTCATTGTAGCTGTAAGAAGAAAAGAGATACATATATGCTTGTGACTGAACTTCTGTGCTATCCGTGGTGGGAAATGAGTGCGGGAACACTGGATAATCTGACCACAGCTGTTAAAGGACAACTGCAATGAGAGGGATATGGAGGCTGCAATATTTTTCTTTTAAACAATACCAGTTGCCTGGCAGTCCTGCTGATCCTCTGACTCCTATACTTTTAGCAATAGACCCCGAACAAGCATGCAGCAGATCAGGTGTTTCTGACATAATTGACAGATCTAGTAAGATTAGCTGTGTGCTTGTTTCTGCTGTGATTCAGACACTTCTGCAGCCAAATAGATCAACAGGGCTGGCAGGGAACTGGTATTGTTTAAAAGAAAATAGATATGGCAGCCTCCATATCCCTCTCACTTCAGTTGTCCTTTAATGGGGAAGGCAGAATAGGCAAGGTGGAGCCGGAAGATTTGACAGTAGAGGAGCCCCAAGCAGCATGCCACTGATGTTTTTTGTTTTGGGCAGTGGAAATGGATGCAGCAGGACCTCCCCTTCAGTATAGTAGCCGTCTCCCCCTTCAGTATAGTTAAAGAACAACTGAAGTGATAGAGATGTGGAGGCTGCCATATGTATTTCCATCTAAGCAATGCCAGTTGCCAGGCCCTCCTGCTGATCCTCTGCCTCTAATACTATTAGCCATAGCCCCTGAACAAGCATGCAGCAGATCAGGTGTTTCAGACTTTAAAGTCAGATCTGACAAGACTAGCTGCATGCTTGTTTCTGGTGTTATTCAGATACTACTGCAGAAAAATAAACCGGCAGGGCTACCAGGCAACTGGTATTGATTAAAAGGAAATAAATATGGCAGCCTCCGTATACCTCTTACTTCAGTTCCCCTTTAAGATAGCGGTTTTCCTCACAAACCCCCTGCCCTGGCAAGTAGCCTGCCTGGGCTCAAGCGCAGAAACGTGCTTTTCCCCTCCAGCCACTGTGCATCTCTCTTTTACCTCCCAGCATCATCATGTGACACATCAGCACGTTACATTACAGGTGAGTCACATGCTGATGCCGGCTGGAGAGTGAGAAATGTCCAGTAGCTGGCGAAGGAGATGCTGAAGTTTTGGCGCTGGTGCCCAGAGAGGCAAGAGACAGGCTGTTGCTCAGCTCCGCTTGCATGACTCTGCAATGCCGGCACCGAGTCCGTAGCCAACAATAGAGAGCAGATTCCAGGAGCAACTCACTTATATAGTAAAACTTCAAACTTTTAATTCACATCTTCAGAAAAAAATGGCATGTAGTAAAAGACAAGCAATACTTATCAGATCCCACAGATAGTTGAGCAGCATAAAGTGCAGAGTTGTACAAGGGGTGCGGAGGCTGGTTTGGTCGACAATCGTCTCACCTCTCAATTAGGGCTGTTTCAAGACCATGGGCTTGATTCACAAAGCGGTGCAAAGTGTTTGCACGCCTGTGAAAAGCCCTTTATCACACCTAAACTCAGTTTAGGCGTGATAAGAAGAAACTCGCGCAAAGTTTTCCGCGCGCGCGCGCGCAGCACCCGGCGCTTCGCGCGAAGCTCCCATTAAGCCCTATGGGGCGTACGCGCGGTAGCTTCGCGCGAAGAGCAGCACAAATCGGTGATAACTCAGTGGTGCAAAGGTTATCACGCCTAAAGTCTTTTAGGCGTGATAACTGAGTTATCACCGCTTTGTGAATCAAGCCCCATGTATCGAGTCCGTAGCCACTTGCGATGTTCACAGATAGCAGGGCGGCTACGTACTGGTCGGGTGTGTGCTGGCATTTGGCTTGTTAAAGGGAACTTGAGATGAATAAAAAACAAAAATTCATACATACGTGGGGCTTCATCCAGCCTCTCCCGGCCTGATTACTCCCTCCACCTTTGTATCCTTCATAAGGGCTCCCAGTATCTAGGCCAGTTGGAGCTTACTGCACATGCGTACGCCCACCCTGCTGCGCTCCCATCACCGGGAGCTTTCTGTGCCTGGCCAGTACTATTGCCCTAGGCACCAGCCTATGGGGCCTTGCCACAAATAGTAGGCCGGGGGGGGTCCAACATTCTAGCACACCCATCAAACACATGTTCAAAACATAGTGGGGCTCTTAGCAAGCAGCATAAGGTGGCCCTTTTTCTTATGACCGTCCCTGAAACTATTGGGTGTCCTCTTACCTTTCACCTTCCCAGAGCCAACTGAGGGAAAATTGCATAGTGTATGCACCTATAGGCTATGTTCTCGGTGTTGTGATGCGGTATAATGGCCGCTTCGTAATGCAGCTTGCCGAACTGCAATGCACCATCAATGCATCATTCACTGTGTGGCAGGTGCATTTCAGTGTAATGCACTGCAAGCAGTGTGATACCCTAGAAAGCGCTCGTTAACAGTGAAGCATACATTTCATCGTCTGTATGCTTCACTGTATATGACATAATGTGCAGCACCACTTTCCAGATCCGTTGTGTTAATGCTGGGGCAGGGAACACAATGGCCACTGTGAACATAGCCTAAAAGTTGCCATTAATGGTACAATTTTTCCATCAGATACGATCTTTCATTGTGATTTTTACGATTACTAAAGTAATCAGAAGGTCATTATCGATTGTTCCCATAAACGTGTTGATTAGGACATTTTCTCTCCCCAAATTCGATCATAAAATCCAACATTCGGATCAATTACATTTTCTGCTACAATAGACCATAGAATCGTTTAACATCGATTTTTGCCACACAGTTTTCTGTGCAATTTGATCATTAACGGCACACGTTGAAAGATCACATCTGATTAAAAAATTGTACCATTAATGCACACTTTTAAGGTGGTCATTAACAATGCTGTTCTTCAGATGATTAATTCTCCAATTTGATCATAATATTGATTGAATCAATACAGTTTTCCATTAACCTGATCGAATTGGTTAGCAGCTTAACTTCTGTTCGTGTTCTGTTAGGCCCAAACTGTTGAGATTACGATATGATATTAGGATTGAATCAGAGAATCGATTGTCCGAAGAATCGTATTGTTAATAGCCACCTTAAAGAGAAACCATAACCAAGGATTGAACTTTATCCCAATCAGTAGCTGATACCCCCTTTCCCATGAGAAATCTTTACCTTTTCTCAAATAGATCATTAGGGGGCTCTGTATGGCTGATATTGTGGTGAAACCCCTCCCACAGTGTGAGGTCAGGACCTAGGTACTGACACCCCACTGTGGGAGGCTTGTTGCATTGTGGGAAATAACAGCTGTTTCCAACTGCCGAAAAAGCAAGCAGCAGCTAATTCCACTGACATCACCGGCCAGCAGTAAAAATGTCACCATGTGATAAATGTGATAAATGTCAGAATGTAAATCGGGAAGAGGAAAGATTTTACAATGAGCAAACACTGACCAAATCATTTATACATCATTACTTTAAAAAAATAAGCACTTTTGTTCATTACGTTATATTCACTAGAGTTCCTCTTTAAAGGGGAACTGAAGAGAGAGGTATATGGAGGCTGTCATGTTTATTTCCTTTTAAGCAATACCAGTTGCCTGGCAGCCCTGCTGATCCACTGCCTCAAATACTATTAGCCATAGCCCCTGAACAAGCATGCAGCAGATCAGGTGTTTCAGTGGTTCAGACTTTAAAGTCAGATCTGACCAGACTAGCTGCATGCTTGTTTCTGGTTCTATTCAGATACTACTGCAGAGAAATAGACCAGCAGGGCTGCCAGGCAACTGGTATTGATTAAAAGGAAATAAACATGACAGCCTCCATATACGGTACCTCTCTCTTCAGTTCTCCTTTAAAGAGACACTGAAGCGAAAAAAAAAATGATGATATGATTTGTATGTGTAGCACAGCTAAGAAATAAAACATTAAAGGTGGCCATACACAGGCCCGATTCGCGGCCGTTTCGACAGCAGATTCGATCCTGGGATCGAATCTGCTGCCAATCGTTCGCGCTAAACGCACCCGCCGATCCGATTTCCTCCCGAAATCGGATCGGTCCGTCGATCGCGCCGTGCGGGAAATTACCCTCAATCGCCCGCGGGTAGGGTGCGCGTCGCTAGCGGCGGCCGATCCGATCAGGTATACATTACCTGACGCTGGCTCCCGGGCGTCTTCTCCGCGCTGCAACGCTCTGTTCCGGCTCCATCCCGGCGCTTCCTGTGTCACTGCAGTGACCAGGAAGTTCAAATACAGGGCGCTCTATTTGAACTTCCTGGTCACGGAGTGACACAGGAAGCGCCAGGATGGAGTAAGAACAGAGCGGTGCAGCGCGGAGAAGACGCCCGGGAGCCAGCGTCAGGTAATGTATACGGGGGGGGGGGGGGGGCACAGGCGGCAGGAGCAGCTCAACAGATTGTGATCGGTTTCAGGCTGAAATCGATTCACAATCTGTTTGCAGTAAAGGCAGCCATACGATCCCTCTCTGATCAGATTCGATCAGATAGGGATCTGTCAGCTGGTCGATCTAATGGCAAATCGACCAGTGTATGGCTACCTTTAGATCAGATACATCAGTGTAATTGTTTCCAGTACAGGAAGAGTTGAGAAACTCCAGTTATCTCTATGCAAACAAGCCATTAAGCTCTCCGACTAAGTAGTCGTGGAGAGGGCTGTTGTCTGACTTTTATTATCTCAACTGTTCCTGAACTATTTACTTTTCCTCTGCTAGAGGAGAGGTCATTACTTCACAGACTGCTCTGAAAGACTCGTTTTGAATGCTGAGGGTTGTGTAATCTGCACATATTATAGAATGATGCAATGTTAGAAAAAACACTATATACCTGAAAATAAAAGTATGAGAATATTTTCTTTGCTGCTAATCTTCTAGTAATTATTCATAGTACACAACCAATTCACTATATCATATTTTTTTCCGCTTCAGTGTCTCTTTAAGGAAGAGGAGAGTGAAGGTTTGCATGAGTCAATGGCAAAAACTATCCTTGCGTTCATCCACTCCTGCAGACTAGCAGGGGTGGATGTGAGCGGTAATCAAATAAAACCAGTTGAGAGTGATGATAAATAAGAACAGGCTTGGACTTTATTACCACACGACAGAGCAATAGTCAATTGACACGCAAGCTTTATGAATTTCGTGTAGTTTATGAATTTTATCTGTATTTTAAAAGGGACCCTGAACAGGTTATAAAATCAGAATTTGCATTTACCCGGGGCTTCCTCCAGCCCACCGTAGCCCACAAGATCCCACGGCGTCCTCCTGGCTTCTTCCCTGGTCCCAGCTCCGGTATACAGCGATTTCGGCCTGAAGTCATCAGGGCTGCTTCCCACCGAGGACGATACGCATGATCATGCCAACCGAAGCAGCCCTGACAACTTCAGGCCGAAGTTGCCGTGATGAGGGAAGGAGCCAGGAGTACGCAGAGGGAAATCGCGGGCTGCGGTGGGCTGGGGAAAGCGCCAGGTAAGGGAAAATTCTGATTTTATAACCTGTTCAGGGTCCCTTTAAGAATGGTCTTTATCTTAGCACCACTGGTGGTAAAAGAACAACAAACAGCTTAGTGAATTCACCTTGGTGATAAGTCATACGCAAATACCAGAAATGATATCACCACCACTGCAAACGCTTAGAGCCCAGAGGACAACATGTAGGTGATGGATATTTCTGGTCACATTTAACCCCTGACTGTCACTGAGAGCTTGTCACTCCTTAGTCATACCTCCCAACTTTTTGAGATGAGAAAGAGGGACACTTAAGCCACGCCCCTGCCACACCCCTGATCTCGCCCCCAGTACACCCCTAGTCACACATGCCATAAAGATTTCATAAGAAAAATATGTAGTTTATAATTCAAACCACACTGGTCCTTTCTATCCTGGGTTCATTTTCCTTCATATTAACAATTTAAAAAGTAATATATCAATTTAAAGGATGGGAATAGCGTTAAGAGTCAATCAAACATTTTTTAGTAGTGAAATATTTATTTACATAGAAAGAGGGACAAAGTCCTGAAAGAGGGACAAATGAGGAGAAAAGAGGGACAGTTGGGAGCTATGCCTTAGGCCTAGTGCACACCAAAAACCGCTAGCAGATCCGCAAAATGCTAGCAGATTTTGAAACGCTTTTTCTTCTTTTTCTGCAGCGTTTCAGCTAGCGTTTTGCGGTTTTGTGTAGCGGTTTTGGTATAGTAGATTTCATGTATTGTTACAGTAAAGCTGTTACTGAACAGCTACTGTAACAAAAAATGCCTGGCAAACCGCTCTGAAGTGCCGTTTTTTCAGAGCGGTTTGCGTTTTTCCTATACTTAACATTGAGGCAGAAACGCATCCGCAATCCAAAATCTGCAGCAGCCCGGGAGTATGCGTTTCTGCAAAACGCCTCCCGCTCTGGTGTGCACCAGCCCATTGAAATACATTACCCTAGCAGATCCGCACCCGCAAGCGGATCGCAAACTGCAGCCGAACCGCTCTGGTGTGCACTAGGCCTTAGTGCTGAGAACCAATTGTTATGTTGCGGTATTATTCCACTGCTAAAAACTTATTAACAGCTTTGTGTATTAATGCAGATGTTGCGCAACCTTCCTGGAGAAGCAGACAAGGATTTGTTTTTTGGACACACATTTTAAAGTGAACCTGAACTGGCCTGGAACAAACATTACATGCGAATCACACACTAGCCTTGCGGTATGTGAATTCTGATGGCTCTGCTGTGCAGATTTTTTTCTGCAGTGTCCACCGCACAGATTTCCTGGCAAATGGAAACAGGCCCATTGACTATTACTGGCTATGCGAATCTGCATGCAGAAAACGCATGTAGATTCGCTCTAGTGGAAACGGGCCCCTAGGGCCCGTTCACACTTATAATCGCAGAACGACGGCGATTACCGCCGGCATTTTGCAGGAGTGATTTTCCCGCGATTAGGGCGGAAAAATCACTGGACACTGTCGGTTTTGGAGCGATTGCGATTAGTGTGCTATGTACGCTAATCGCGGAACGCTCATCACCGGCAAACCGCTGCATGCAGCACGGTTGCGGTTATCGCTAAACGCAACCACGGCAGTGAGAACACTGCCACTCGCTACATTGTGTAGCGTTTTTGTAAAACCGCTAGTGGTTTGCCGTGGGCGGGAGTCGCGCGATTCCCGCTCAGGTGAGACCGGGCCCTAAGTCTTTCTTAACATTCTATTTAATTGCCACAGCATAGAAGAACTTCCAGGAGACATTACACATGCCATGCTTAGGTGATTTCCCCACTAGTTGCTCCTGTCAGTCATAGCTTATCCCTCTCTGCTTGTCTGAGTCACGCTGGCTTCCCACAGTCTCTGCTCTGATTTTGCCACACCAGAGGTGCCAGTAAAATGTCAGGCCTTTAGGGCTTGTTCATAATGCAGGCTTTATTTTTTTTTTTAAGCGCAGGCGATTTTTTAAAATATGAGATAGTTCATATCTAAGCGGTTTGTTTCCGTTTAGAGAAGCGGTGCTTGAGCCATTATTTATTTTTTAGGCGATTCCACCTCGATAGAAGGTATAGGAAAAACGCAAAACTCACAAAACCGCGTTGTAGAGCGATTGCATTCGCAAGAATACATATATTGTATTTATTATTTTCTGGATTAAAGAGTTCACTTCCTGCAGCAACAGCCTTTATGAGTTGACATTTTCCAAAGTGTTCAGTAAAGTCAGCTGTTTTGTGCTTTACCAAATGGGGTAATGCTTTATGAATCAAGGCAATTATGTGCTTTTAGATGGTGGTCTAACCATAAGTTCACTTCAGTAGGTAAATTTGTCACAGTTTTCAAAATAACTTCCCCTCAATACTTTATTCAACATTTTTATCCTCCACTAGAATCTTTCAGGCTTCAGCAAGTAGCTGATAACCTTGCAAAAACGCCCTTTGAAGTAATCTGTAGAGAAGAGCCTTGAGACAGGCATGATTTCTTAAGAGGACCACTATCGCAAGAATCATCAAATTTAAAATCCATGTAAACACATACAATTAAGAAGTACATTTCTTCCAAAGTAAAATGAGCCATAAATTACTTTTTTCCTATGTTGCTGTCACTTGCAGTAAGTAGTAAAAATCTGACAGAAACAACAGGTTTTGGATTAGCCCATCTCCTCCTGGTGGATTGTCAGGGTTTTGTTTAGTTTCAAAAAGCACTTAAGGTGCATACACATAGACTATAGTCTTTGGAAAATGAAAGATCACAGACCAATTTTACCACTCTTCATGTAGTATGAGAGCCATACCTTCACAGTCTTTTCTATTGAGCTGAACTCCCCATCAGATAGAAATCTTTGCAAGATGCTGAACACAAAGATACTGTACACATTCAAAAGATTAGTGTACAGCATCTTGCAAAGATTTCTATCTGATGGGGAGTTCAGCTCAATAGAATAGACTGTAGGTATGGCTCTCATACTACATGGAAGGGGGTAAAATTGGCCTGTGATCTTTCCTTTTTCCAAAGACTATGATGTGTGTATGCACCCTTATGCTACGTACACACTTGCGATAACGATCGTTCGCTAGGAACGATAATTGAAAGACGAACGATACGGCAACAATAGGAATGCAACGATGGGATGCAGCGATCATCATACACATTTTAACTATCGTTCTCGCAGAAAAGAACAATCAGAAGGAAATGGTGCGTACATATTTATATAAAATAAAAAACCCACTAACATGGAGTTACAATAGATACAAATATATGATTGTTAACTTGAAAACAAAGTTTAATTGAAATGAGCAATGTAACAATCTTTACGGCCGCACTACAAAGGAAGTAGGGAAGCTGGGCAGAATTCAACGCAGGCGCATTGGCCCTTGTAACGATCTTTCTCGGCCAATGTCTGTACACACTATAGTTTTGTAACGATTGTCGGTAGATACGATCTGTCAGGTTGGATATTTCCATCTTCCCGATGTCGTTCTTTTGTCGTTTGTGTTAATGATCGTTGGGTAAAGTTTTTTCCCCGATTGTCGGCGGAACGATCGTTAATTAGCTGTTTCAAACGACCATAGTCGCCAGTGTGTACGCAGCATTAGTGAATTGCAGTCAGTTGCCCTGTCCAACTGCCAAAAAAGTGTGGAACAAGCAGGGAGGCTGGCTAGCATCATTGTATAAATCCTTTTCAGGGAGTGTCTCTATGAAGAATAAAAGCCTTGCTGAGAATCCCCCAGTAAGAGATGGACTAGTTCAAAACCTGTCGGTTCTGCCAAATTTCTACTACCTACTGCAAGTAACAGCAACATAGGAGAATGTTTACATGTAATTTTAATTTTTTTTGCGATTGCGGTCCTTCAAGCCTCATACACACACTTGATTTAAAGGACAACTGTAGGGAGGCTGCCATGGTTTTTTCCTCTTGTGCAATACTAGTTGCCTGGCAGCCCTATTTGGATGCAGTAATGTCTGCATGACACTGGAAACCAGCATGCAGCTAATCTTGTCAGTTCCCACATTAAAGTCGGAAACATCTGATCTGCTCTATGCTTGTTCAGGGTCTATGGCTAAAAGTATTAGAGAGAGGATCAGCAGGACAGCCAGGCAACTGGTATTGCACAAAAGGAAAAAAAAACATGGCAACCTCCCTACAGTTGTCCTTTAAGTCAGCGGAGGCAGCCGATAAAGACCACCTCAGCCGATAATCAGTTGTATGTACAGTGGCCCCTGCCCAGAGGATCAGCTTATGTTGAGCAACAGCCAATTCTTTTGTGCACAATGCATGATGTCACGCACACGTCACTCTATCTTCCCTCCACATAGCAACAGAATGCGTTACCCACACAGCTGACTTGCGCCTGTGCAGCCCGACCCAGTGATGTCATCCAAGGGGGATCAGTCCCGATTTCTGATGGGTGACATCCTTCAAAAAAAAGGTGTGTACGCACCTTTACTTATGCTCTGCTTTGAATTATGAGCCTGATCCCCATTTATTTTGAGATCGGATCTGTGGAAATCTTTATCAGATAAGATGTGCGTGTATTGCTGTCATATGCTATCAAGGAATAGCATGTTTTACTCCACAATAGTCTCCAATTAAACTCCTACACTGTGTACATTACACTCTGGATAGGCTTCACAAGCTTAACCATACAAGATCTTCTAAATGTTTCAGAGGATGTAGCTGCATTGGCACATTTGTTGGTCATTTCCTAGGCCTTTTGACCTGACATGTGGAGTAAAACATGTTCAATTCTCTCTTGCCAGATTCCTTTTAGCCCTATTATATTCTTACTAGCAGACCTAAGCCAGTTTAAAACCGGGCTCTAGGTCTGTGTTTTTCGCCACACACGCCCGCCAACTGCCACGCGCACACCCGCTGCTCACACGCCGCCGGGCTCCCTGGCCCAGTCGTCCTGTCTCTGTGAGGCTGGGTCCATGCTGCGCACATGCGCAGTAGCAAAAAGCACAGACCCAGCTACACAGAGACAGCGTGACGCAGGGACTTTATTATAGAGTATTAGGTGGCAAATAGCCTAACCTTACCAAGCTTAAGTTTCTCCAAAATGTGGCTTCTACTGCAAAAAAAGTAATTATTTCCCCGGAATTGTGTATGATGATCTGCAGATCTCATAGACTATCATTGCAATTTGCAGGAATGGATTTTTGGCAGGAACAGATCTTTTGCAGCTACAGATCTTTTGTGTCTGTACAGCATCTGTGTGTGCAGCATCTTGCAAAGAGTTTTTTCTGATGTGGAGTTCAGCTCCATAGAAAAGACTGTGTAGAGTATGGCTCTTATACTACATAAAGGGTGGTAAGATTGGTCTGTGATCTTTCATTTTCCAAAGACTATAGTCTTATGTGTGTATGAGCCTTAAGGATGATCAATGATATGCAAATAATTCCAACCTTATGCAAGTTTATATTTTTTATGCAAATATATGCAGCTTTAAATTGGACCAATCAGTTTAAACCTGGGTGCAACTTCATTGGTCCATTTTCAAGCTGCATATATTTGCATTAAAAAAAAAATATGTACATAAAGTTGCAAACTCTGAAGTATTTATATCATTGATCATCCCTACTGATAACAGCATGACAGGATTTTAGAATACTTGGTCCCCCTGGATAGCATGGTTTGGGAGCTGCGGCCTGTCTCAAACGCTGCATAATTTTTGATTGGTATGCCAGGTTACCTTTAAAAAATGCAAATGTTTTATATTTTAGGTTCCTGAGTGACTACTCTTGCTACTCTGATATAATACTCCTTGTTTATTGATTTTTCTTTTTTGGTAGGTTTTATTATTACACACACACACACACACACACACACACACACACACACACACACACACACACACACACACACACACACACACACACACACACACACACACACACACACACACACACACACACACACACACACACACACACACACACACACACACACACACACACACACACACACACACACACACACACACACCCCTTAAGTTACAGGTCTAACCCCTGCGAGCGTTTCTTGGTGGTATGGCCCATGTACACTTCTAAATCACAAATAAAACCAAGAGTAAAGTTCAGTTTACCGTATTTTGTAAGATTATCCAATAAAATGTGATACTCCAGGTAAATTGCATCCAATTCTGATATTCAGCACCCTACGAATACAATATACAGTAAAATAAAATGGTGACTATTTGTAGCACAGTCTGCAATGCAATTATGGAGGGTGCCACTGCTTGCCTAGGTGATTCTCTACATACTTAAAAACAGGAACTCTAGGTGAGAGGGGATAAGGAGGCTGATAGAGAGAGATACATAGAATATATTGCGTAAACAATACCAGTTGCCTTGCAGTTCTGTTGATCATCTGGCATAAGTAGAGTCTTGAGTCAAAACCCTGGAACAAGCCTATGGGTAAGCCAATAAAACCTGAGTCAGTCGAGTCAGAGTAACTGATTTGCATTTGCTTGTTCAGGGTCTATGGCTAAAAGTATTAGAGACGCAGGATCAGGAGGACTCCTAGGCAACTGGTATTGTTTAAAAGGAAATAAATATGGCAGCCTCCATATCCCACTCACCTCGGGTTCCCTTTAAAGGGAATCTAAACTGAGAAGGATATGGATTTTTCCTTTTAAAATACGAGTTGCCTGACTCCCCTGCTGATCCTGCGTCTCTAATAAACTTTAGCCACAGCCCCTGAATAAGCATGCAGATCAGGTGCTCTGACTGAAGTCAGACTGGATTACCTGCATGCTTGTTTCAGGTGTGTGATTCAGCCACAACTGCAGCCAAAGAGATCAGCAGGACTGCCAGGCAACTGGTATTGTTTAAAAGGAAACATCCATATCCCTCTCAGTTTAGGTTCCTTTTAATAAACTATAGGGCTTGGTTTACTAAGGTTGTCCAAGACTAGAGTTTGCTAGAGAGCATAGGCAATCTTGCAAAACTGGCCTAGATTCATTAAAAATGTAAAAACAGACTGTAACCCTCACCTGGGTCCCAGAAGATATTAAAAAGCATGGTAGACACACCGAATTCATACAAAGACCATCGTTTTAATCTTAATTTTACATACAGCATTTTAATCCTAATGAAGTGCTGTGAGGGAAAAAAAGAAAAAAAAATGTTTCAATTCACATTAAACAAAACATGAATGTTTCAGGATGCAGAAAATAATTCCTGTTCAACCCCACAGGTACCTACAATACTTCACTGGGAGCTGTTCAAAGCAAAGAAAGTCCATTTAGAGTCATAAAAAGGCAAACAAATAAAGTCTCATGAAAAACACACATTCAATTAAAAGCATTATTTTCATTTAAGAAAACCATGTAATTTACAGTTTGTACATGTCTTTGCAGGTCCATAAAAATGTCCCCTATTCAATGTATCACAGATACATTTAAAGTCAATTTGGTAGATTGTTTTTACAGAATGCCAAATGACAAAAGGGGACTAAAGCAACCTAATGATACTTTATTACATGTTCTCTGTTTATACTGTATTGAGGAGGTGGTATAAACAGTCAGTCCTGCTTATCGCTTTTTAGAGCTTGCAGTCTCTCCAGAAGGGGTGGGTGGGAATAGTGCCACATTGAAAACATCCAGTCAGAAACTGGGAACCCTAAATTGTCCTTGTTTAGCTTTATCAGGGCAGAGTACAGATCTTTGGCTTTTCCAAGATTTCTAGCAAATGCATCAGCTTGAAACTCAAACCTCCGGCTTAGCATAGTGAGACAAAATGAGAGAACCTAGAGAGAAAAGAAAAAGAGGTCATTTGTAATAGAATTGTGATTGTGCAGATGATCAAACACTGGATGGGTGATATATTAAAGAGGATCCCCTCTGTGGGGGGGGGGTCCCCTTCTGTGCTGGCTGGTAGTGGCAAGCGGGGATCCCCTCTGTGAGGGGGGAATCCCCGTACTGTGCGTGCGGGTGGCCCTTCTGTGTGTGAGGGGGGGTATCATCCTTCTAAGGGGGCTAGTCGTGGTTAGTCGGGGACACCCCCCCTGTGGTGGTGTGGGGGGGGGGGGTGTCCCCATCTATGCGGGCTGTGGGTGGCCTCTCCCTCCTCTTCCCCCATCCCTCCCTCTCTGTCCCCCGTGACCCCCTCACCCCTGATCCTGTGTCTCCCCCCCCCCCCGATCCCGTGTCTCCCCCCTGTCAGAAGCCCTGCTTTACTCACCTGAGGGCTTTCTCCTGCACCGGCCGCGATGGACACCATCCTCCTCCATCGCCAAAGTCCCGGTCTGTGTAATTACAGTATGCAGCTTGGTGACGTCTCCAAGCTGCGTACAGTAATTACAGAGAACACGAGAATTCGCGATGGAGGAGGAAGTGTGCCGCTTCCGCCGCAGGAGAAAGCCCTCAGGTGAGTAGATCAGGGCTCCTGACAGGGGGGGAGACACGGGATCGGGGGGGGGGGGCACGGGGGACAGAGAGGGAGGGATGGGGAAGAGGAAGGAGAGGCCACCCACAGCCCGCATATATGGGGACACCCACCTCCCCCCACACCACAGAAGGGGGTGTCGCCGACTGACCACGACTAGCCCCCATAGAAGGGGATACCTGCCCCCCCCCCCATGCACGCACAGTATGGGGACCCCCCCCCCCCACAGAGGGGATCCCCGCCGGCCACTACCAGCCAGCACAGAAGGGGAGACCCCCCCCCTCACAGAAGGGACACCCGGCTACAGTCAGGGGGTAATGGGGTTGGGGGGGGCAGAGGCACCCGCAAACCTAGCTCCCTATACATATGACTCCCTAGACCTGGCTGCACATCTGTCTCCTATACACCAGCAAACATCTTGCTCCCTATATACCTGGCAAAACATCTGGCTAACTATACCTGGCTAATACATCTGACTAACTATACCTGGCTGCATATCTGGCTAACTACACCTGGCTGCACATCTGGCTAACTACACCTGGCTGCACATCTGGCTAACTACACCTGGCTGCACATCTGGGTCTTATACTCACCATTGGCATGCTGATCCCTCGTCACGTACCTCTGATAGCTTCCCCAGTGCCTTCTTCCATGTCCCTTGGCGGATTTTGCTTCTCCCTTGGCGATCACATGTCCCCCGACGATCGGCGTTGATGGCACCAATGTCACACAGCATCATCAAAATCTCGCAGCAAACACTTTTTTAATTGAATTCAATACAATAACCTGTATTGAATTCAATATTAAAAAAAAAAAAATAATAATAATAATTGGTTGAAAATTATTGGAAATTAATTGAACCACTTTTTGCACGGAAATCCTGGGGCTCTAGAACGCCAGGGTGGCTAATACTCTAATTCCCTATAAACTAAATAAGCCTCGCCCACAGCTTTTTCAGAGTGCCTTGGCACTGTAGCAAGGGCTACAGTCTGGGCAGGAGGGCAGGAGGAGGTTACAAGCCAGAGATTTCAGAGGCAGAGGGGAGGGAGGAGTGAATTTGTCACGGTCTGAGGGCTAGAGATGCTATCAGCTTGCCTGTGTGTAATGTGAAACAAAACATGGCTGCTGTCATATCACAGAAATAAATAATCATAAACTGTTGAAGCTGTTGGCAGCTAGATTTGCTGTGTAAACTATCTAAACTTTAGATAAGATATATAGACAAGTTACTTGTTATAGTTTTTTCATCTCGAATCCGCTTTAAAGAGAACCCGAGGTGGGATTTATTTATGTTAGTGGGGCACAGAGGCTGGTTGTGCACACTAACACCAGCCTATGTTGCCCCATAGTGTGCCTCCAGGAGCCCCCTGCGCGCCGCTATCCCCTCCGCAGTGCTAGCGACACAGCGTGTTACCAGCACAATGTTTACCTATGCCGTGTCTGTTAGCGCCGCTCCCCCACCTCCTCTGTATCGGCGCTCCCCGCCCGCGTCCCTTCCCTCCCGCTGATTGGAGGGAAGGGACGCGGGCGGGTAGCGCCGATACAGAGGAGGCGGGGGAGCGGCGCTGACACCGCATAGGTAAACATTGTGCTGGCGACACGCTGTGTGTCACTAGCACTGCGGAGGGGATAGCAGCGCGATGGGGGGACATGGAGGCACACCATGGGGCAACAGAGGCTGGTGTTAGTGTGCACAACCAGCCTCTGTGCCCCACTAACATAAGTAAATCCCACCTCGGGTTCTCTTTAAGGTGACTGCAAAGAAACAAAGCAAAAGCTTGATGGATATAGCAACAGACCACAATTCTCAATAGGATTTGTGAGTTACGGCACACCATTTTTGTATGGAATTTCTCAACAATTTCAAAAATCAAAAATGGTGTCCAGTGCACACAAAGCCTTCGGGCTCAAACCCACTAGCAGCCTTTTCTATGCGCTGGCGATTTGAAAAAGCTCTTATTAATGCAATGCTATGGGGGATTTATATAAAAATCCCATTGCTCTAGTGGGATCACACCCATAGCTCAGAAAAGCGCTCCTAGTGGGTTCCAGGCCTTAGAATTTTATAACATACGCAATATATAGTGTGTGTGTACTGAAATGCATGTTGTGCACATATCTCACATGTTATTTTAAAGCTTAGGGCCCATTTACACTTAATCAGTTGGTATGTGTTAGTATGCGTTTTTTCCATAGCAGTGCATTGGGAAGAAGATTTCAGTTAAAATGCGTTAAGTGTGAAAGGTGCCATAGGAAACCATGGGCATTACTTTGAAAATCAGTTTTTTTTCCGTTTTAACTGAGATCAACTGATTAAGTGTAAAAGGGCCCTAAAGGTGCGTACACACATGCGACTATAGTCGTTTGAAACAATCATTCCCCAATCATTTCAAACGACGATCGTTTGAAAAAAAGCAGCCAACGACTATTAAGTCTATTGACGGACGAGCTAGATCGTTCAAAACGAACGATCTAGCTTGGCGGATTTTTCCCAGCGGCGATAGTTTGCAAAAGTAGCACATCGTTGGAAACGGTCGTTCGTACTAGGCTTGACATGCGCATTTCACTATTTGTACATGGAACTTTTCATTTTTATGCGCAAGCGCAATACTTGCTTTATGTGATGTAACGTTCGTTTTAACGATCAGATCGTTACACACCTTTTAAAACTAACTTTACTTAGGTCGTTCTTTCTTCAATTAAAAGTTTGTTCGTCGTTCATAACGAACGATCGTTGTCGCATGTGTGTACGTAGCTTTAGTCTAGGTCTATACATTGTATACATGTTTACACACATTATCCAGCAACTCAATGCATACATATGCATAACATAATACTGCATGCATAAACAAAGCAATCCATTACATCGCAGAGAAAATTGTATGGACAGCGTGTTCACATACAGAATAATTGTGCAATGCGCCATGACATCTTACACATGCTGACATGTTACACAGTGCTGTCAGGAACGGTCCTTACCATAGTCACATTTCACTATTGTTGCTTTAAGCCAATTTTTGGAGGGAACCAATTAACTCATCTGTATATTTCCGGGGTTGGAGGAGCCCAGCATAGTGTCCTGACCTCCATTTGGACCTGGGACCCTGGTATTGCAGGTTGGGATTCTCTTTTATCCACTACACTACCCAAAAACAAGATTGTGGATTTTTTTCTGTTGCCAACAGATAAAGCACCACAGGGATGGAAGAATATCAAACATTTTACTCCATTATCTATAAGACCCTCTAAGATATATAATCTATAAAAAAGTACCCACATCAACTCCCTTGCACCTAACTTCTGTGGTCAGCAGTGTGGCTAAGTTTGGGCAACTCAGGGGCCAAGTGGCAAGCACTCTTGCATTGCAGCACAAGGGTCCTGCACACACCCAGCCCTACACTCCTGGAAAATCTGCTGGCACAAGGGAAACTATGCATGCAGCACAGACATGAGCTAGTAAGTAGTACAGATGGTAATAGTTCAGAGTTAAGGTATAAAGCTACATTATAATTTGAATATGCATCAACTGAGTAATTATACTTTCATTGACTATCTCCTAATAAGGTGATATTATCCCACTGCCAATTTATTATTAATAGTCTGTGTTACACAAGTTTGAGGACTGTCACCTTCCAGGGATTGGGACTAAATCCCTCAGGTGACAGCCCGGTCCCAAAGGCTGTATAGATGCAATGTCAGCCTCTCTGTTACTATGGAGGAAGGAGATGGTATACAACGCCGTGGCTTGTGGTTGAGGAAAGTGACAGAGCAATGTGTTTGGGCATTGCTAGAGATCCATGTTGGATCTTTAGGAGATGGCAGGGGGCTCCCATACATAAGCTGATTTCTCTCCCGAGTGGTCTTTATTAGCTGCCTCGGCTAAGTTCAAACTAGCACATACAGAATAAATAATAAAGACTACATTAATAATCTCCTGGTAAGAACATTACTTAAAAAAAAAAAAAAAAAAATTTGACTTGCAGTACACGTTCTAGCAAAACAGAAATTCAAGTCTAATTAAAAATGACAAATGCAAAATTCATTATTATTATTATTATTATTATTTTTATGATTACCTCATTGTATGGAGAGAAGATGAACTGAAAAATGATCATGAGGCCTATCAGAGTGGGTTGCGCTTCATGGAATCCAAATGCTGCAAAGAGTTCTTTACGACCAATAAGGACAGCAAATAAGAAAAAACAGAGGAACGAATTCATCTAATGGAAAGAAACATAAGATTGGAGAAAGTTAAAAGCAGATAAACAAACACCAACGTCACAGCCCTAAGGGTTAGTGTGCACAGACCATTGACTTCAGTTCAGCTATCATTTTAACATTCATTTCAATGCATATCAACTAAGGGGAGCACACACACACGTTCATACTAAAGACACAAACCCTGTGTTTACTGGTATACAGTTAAACGTAAAAAGGGAATGCAAATGCATCCTGTTACTAGGATTGGTTTACACTACCAAACGGAACACAAACACAACATGCACGACTGGACAGCAAATTTATAGTCCCAAACTGCTGGATTTTTACAGTCAGACCACGAGCGCACTGCAAACATTGCAAACCGGACGCAAAGGAAGCCTATGATCCATTCCCACTAGGCTTTCTGCCGCAAGCAAAATTCTCACCTGTCCCCTGGATTTTTGGTTTCACCAACACTATTCGGACCACTGCATGGGATCAGAGCCCAGCAGAAGCATGGGAAACCTTACTGGTTTCCAAAAGAGCCAATGGGAATCCTCCTGAACAAGGAAATTCTCATTGGTTCATGTGGACCAATGAGAATCCTCCCTGTTGCTTGGTAGGATTCACTTTCTCCCCCACAAAGCAACAGGAAGTCCCATGCTTCTTGGTCTATGCGAGCAGTGGACAAGCAGGGATAGCGCGGATGATAGAAGCGGCGCAAGTACAAGCAGATGGGTGAGTGGATAGGTGGCGATGTGAGTGCCAGCGGTTGCTGCAATGTTTACACATATGTTGTGTTAGCTTTTAGGCTGGGTCCACTCTAACATGCAAACTACAGTTTGAAGGTGCTCAGTTCTTCTGAGTGTACACAGATGTTTTTCTTCAGTTTGAGGTCCAATTTTATCTCGACATCCTGTTAAAAACTCTGTCTAGGGTCAGATTTCAGGAACCCACTGGGGCGCACTGCTGAGGTGGTAAGGCAGAATTTATTTTCTAAGTGGACATATATCAAAGCTGGAAATGCCTTTTTCTGCTAAATTACTAGAGCTAAAAAAAAACAAACCAGAACAGAGTTTGACAAACATAAAAATATGAAACTCCAAAGAAGAAACATTGTGAAAGTAATTGGCTGTGACTTATTAAAACTGAAAATGCACGTATAACGGACAAAAAAGTAAAATACTCACCTGACTAATGACTATATTCTTGACAGTGTGGCCCAGCTTCCAGTGTCCCAGCTCATGTCCCAGAACAGCTAGAACTTCTTGATTGTTGCAGCCCTGCTTCTTATTCACGTTCTAAATGTAAAAATTCAAAAATAGCAGGTATCATACAAGCCAGCATAGCAAGTGTAAAGCTTCCTATACACAGCCAGACTTGATAGGGTCAAAACTCAAAAAAAGACATTTCTCAGATTTCAGCCATTATAGTTTAAAAATATAAAAAGTGCTACAGTTGATACTGTTCATAAAACCCACAAATTGTATTTGCCAATTTGCCCCAGTTATTACAACATTTAAAATCATGTCGCTAGTACAATGTACAGTGACAATATTTTATTTGGAAATAAAGCTATACTTTTTTCCATTTTGCATTTCTTTATACTAGATCAGGTCTATGTACGCGTAAATAGGCCTGTTAATGTAAGTGCCCCCCATGCCCCGATCACCCCCAATCCAGCCGAATTACATACCAAGCCTTGTTCCAGCGATGGCTGCAGCCTCTCCGCAGTCCGCACTGCTCCGGTATTCTTCACTATGAGGAGTATAGGGTCTGACGTCATAACGTCAGACCCGATCCTCCCCATAGCAGAGAATAGCTGAGCTGTGTGGACTCCGTAGAAGCTGCAGCCATCGCAGGAACAAGGCTTGGTATGTAATGCTGGTAATCGGGGAACACTTACATTAGCAGACCTATTAATGCCTACATAGACCTGAACCTCCCCCACCTATCTAATCTATCCTGGTGACTTATGCATCACAAAACCTTCTGAGCAGCATGCCAGATACTGTGCGGGCATTCCGCTTTCAGCAAAAATTTCTTGCCCGACAGTGTCAGGCACCCTCAGTAGGTTAAAAAAAAAAAAATCCCTAACTACTGTAGTTCTGTATATTTTATGCTGTAACTTTCTTTTCACTACATGAGTTTTATTGTGTGTGTGTGTGTGTGTGTGTGTGTGTGTGTGTGTGTGTGTGTGTGTGTGTGTGTGTGTGTGTGTGTGTGTGTGTGTGTGTGTGTGTGTGTGTGTGTGTGTGTGTGTGTGTGTGTGTGTGTGTGTGTGTGTGTGTGTGTGTGTGTGTGTGTGTGTACAACAAAGAAAGTCCCCTGGGGGATACTTTCCTCAGGAGGGGGAAGTCTCAGGGTCCCAATGAGGCTTCCCCCATCCCTGTAGCTGCAGGCAATCCAGCGCTGGCTTCCCCGAAGTATTGTATTTTAGTGTAAGTGGATTTTTACTTTGTTAAAGCGGAATATAACCCTGCATTTCAACTTTGCTCTAAAACATTATTTACAGTATATTATATGCAACCAGCATTTTTTTTTTTTTTTTACTAGACCAGCTTTGGAAGGGTTACACAGGGCTTTAAAGTCCCTGGAGATTTTTGCAGACGCATCCGAACTTGAGTTAGATATTTTGTTTACACAAATGTATCTAAGTGTTTATTGTGACTCATCTCTCTCACTGAGAAGGAGTTGGAGGACAGCCAAAGAGTGTGTAACATTTCTAAATATATACATATAACTAAATAGAATGTAACTATCTGAACGTCTGCTCGGAACTTAAAACCTCTGTGTTTAACCCTTCCAATGCTGGTCTAGTAAAAAAAAAAATGCTTTTTGCATATAATATGCTGTAAATAATGTTTTAGAGCAAAGTTGAAATGCAGGGTTATATTCCGCTTTAACTCGATGTTCCAACACTTAATTCCTGTGTTCTGTGAACAGTACACAAAGTTTTATGCATATGTGTTTTAACTTTCATTTTCTGAATGACCACAGACATCTTGCCGATGCCAGTGATCATCCATAACCCATGTTCCCATTCACCGATCATGGACCAGTGGGATGGCAAGTGTGCGACCAGCAGTGGCGAGGTAAACAGCCAGCGATGCATATCTATGCCCCTAATCCACTATAAAAAATTTCAGGGGTGTAGATGTGCATGGCAGGGATCCAGAACTAGTTAATTATCGTATTGAGCACTAAATAAGAACAAAACTGACACAAGACAATACCTTAATATTGGTCTATCACTGTCATAGCCACTCATATTGACCATTAATGAGGCTTTGTAGACAGGAGAGAAGAACAGCCAGTAAATACAATTCAGACCCCAGACAGGCTTTAACAGTGAACATGAGGTATGTACATGCCCTGCTACATCTACTTGACCAAATTAAAAAAATGTTCAACAAAATCTAATTTTAATGCCATTAAGAAAGCACGGGGGCTGTTCCACTGTCTTGACTCTCAATGGAACAAGTCCTTATTGAACCCTTGCGTCCAGCCATTATCAAGTGTAGACAAAGCCAGTCCCAGCCTTCACAAGGAGCACCTCCATGATATGAATTATTTTGTATTTATATAGTGCCAACACCTTCCACAGAGTATACAGACTGTAGTTATGTTGCTAACGGTCAGTCAGAAGGGCTCACAATCTAATCCCTATGATAGTCATATGTCCACCATAGTCTAGGGCCAATTTCTTTAGGGAAAAGCCAATTAACTTATCTCTATGTTTTTGGGATATGTAATCCAAATTAGTCAATGAATGATCAGGCAGCTCAAATACAGAAGTAAGTGTACTGGAGCACACACTACATTTGAATTGGAAGGTATTTGCCCAAGCTCTAAGTCCATGTAGTAGTTTAGACCATTTCATTTTCAAATATATTTTTTTAAAGCTTAGTTGCATGCCCTGGTTTATAAGTCCCACATACTGCACACTATTAGACATTAATATCTTACCTGATTTAAACCCATCTGATGAAGATTGATTTCCTGGTTACTGCCATGCACTCCTTCATATTCCATCAGAGACCTGGTTGAATTTAAACCTGACTGCTGCTAGCTTAGTGGTACAATGCTGTAGGAAGTAATGCACAAGTGTAGTACTCTCTGCTCTGTATTTTCCCTATCAGTATTCAGTATAGAAAAATTTTTTTTTTTTTTTACAAAAAGTCCTAGTTTCTAGTACATTTCTGTTAGATTCATCTAAGCTATTACAAACACAATAGTGTATGGAGGCCATCTGATAGCTTGATGTATAATGTGTCAACACCAGGCTCCTGCAGTTAAAATACCAATCTGTATACTATGCAGGTGCCAACTATGCTGTATACTCACTTTGGCTTTACATTTCTGTTCAGCAGTTTCATTTTCTATGGTCTCCTCTGCAGCATCTTTATTTAGAGGGGAGTAGTCCTCCAGAAGAGTATCAAATAAAACAATCCGCTTATTCTTAAAGAATCCATAAAAATATGCGTTGCTGTGGGAGGAACGTTTTGATCCTACATAATAGAAAAAAAATCATGAGTGCCTCAGAACCACACAAGCGTAAACAGAGGATCCGAGATGAAAAACTAACTATAAAAAGTAACTTGTCTATATATCTAAAGTTTAGATAGTTTACACAGCAAAACTGGCTGCATACAGCTTCAACAATTTATGATGATTTATTCCTGTGATACAATGAAAGCAGCCATGTTCTATTTGTCATCATTACACAGGTAATCTGCAACTGCATCTCCACCCCTCAGCCTGTAGAGGAAGAAGAAAAAAAAAAAAAAAAAAAAAAAAAAAAAAAAAAAAGAAACCACCCCCGCCCTCCCCTCTGCCTATGAAATCTCTGGCTAGTAACCTCCTCCTGCCCAGACTGAGCTCCCATAAGCCCTTTGCTACATGGGTCTGAGTGCCTTGGCGTTTTGGAGAAGCTGTGGGAGAGGCCTGTTTAGTTTATAGGGAATTAGAGTATTAAAAAGAAAAAAAAAAAGTATTTGGCTTGAGGAATGCCCTATAAACTATATGTAAGGAACACAATTATGCAATGAACAACAATTCATCTCGGATCCACTTTAAAAGGAACCTTAACTGAGAGGGATATAGATGTTTCCTTTTAAACAATACCAGTTGCCTGTCAGTCCTGCTGATCTCTTTGCCTGCAGTAGTGGCTGAAACACACCTGAAACAAGCATGCAGCTAATCCAGTGACTTCAGTCAGAGCATTTGATCTGCATGCTTGTTCAGGGGCTGTGGCTTAAAGTATTAGAGAGACAGGACCAGCAGGAGAGTCGGGCAAGTGGTATTATTTAAAAAGGAAAAATCCACATCGTTTTCAGTTTAGGTTCACTTTAATAGCAATGTAGACTCCATGGCAACTCAATATCCTCAATTAGGATGGACAATGAAATTAAAATAATTATGGGCTGATGCACTGATGAACCTTTATATCAATTCTATGCAAATTTCTGGAGCTTAAAAAAATGGACCAAATACTGTTGCTCCATCATTTGGTTTGGTTTTAAAGAGAACCCGAGGTGGGATTTACTTATGTTAGTGGGGCAAAGAGGCTGGTTGTGCACACTAACACCAGCCTATGTTGCCCCATGGTGTGCCGCCAGGACCCCCCTGCAGTGCTAGCGACACAGCGTGTCGCCAGCACAATGTTTACCTATGCGCGTCTGTTAGCGCCGCTCCCCCGCCTCCTCTGTATCGGCGCTACCCGCCGGCGTCCCTTCCCTCCCGCTGATTGGAGGGAAGGGACGCGGGCGGGTAGCGCTGATACAGAGGAGGCGGGGGAGCGGCGCTGACTGACACCACATAGGTAAACATTGTGCTGGCGACACGCTGTGTCGCTAGCACTGCGGAGGGTATAGCAGCGCGCAGGGGGGTCCTGGAGGCACACCATGGGGGAACAGAGACTGGTGTTAGTGTGCACAACCAGCCTCTGTGCCCCACTAACATAAGTAAATCCCACCTCGGGTTCTCTTTAAGCTAAATTATTATGCATACAAAAATTGGCATACAGCTTGTAACAACTCAATTATTTCCATCCCATGGACCATCCTCAGCATAACAGTCCAAGATTCTGGAAGATTTATAGTTTTCATCATTTCCATGTGCATGGGTGTAGAGTTAGGCGCAGTTGTAGTAGTTGTAGGGGCAGTAGCAGGGTTAGGGTTAAGTGTAGCGGCCTCAAGCATATATCTTTACACTGAGCTGTGCATGCAGACATGCGACCCCCCTCCAATGATTTCCATAGAAATAATTAAACAGCACAGGACATGGGTATTGCCAACTGTACAACCCATGGCAGGCACAAAAGTCAGGTAGAATATATTTAGGACCTGTGAAGAAGTGTGCTTACCTTCCACAACATAAACTTTGGTCAGTGGAAACTCAATGCTTTTTGCCATTGTCTCAATAGCTTCTTTAAGCTCTCCGTCAGGAAGGGGGGTAAACTTATCAAACAATGGTGCAATGTAATCTGCATAGATTGTCACAAGTACCTAAAATGAAGGAATAATATATAGTCAGAAATGTCTCTCTAATACTAAAGCACTAATAACAAAAACAGACATACTCTTACCAGAGAAACCAACAGAGTAAAAAGCCAGGCGTAGACAAAGAAGTAGTCACCACCAATCTTGATGATATACAACAGGAGGGAGGTGACTGGGAGAAGGATGCATTGAGTAACTAAGAATTTTTTAACAGCATCCTTGAAGAAGAATCCAAGGGTCTGAAAAAAATGAAATAAAAGGTTTAAAATAAAAAAAATAAAAAAATAAAATAAATAAAAAAGTTGACGTGTACAAGTGCCAGTTACTCCATACAGCTGTCATAGCCAAACATAAGAACATACAAAGTTAACATAAGAACCCCAGGCATCTATTAAAGTCAACCAACCTTAGTTGCTGACATACCGGATGTGGCCCTGGGGAGATCCTGAGCGAGATACATACACAAGCAACATGTAATTCTTCCAAAGTGAAAATGAGACACCAGCTCAGCCGAAAAGCAATCATGTACAGGCGTCCCTTGCACTAATTAAAAGTTCCGGTATGCTGGATCTTAAAGTGGACCCAAATTAAAAATGCAAGATTTCAGAAATAAAATCTATTTTCTAAATTATAATAATAAATAGCAGCCTTTTTTCAGCTGCATGGATGACAAATATAACATATTTTACATTTATTGGAGGAACCCCTCCCTTCCTTTCAAATTGGCGGAATTTTTCCGGCAAACTGGTGGAGTAGATGATGTCTGGCAATGGAGGAATTGCTAATGGCTGCCCCCAGTATAATCCTAGCTATGAAAAGAGAAGGGTGAAAAGCATGCACTGAAATGATCATAGGTTTGAAGGAGTGTTTATTTATCTTTGTATGAGTCAGAGTGGTGCAACTAAATATCTTTAATTAAAAAAAATGTTTGGTTTGGGTCCGTTTTAATCCATAGTCCTCTAAGCATGTTCTCCTTCTTACCTACCCCACCAGAAGACACTTCGTTCTGTACTGCGCGTCGTTCCTCCTAACCCCCCCCCTCCATAGCAACAGGCATGTCTATGTAGGACTGGATCCCTGAACTGTCACCCAAAGAATTGAGTCAGGAACAGTCTGGGTGACAACCATTGAAGGTGTGTACATACCTTACACTGTCACTCTTTTTAATGAACGAACAATTAAAGGTTTTCGATTTAGATAAAAATCCTGTTAACAGTCAGGCTCTTGTCAACCTATCTGCTTATGTAATCCCGTGCACTCACACTGAAGGGAGGCTGGTGCATTTTGCCAATCCAAGTACAGCAGAGTCCCGGATATCCAGAACTCATCTAACCAGCAGTCACAACCAACCATCACAAATTGCCGGCAGTACTTAAGTAGTGAAGGCCAATTTATTAGGCCATTTATGGGCTCTTCTGTGCTTAGAGAGACTGGGTTCCACAGGTTAATGTACTTTCAATTACTGTAACAACATTTAATACAGATTTTATGGTATGTATATAGAGTGGGGTATAGTACTGTATTAGCTAGCCCTATTTTTAACATTGAGTATCAAGCAACCAGAAAGCACATTTATTCCGCATCAGCCAATTCCTGCCAGTGCCAGATAAGAGGGACTCTACTGTATTATGCATTGCATGATGCAACAAGTCAAATAGTAGTAAGCTTAATTATAGGAGGAGAGGACAGCAGAACGCTGCATTGTGCTGCTTCAGAACAGACTGTAGGGGATTTTGACTGAATGGCAGCAAAGTGCTGATGACTGTGGAACTGTTTGACCAAGCTCAATATTTGAAGAGAATTACACATCTTTTGGCAGGTAATTCATATCACATATATGCTTATTTGGCTAAATTATTGTATACCTGAACTTAAAAATTGTCACAAGGTGTCTCCATTTGTGTTTTTCAGTCTATTTTATGTTATCTAGAATCCAGCAAGCTCAGAAACTCAGATAGCAACTCTGCTCAGACGTTTAGCCCTGGCATATACCTTTCTCCCAGAGTCAAATTGGTTGCCTCTTAAAGAGGAACCGTAAACACATAGCAAAACTCAATTAGCGCAATAATTATCCAGGATACCCATTTTCACCATAAAGGGAAGCCGAAGTAAGAGAAATATGGAGGTTGTCATTTAAAACCTTCTAAACAATACCAGTTGCCTGGCTTTCCGCAGCTCCGATACCGGGTCCCGTAACTTCCTCCAGTCGCGGCCAGTCTGGCGCAAGGGAAGTGCGCTCTTTTCATATCTCCCCAGCAGCCGCCAGAGAGATACGTAGAGGGCGCACTTCCCTTGCCTTCCCTTGGCCGCGACTGGAGGAAGTTACGGGACCCGGTATCGGAGCTGCGGGAAGACTGAGGTCGCCGGCGTGGGAGCGATCCGTGCGCATAGGGCTGGAGGAAGTCCCAGGTATGTATAACACTTATTTTTACTCAGCTCTGGTACACTTTAAGTATGTTAATGAATACTGACATTTATCAAGCACAATGGTCATGTATCATGATAGCTGTAAACATTACCTGCTGATTAAACCCATGTTTTTCTTCAATAACAAAGGTATTATACAAGCTCCATGGAAGACCGGTCAGAGCACTGAACAGTGTGGCAAGTAACAGAAATATCAATGAGTGAGTTATCTGAAACACAGAGATACATTTTATTTTATTATTAGAAAGACAATGGTATGCAACAAAGTGAAATTATACATGGGCAGTAGGACAGGTTTTTTTAGTCTATATACGGCAGAATATTCTGAGGAGACGTTTTGTCAATGGGATAAACACTGCATGTTACAATGGCTATCCTTTGCAGCTATAAATCAACCTGGAACCTTCCTGAATGGCCAAAGACATCTCATCCTCATGAAGTCAAGTGGACTGTCCTAGAATTGGCCAGTTATTTGATCAGAGGTTTCAGCACAGGGATTTCTCTGCTAGATAGTACAAGTGTCCCCCTGCTTTCTTGAACTTTGTTGAAGGCAGTAAATTCATCGCCTGTCAGCTGCTCTCGTGCACCGGCCACGCACTTGTTAGCACTCGGTACTGATGCTGGGCAGGTGGCCACCAATAGAGTCCCATGCGGTGGTTCTCTCCCACGTAGGAACGCCATTGCATGTCAAGCGCTCAAATGTGTGGTGTTACAAACGCTGCCATTTGGCTGTATTTTAAATGGTTTCTTTTTTTTTTGAGGGGGGGGGGGGGGGGGAGAGAGAAGAGAAATGATACCTTTTAGCAAATCACACTTATCAACTTATTCTGCGTTTTGAAGTTCCTAATTATAAGAGGAATGGTTTGGGGTCAAAAATGTCATAGCCGGCTTTATCAGTTAGGCAAGCTCCCATTGATTAGCATAGATATTTTACTCCTTTTAGAGATTTTCATAGGAAATTGATATGATGTAAAATTTCCCAAAAGTCATTTATATATGTATTTGCACAGTCCTGATGTGGTTTTTTCAAAGCAAATTTTACAAAAAACAATTATGGTGTTTTACGCCCCAAGAGACACACTTTCTTCCCAAAAACGGTAGGAAAGGTCTGTGTGTCTTCTGCAGCTTACATAGGGGTATGTGGGGAGGGAGGCCCGGACTTCTTTCCTGCCTCCCTCTCTCCTAGGGTACTCTTCCCTCCCCGCATCCTCCAATAGTGGAGTCAGCAGATGTGTTTCAAGAATACAGTCACCTGATCCAGGGCCGGACGACACCACACCGGGTCGCTCATCCACTTGCTCCCTACTTCCTGCACATCACATACATCTGAGATCGAGGCTTGTAGACAGGAAACTGCCACCACTAGAGGCTAGATCTAATGGGAAGCCTGAAGACCCAGTGCAGTCTGGTCCAGCCCAGGAACAGGCAAGAGTGTTCTTAAAGCACCCCCATTTCCACTACTCTGCTTTTAGGCAACATGGGGTGTGAGCAGTGCCACTAGAGAAGTGGTTTTGGGAAAGGGGGCCACTAGACATAAGAACACTATATGAGGGAGGTAGGAGAACCATTAGACAGCCAGGGAAGCTTTATGGGGGGGGGGGGGGGCACTAAACACCAGGGAGTGCAATTAGGGGAGGTAGGGGTTCCCTAGATCACCTGGGAAACTGTATGGTTGGGAGGGGCACTAAAACACCACGGATCGAGAAGGAGACCACTAGGGGATGTTGGATTTGTTTCAGAATATATATTTTTTCTGGTTTTCCTTCCGTGTCGTATAATGCAAGAATATGGTACAGGCTAATGAATTCAGATCATCTAACTTGGGTAGGATTTATTTTTTTGATGCACATCCAGAGCTATTGTGGGACAGCCATCAGACTTTCAAATATAAAGATATTATAACTGCACTTAACACATACAAACAATATATACCTCATATTCCGGAGTAAAGCCTGCATGGTCTAACATTTGTTCAGATACATTCCAAAGAAAGGGAATGCCTCCTAGAACAAGAATAAACTGTAAAAAAGCCAAAAAAGTAAGAAAATTGAAATACTAAGTATCAACAGACATGTAGAAAAGTATACCACATTTACTCAACATAATGGTCAGATATGAGTTAGAAAGGTACATGCACTCTAGGATCTCATACATTGTATGATCCCCTTTGGCTGAAATTGCCTAAAGGCATTTCTTGCAACTGTCCACCAGTCTGGCACTGACATTAAAATTGCACTATCGCAAATAATTGTAAAATTAAAAATACATAGATACAAAGGGCTCAATTAACAGACTTTTTTCTCAAATTCCCAGAAATTTTCACACATGTGGTAATAGTTTGGTGATTTAGCAAAAACATGGCCCCTGCCTATGCAGTAGCACAGAGCCACTTGTACATACTTTTTTTTCTCTGTGCATGAGCAGGTCCGTGCAACTGCATGGGTGTAAACCCACTGGCAGCTGCGCGTGTACACAGTGAGGAGCACGGCAGCGGAGATGGAGAAGAAGAAAAAAAAAAAAAAAAAAACCAAAAAAAAAACCCGATGCCAGCGATGGAGGCGTCGTGGAGCAGTGTTCCCCAACCCTGTCCTCAGAGCCCACCAACAGTGCATGTTTTGTAGAAATCCAGAGAGGTAGTTAATTGGCTCTGCTGAGACCCTAATTACCTCACCTGTGAATTTTTGTGATTTTCTGCAAAACATGCACTGTTGGTGGGCCTTGAGAACAGGGTTGGGGAACTCTGTCGTGGAGGATCCAGAGACTTCCCCTGCTGACATAAGAATGTAACTTAAACCACGCTCCCCCATTACAGATTTGGGTACTTATCCGTTAGCCGGGCGCATCCGGCAGGTGGCGCTGTTGATCTTAATTCCAATCATAATTACTTCACGTAAACCTGTGAATGTAAACGCCGGATGCGCCCGGCTTAAACAGATCAAGCCGCCGGCTTGCTTCGTGAGTGTCTCGCTCTCCTCCCCTTCTTGCCCTCTCTCGTATGAGCCTTGGGGAGGGGACATGCGTGTCCCCCCAGAGTCGTTCGTCGCGGCATTGCGACGAACGACTCTGGGGGGGGACAAGCATGTCCCCTCCCCAGTGTTCTATAGGAGAGAGGGCAAGAGGGGGAAAAGAGCGGGACACGAAGCAAGCCGGCGGCTTGATCTGTTTAAGCCGGGCGCATCCGGCGTTTACATTCACAGGTTTACGTGAAGTAATTATGATTGGAATTAAGATCAACAGCGCCACCTGCCGGATGCGCCCGGCTAACGGATAAGTACCCAGATTTGCGTTAACCACTTAAAAACAGAATTGAAGAGTTTTTTTTAAGACAAGCTGTTTGTTTCTGCAAGCCCCCAGCAGCCGTCCTGTCCTGCGCTGGTCCTCCACGAGCCTCCGTTCTCCCGACGCCTCTCCGTTCCTTGACTTGTAAGTCGAGGCCTGCGCAGCCCTGCCAAGCATATCCTTTCTATGCATTCCCGTTTGCAATAGCGCTATTGTGAACTGGATCGCAAAGAAGGATACGTGTGGCCAGAGCCGCGCAGTGGCCCAGCGGCGAAACCGAAAGTAGCTGGCAGCAGGAGAACAGAGGATCGCGGAGGACCGGCGCAGGACAGTTCCGCTTTGAGTACCAACAGTTTCTGGCCTCTTAACCCTCCTGGCAGTAATCCCGAGCTCGGGCAAGGACACACATTGCGGTGCAGTAATTGAACTCTCTGCCCTGGCAGGGATAACAGGTCCCACACAAAGCACAGATTTCAAATACCAACATCCAGAAGAAGTTAAAATAAGTGAATATAGACTAATGAGATAAACAATTGTATCTATCCTCATACTCCTAAAAATTGCTTTTAGAAATCCCATGGTTTCCCTGCACTTAGAAGTCCAGTTATCTGCTACAAAAATATTTTATGGCTGTAATTCCATATCAGTGAGGGACCCTATAGTCCAACTAGGTCCCAACCTGTCAGTAGCATAGCTGATTATTAACTCTTTCAAGCAGAAAATGAACACAGCATATTATTTGGTTTGCATGTCACTGTACATACACATCTATCTCATGTCAAAGTGGATCTGAACTCAGAACTTCCTCTCTGCTCTAAGGGCTGGTGCACACCGAGCGGCTTTTTGGGCGTTTTCAGATCCGCTTGCGGCTGCGGATCTGCTTGGTCAATGTATCTCAATGGGGTGGTGCACACCAGAGCGGCAGGCGTTTTGCAGAAACGAAAAATGCCTGGGTGAGGCATTTTTTGGATTGCGGATGCGTTTCTGCCTCAATGTTAAGTATAGGAAAAACGCAAACCGCTCTGAAAAACGGCACTTCAGAGCGGTTTTGCAGGCGTTTTTGTTACAGAAGCTGTCCAGTAACAGCTTTACTGTAACAATATATGAAATCTACTATACTGAAAACCGCAGCAGCAATCCGCAAAACGCTAGCAAAACGCCTCATAAAAATAAAAAAAAGCGTTTAAAAATCTGCTAGCGTTTTGCGGATCTGCTAGCGGGTTTTGGTGTGCACCAACCCTAAAAGATAAGAAACAACATAACCTTTGAATAAAAACATTTCTCTTTACAGCTGATACCAATCCTGCAATAGATCTGCAGTGTGTCCACTTCCTGCTTTCATGTACAAATACATACAGGGTGCATTTTTCTATTTTCCTTCTGTCCTGTGCAAGTGTTCAGGTCCACATTAAGGTTCCCTTTAAAGAGACTCTGTAACAAAATATTCAGCCTAATTTCTTCTATCCTATAAGTTCCTATACAGGTTCTAATGTGGTCTGTCTTACTGCAGCCTTTCCTAGTTGCACAGTAGCTGTATTATCTCTGTTATATAATCTAATCTTCTTTCCTCATACGGTTTTGTCAGGCTGAGGCACTCAGGCAGGAATGTGCGGCTTTACTTGTGATGGGATAGAAGCTATACACACCCTCTCCACGCCCCCTCCAGGCTCTGTATGAGCCACAGACTGAGCTCCTCTCAGCCTATCACACACCGGTTAGCAGCCATGTCTTTTGTTTGTAAACCCTGCCTAAAACTGGCAATTACAAGCCAGGATTGCAGCAGGGAGTGGCAGAAACAGCACAGAGGGGCCCAGGAGAACATAATGAATAGAATGGTATGCTTTTTATTGTAAGAATTTTAGAGTACAGATTCTCTTTAAGGATAATTATCACAGCCATAAATAAAGATTTCCCTAATATAGTGGGGGGTGGGGGGGGAACACTACTTACAGTGCCTTCTACTTCAGAGTATAGTCCAGACCAAAAACTGAAAGTACTCTTGTCGAGCTGATAAAGTCGGGATTTCTCAAATGTTTCTGGATCCATGATGTTACCTAGTTCCGCAGGTACATGTGTAGTATTCCGATATATCTTGCGCTACAAACAGAAAAGAGATATCTGAACGGTTTCTTACTTTTTAAGCTCAGTGAAACATGGCAAGTTCTGATAGCAATCGGAATTATAACTGGATAAAAACATTGTGCAGAAGTGGCACTCCATCTTTCTGATACTTCTGGTTTCACATCCAGAACTTCTACTGTGAAATAGGGAGTATGCTACGGAGCACAATGTAGACAACACCCAGGTAAGTTAACTCTTAGGCCCAGTGCACACCAAAACCGCTAGCAGATCCACAAAACGCTAGCTGTTTTTGGAGCAGAGAGCCGATATTTGCCGGGTGCACACCGAGCGGATTTTGTATGCGATCCGCCGGCCGCATCCGCGTGGCTAATGTATCTCTTAGGGCTGGTGCACACTGGCGGTTTGAGGTTTTAAGCAAACCGCAAACGTGCTTCAAGAGGCACGTTTGCGGCTTGCTAAAAACCTCAAACCGCCGGTGTGCACCAGCACATAGAGACACATTAGCCATGCGGATTTTCAGGCTGATTCGGCCGACGGATCCGCCCGGTGTGCACTGGGCCTTACTACCACAACCCCTTTCACAGACATGAGGAGGTGCAATTTTGTTAATATCTATTATCAACCACATGAGGTGGATGAGAAGTAGCAGCTGTTGTCCACGGCAGAGGCAGTTGTCAGCCGCCTCACGCCAAGTTTCATCTTGACGGGTGTATGGATCTTAAAGCACACCTGCATAAAGAGCAATATGGAGGCTGACATTTATTTCCTTTTAAACTATGCAAATTGTCTGGCTGCCCTGCTGTCCCTGTGCTTCTAATACTTTCAGCTATAGACTATGAACAAGCATGCAGATGCAGATCAGGTGCTCTGTCTGAAGTCTGACTGGACTAGCCACATGCTTGTTTCAGGTGTGTGATTCAGACACTACTGCAGCCAGAGAGATTAGCAGGACTGTCAGGCAACTGGTATTGTTTAAAGAGAGCCAGAGGTGGGTTCAAAAAAGAAAATTAAGTCGGCTACCTGATACGGGGCACTGAGCGGATCACGTAGCCGAAAAAAAAACCAAAAAAACACAATGCTCCTGTGGGCCGCACTGGTCCACTTTCACCTGTGTGTGTGTGGGGGGGAGGGGGTAGAGAGTGGCTGTGCGGAGACAGAGAGGTATGTCATGAGGCAGAGAATGTGCCTGTGTCCCATCTGCCCATCTCAGGTTCTATTTAAAGGAAAACCAGGGCCAGATTTACCATAAGGCATTGTAGGCATGTGCCTTCAGGTGCCTGATAATGGAAAGGCAGCTCACTCCACCCTGCCTGTCTCCCTCCTTCCGTATGCAGAGTCCTGATGAAAGTGTAAGGGCTGGTGCACACCACAAGAGCTTTTTAAACGCTAGAGATTTTAAAAGCTCTTGCTAATGCAATGCTATGGGGGATTTTTACAAAATCACATCGCTCCAGTGTGCACAGACACATAGGATAATATTACCAGGAGCTTTTAAAATCTCAAAGCGCTTATAAAAGCTCTTCTGGTGTGCACCAGCACTAAATGAGATGTTACTCACCCTGCTCTCTGCATTCCACTGACAAGATCACCCTTCAGTCAGAGGCACCTCTAGCTACTTAACCCTCTGGGCGATACAGTTATATCGCCCAGGAGGTGGCGCAGCACTATTTTTTTTTTATTTTTTAGTTTTTAAATCATGTAGCGAGCCCAGGGCCTTCGGCGATCAGAGTAAGCAGGAAATCCCGTTCAGAACGGGATTTCCTGCTGGGCTTCCCCGGTCGCCATGGCGACGGATCGGGATGACGTCACCGACGTCAGAGGAAGTCCCGATCCACCCCTCAGCGATGCCTGGTACTGATTGGCCAGGCTGCGCAAGGGGTCGGGGGGGGGCTGCGCGGCACAGCGAGCGGCGGCGATCGGAAGTTACACGCAGCTAGCAAAGTGCTAGCTGCGTGTAACAAAAAAAAAAAATTATGCAAATCGGCCCACCAGGGCCTGAGAAATCCTCCTGCGCGATATACCCCCGAGCTCAGCTCGGGATTATCGCTCAGGAGGTTAATACTGCGGTTTCTCTAGATAAATACTTGGGGGCACTACTAGGTACTTATTATTGAGGGTACTTCTGGCTACCTAATACTAAGGGACTCCTGTAGCTACCCATGATGGGCAAGGAAAGTAAGAGAGAAGTGACAGTTGGGCCAATCAGCACACTTGCAGTGCAGTTCAGCAGTGGTTTGTAGGTTCATGGAGGGTGAAGTCAAGGGTGCCAGGAAATCTGCGCCTATAGGCTCCTGTAAGGTAAATCCAGGCCTGGGGACAACTGTAGTCAGAAGAACATGGAGGCTGCCACATTTATTTACTTTTAAATATTACCAGTTGCCTGGCAGCCCTGCTGATCTCTTTGACTGCAGTAGTGTATGAATGACAGCAGAATCAAGCATACAGCTAATCTTTGCCCAGATCGGACATTGGGTATCATTCATAGAGAGGCTGTCGGTAGTGCGGGAAAACACCGTTCTTCTCCGCAACCGGTAATTAAGACTTCTGGGTGGTCATTCATAAAGAAGTTGCCTGTTGCGGTAGAAGTGCGGAGGTTTTCTGGAGGAAGCTGGCGGTAGCGTGGCGGAAGACATGCGGAAAGATAAAAGCTGCCCGATTCCCTCCGTGCGCTCCTCTGTCTGATGCTGCTTGGGAGGTCCGTCCCATTCATTTACATGTAATCTGCCCGCCTATCGCTACTGTTGAGCAATCGGTATTTTCCTTCCGGATACCGCTTGCTCTAATGTTTATGAATGGATGTGTTTGTTACTTTTTCTAGATTAATCAAGAAAAACTCCGCACAAGGCGGAAATGTATCGCTCTGCACGGGAATGTCATTTTTTCATGCGGAAAGAGCCTTTATGAATGCTGACTTTGCCGAGTGGTCGGTAAAGTCAGCTGTTTTTAGCATTTCCGCATGCGGAAATGCTTTATGAATGATAGCCAATGTCAGAAACACCTGATCTGCATATGCTTGTTCAGGGTCTATGGCAAAAAGTATTAGAGGCAGAGGATCAGCCAGACAGCCAAGTAACTGGTATTGCATAAAGAATTCAATATGGCAGCCACTATATCCCTCTCACTTCAGTTGTTCTTTAAGGGTTCTGTTACAGTATACTACTGAGCTGCAGTAACGGTACAATCTGCAACGATTGCAATGCAGCCAAAAAGTTGCAACGTGTGGTATAGTTGCAATGAGACTGGAAAAAAAAAAAAAATTAACAAGCGATTTCCAGTGCAATTTCGGGAGTGGCAGGGTAACGCATTGCAGTTTGTGCGCTACTTCTGCAGTGTCTGGAGCACTTCCATTGCATTTTTAAACAGTATTGCATGACAGACTTTAGCTCTTTCCACTCGTATGTCCCGCATAGTGGGACATCGCGAATTCCACATTGCACTCTTATGTCCCGATATGCGGGACATCCCTGCAGCAGCGGTTTGCAGCGCATTGGGACCGCCGCAAACCGCCGATCTGTGTGCGCCGGTTTGTGGGCATGTAATACTACGTGCCCACGCACATAGTGCCTCCCAGCCCCATACCTGATCTCCCCCATCAGCCCTAGAAGGAAGTGACATTTAGATTTAAATGTCACTTTCGTTTCTTTCTTTTTAAATAAAAAATAGCTTCTGATTCATTTTTGCAGACTCCATTCTGCAAATAAAAAATAAAAAAATTGCAGATTAAATTTTATTTTTCTTGCAGATTGCCTGCAAAGTTGTTAAGAGAATGAATTGTATCCTATGGGATGGACTGGGGAAGGGTGTAAATAGTAGCCAGTATTTTATTGTTAATCTGCCCAATTGAAATACCAACAATTGCATTATGTGTAGGGACAGTAAAACCCCGGGTGGTGGCAGGGTGTTCTTTAAAATAAGATATACCATGTTACTGTGTTACATTCCATGTTAAAATGGGAGAGCGTAAGAGGGAGAGCGCATTTCCTTAAAAAAAAAAAAAAAAATGATGGAGCAGAAACGACTTCCTTTAGGAAAGAACTCTGAGTGGAAAGGGTTAATGGCCACCGTGACAAGCTCTGACGGAGTACCACAACACGACATGACACGATAAGTTCAAAAGGATCCTAAAAGGAAATAAATATGGCAGCCTCCACATCCTTCTCAGTTCAGGTGTCTTTTAATGCTGGGAATACATGGCTCGATTCTGAGTCATTTAGATGGCTCGATAGATAATTTCCGACATGTCCGATCGTTTCGCTGTTCCATTCCGCATTGAAGACAATGCAAAAAGATAAGAAAAACGAGTGGAAGATAAGCGAATCGCCTGCAGCATCGAACGAGGAATCGATCGGCAATATCGAGCCCTGTATGCCCAGCATAAGAGCACTCACTGGAATAATAGCATCAAATGAAAGTGTCTGCACAGTACTATGGAAGCTTGCGAACACGGAAGTGACCCCCGAGGGAATTCCCTGGGGACTGTTTGCAAGAGTTTGGGCTATCTCTAAATCAAAAGACACAGTGGAAACATCCAGTCACTTCTCCTTACCTATATCTCAGTACTTATATAATAGGAGGTGGCTGTTTATATCTTGCTGTACTGACCATCTGAGTCACCTGTAAATAAAAAAAAAAAATATCCAAGCACTGTATTGGTGCAGGTAGCCACAGTGGTAGTCTGCAAGTCAGCCGCGTACAGACCTTATGATCTGGGTCTATTGTTTCTGTACACTACAGAACTACATGAAGTTCTAGTGGCACAACTAGATGTGTTTGGACTACTCGTTAAGAAAAACAAAAGTTTTCTTTCTTAAAACAGAAAGAATTTGTGATAATTCAGGTTGGAGTGAGCTTGAGAGGTCTCCCAGTGCATCACTGCTGAATATATGCAAATTAACCATTGTTACCCATAGAAGCTAAACACACCTCCAGAACCGCTGGAATGCAATGGTGTGTCAGTTTGTTAATTTGTACAGATCCATAATAATCCAACATGCATACAGACTGTTTCGGATTGTTTGATCCTCATCAGTGCATGGTATGGATTAATTTGGAGTAGGGCTTGTAACACTGAGAGGTACAGACTAACCAGCAAGCTCATGGTGAACCAGAACTCATTGCAGTGTGTGAGGGGCTACAATGGTCCTAAAAGCTCCCTTACTAAAATGCTAAGAAAAACAAAAAGTTATCAGTTTGCTTTCTTAAAACAGAAAGAATTTGCGATAATTCAGGTTGCAGTGACCTTGAGATGTCTCCCAGTGCATCACTGCTAATTGTAGCCCCTTACACACTCCAATGAGTTCTGGTTCACCATGAGCTTGCTGGTTAGTCTGGACTACTCGTTAGTAGTTCCCTCCTCCCCCATGACACAGCAGACCCCAGGCACAGCCTGAGCTCTCAGTTTCTCCACTGGTACACTTGCGTGTTGATGGGGAGATGAGAGGAGTGGAATTATGCCTCAGTGATGTGGATGCAGCAAGCTTGTGTCCACCCTCCATACAAGCGCGGCCTTCCTCACATCCCCCTGTTCCCCTCGCCCCACTCACCTGCCTGCTGGCCAGATAGGCCTCCCACACGTACACCAGCCATGAGAAGAGCAGCACGGCGCAGAAGATGTGGCTCTCCACAGACAGCTCTGACAGCTCCATGTTGTCGCTTCAGGAGGGGAGAGAAAGAAAACCCGCAGCCGGCTTCCGAATGAAAGCGAATCAGCCTAGCGATGATTGGTCCGCTTTCAGCTTCCTGCAGTCTTTCATTTTACGGAACTCTCGTTGGCTTTCCTAGCAAATCGCGCCAGCTCTGGTTGGCTGCTCTGGCTTCCCTTCTCGGCAAGTCGGCATGCGCATGCGCTGACTGTCTCACTTGATGTCTTGTCTTCATCTGCAAAGTCGAAAGAGCGATGTGTGCGTTTATGGGGTCTATACATACATGCAAGATGTATTGTACATCATTCTATATTGCAAGATGACTTATTACCCTCATGCATGCAGCACTTGGGCAAACCGAAAGAATAGGGCAAATTTACAGAAGAGTCCTTGCTACTTTACTCTTTCTCCTTGCCTTTGTGGGAATACAGCTGAAACCAGAGCTGGCTGCCTACTACAGTTTAGTCAAAGACATAACATTTTTGTGTCTAGTTATTGAAAGAGGTACAGATATTTTTGCATTAATGCAAAAATGTATGTACATAGCTCCAAACTGTCCCTCTTCTGAAGGGACAGTCCCTCTTTGAGAACCCTGTACCTCTTTCATCCTCAGTTATCCTTCTGTCAGGTCAGGACTTTGTACAGATCTGTGTAGATATATGTATTTTTCTATGGAAAAATATGTGACTAACCTTTATTCCCATCCTTTAGATTTATATATTTCTTAGTTTCCTGTTAATATGAAGGAAAATGAACCAGTATAGAAAGGACCAGTGTGCAGGGCTGGATTTAGTATTAGGCACTGTAGGCATGTGCCTACAGGCACCTGATGATGGAAAGGAGGCTCACTCCCCACCTGTAGTACCTTGTTCCCTCCTTCCCTGCGCAGAGTCCTGATGCGAGTGTAAATGAGAGGTTACTCACCCAGCTCTTGGCATTCTGCTGACGAGATCTCCCTTTATTTGGGGGAACTTAATGCTTTGGGCACACATCCATCTACTTATTATTAAGGGTACTGCTGGCTACCTAATACTAAGGGGTACCTGTAGCATCCTATGACAGGCAAGGGTAGCAAGTGACAGTTGGGACAGCCAGCTCCCTCTATTGATGCTTAAACCTAAAACATCCCTCTTCTGTTGCCTAACACTTAACACCCTGTGCGAGGTGGGGACAGGAAAAGGAAACTTAAAAGAGAAGAAGTTTCCTCATACTACGTGCAGACGCCATGGGCGCATTAGGTCTTAATGACTATACGGACTACGGACTTGTCCTGCTTCTTAGATCCATGATGAAATGTGAACATTTGTTAAATATCCGTTTCTCGAACCCATGTCCCTCTGCCTTTAGCTAGGTTCCTTCGGTTTATAAGTGGGCCTCTATCCACTTTATACCAACCTCCACTACAACAGAAGAATGGCTCCTGATGTGGATTTATTCCCGTTTTAAGAAATAAAGTTTTGCCGTAACAAACATTTTGAGCTCAGTTGGCCCCCTCTCACTTAATGGGCCTGATTCACAAAGCGGTGCAAACACTTTGCACGCCTGTGAAAAGCCCTTTATCATGCCTAAACTTAGTTTAGGCGTGATCTCTAGTAACTCGCGCAAAGTTTTGCACCCGCAATCACGCTGCGCGCGCAGCACCCGTTAAGCCATACGGGACTTTGCGCGTGCACCTGCGCGTTTGCGCAAGCAAAAATTTGCGCTCGGGAGCTTTGCGCGATCAGCAGCACAAAGCGGTGATAACTCTGCTAGTGCAAAGGTTATCACGCCTAAAGTCTTTTAGGCGTGATAAAGTTATCACCGCTTTGTGAATCAGGCTCAATCTCTCCTACATTTTACTCTGAGAAAACGCAATTAAGCGTTGCTCTCATTTTAAGCCACTACATCCACTTAGCATGCCTTGTATTGATCGCACAGTAAATACTGTATAGAATAATCTATTCACATAGAATCACTATATTTTATGTCATGCCTTTATATAGGGCTATATATTTATCACGCTTTGCAACTAAATAACTAATGGTGCCACCCAGGCAGTATTCTGCTCGTAATAAATTTGTATTAATGACCACTAAGATTATCCAGTATTCAAAGCGCACTGGCTTAACTTTATAACCCGCCGGGTGCGCTTTAAACCGAGTATGGCAAATACTGTATGTAAATATGTATAAATTGAGTCCAGCACACATCCTATAAACAAACATATGATAAAAGATTCCAAGTCACAATGGGCTCTATTCATAAAAAACTTGTGGCGTAAATACTCGTAGAGGTAAAATACCGCAGCGGTATTTTACACTTCTGGGTGGTCATTCAAAAAAATCTTGCCAGCTGCGATGCAAGAGCGGAGATCTCTCGCTGAAAGCTGGCGGTAAGCTGTCGGAAGGCATGCGGAAACACTTCAGTCGGCAGAGTCCCTCCGTGCACTATTCTCTCTGGGAGGTCTGTCCCATTCACTTATATGTAATCCGCAAAATCAGAGGAAGCGGTATTTCCCGTCCACATACCACTTCCTCTAAACTTTATGAATGGCCATTTTGTTACTTTTTTCTAGATAAATCTAGAAAAACACTGGAGAAGGCGGAAATTTCTCGCTCTGCTGGGGATTGTAGATTTTCATGCGGGAACAGCTTTTATGAATGCCCACTTTGCTAAATGGACGGGAAAATCTGCTGTTTTGAGCGGAAAACTTGCGGTAACCTTTTATGAATAGAGCCCAAAGTCTCTGATTCTGATGTTTCAATCTTCCATTTTTTCTCCACCAGAAAACACCAAATGGAAACCGCACTCACCAGATAGAGTATGACCACTATCAGACTGGTCAGAAAGTGCAAATCGCCAGGTACCTCAGTTCTCAGGTCCTGGTCCCTCTCCTTAGATCAATATGTATGTCTTGATTCAAATTTCCATGCACCTCAATCAAAAGGCTCTCATAGCGTAATACAGTTAAAAAACATCTTTAGCTTTATTAAAAATATGCACTCACATGTCACTCGATGTTTGTACAGGCATAGAGTTTTTCCCGGCTCTCCCTCGTTGCCAAGCTGGACTATGCCGCAAATAATCTGTGGTCCGCGTACACCGCCGCCACCGCTAACTTCCTGGTGCGTCCAATCCCCGCCCGACTAGTTTCGTCACTGCCTCGTGACTCATCAGGAGCATAGGGATTGAACGCTTCACAAGGATATGTGACATCATCCCTCTCATCCCATTGGCTATCTATGTTGAGCTCTGATTGGTTGATTTTGATTTTTGACCCTCCAGCATGGTCTCTGGTTGGCCGGTGCTCTCCCCTTCCCCAGTTACCACTACGCCTCCACATCTCCCTATATCGAGCAGCGGCCAATCACATTATGAGCTACATACCGCTCCTCCTCCGCTGCTTTAATCTAGATGCCGTATCTTTAGTTACAGCCCGTATTCGCTGCATAGATCTTTTCCACGGGGGAGAACTCGTTTACATAAAATAATACACATTAAAACAAATAAGATAAAATAAAGAGCCAAATTTCAATATATTCCTGTCCTGTTGCTGTATCATTATATACAATCCATCCTCATACCAATTAATCCTATATATTCCATCATGTTAATAATTCATAGAACATCCTTATCCATAAATACATGGGAACCTTAGTATTATTACATTAATCTTTATTTCCCCATTGTTAACCTCATCATATTTATATGCCCAATCCCACATACAAATTCAACTATTGGATGTTGCCATTTCTATTTCCATATTTGATTATACCACACGATATTAACCTTTGTAGATTCCCTCCTACCCAAATATAGTATTATACTACCACAACGCATAATATTGACCCTTATAGATTCCCTCCCACCAGAACATGAACCAGTAGGTAGAACCAGGTACCCTTCCCCATATATGCTGCTCCTTATCAGATTCACAAGAATCCACTCGCAATTGTCAGCAATAAAGCAGTTTAGATCTAATTCAACATTGTGTCCCATTGTGGCCCCTGATAAGTCACGCCCTCTAGTGATGAAACGCGTAGGGCGGAGCCTTGGACACGCACGCTTCCATGAAAACACACCAGAGACGAGGGTTGCCGGCGCCGCGGCGGGGAACATGGCGGACGTCTATTGGATGTGTGAGATATGTTATTACCTTTCTTTTATCTGGTACGCAGTTTTAACGTGGGGCTTTTTTAGCCATATTAAAAAAGATTTTATGCCATGAGAGGCGGCTTCCTATGTTTTCTCCTAGTTCTGCTGGTGAAGTCTATGTTTGATATGCCTGTTTGAAAGAATATCTTTGGACCTGGAGTGAGACCTATTAACCCTCCTGGCGGTATGAAAAATTCCGGCAGGAGGCAGCGCAGCAGTTTTTTTTTTTTTTTAAATCATGTAGCGAGCCTAGGGCTCGCTACATGATAGCCGCTGCACAGCGGCATCCCCCCGCCCGCTTCGATCGCCTTCGGCAATCTCCGATCAGGAAATCCCATTCAAAGAACGGGATTTCCTGGAGGGCTTCCCCCGTCGCCATGGCGACAGGGCGGGATGACGTCACCGACGTCAGCGACGTCGGTACGTCATTAGGAGTCCCGATCCACCCCTCGGCGCTGCCTGGCACTGATTGGCCAGGCAGCGCACGGGGTCTGGGGGGGGCACACGCCGCAACGGATAGCGGCGATCGGGCGCGAGGCGGCGGCGATCGGTGTGCTGGCGCAGCTAGCAAAGTGCTAGCTGCGTCCAGCAAAAATAAAAAATTATGTAAATCGGCCCAGCAGGGCCTGAGCGGCACCCTCCGGCGGCTTACCCCGTGTCACACACGAGGTTACCGCTAAGGAGGTTAAGGAATCGTTTGCCAGTGGCGCTGCTGTGAATATCTTAAATTGGTTAACCACCCTGGCGTTCTGATTAAATCGCCAGGGTGGCTGCGGGAGGGTTTTTTTTAAATAAAAAAAAAACTATTTCATGCAGCCAACTGAAAGTTGGCTGCATGAAAGCCCACTAGAGGGCGCTCCGGAGGCGATCTTCCGATCGCCTCCGGCGCCCAGAATAAACAAGGAAGGCCGCAATGAGCGGCCTTCCTTGTTTTGCTTATATCGTCGCCATAGCGACGAGCGGAGTGACGTCATCGACGTCAGCCGACGTCCTGACGTCAGCCGCCTCCGATCCAGCCCTTAGCGCTGGCCGGAACTTTTTGTTCCGGCTACGCTGGGCTCAGGCGGCTGGGGGGACCCTCTTTCGCCGCTGCTCGCGGCGGATCGCCGCAGAGCGGCGGCGATCAGGCAGCACACGCGGCTGGCAAAGTGCCGGCTGCGTGTGCTGCTTTTTATTTGATGAAAATCGGCCCAGCAGGGCCTGAGCGGCGACCTCCGGCGGTGTTGGACAAGCTGAGCTCGTCCAGACCGCTCAGGTGGTTAAAGGAGAACTGCTTACTCTTTGGACAGCTAGCAGCAGACTGGACATTTAAAGGTGTAGGTGTGGTGAGCACTGAATCATATTTCTCGAGGGTGACTTGATCCACTACACCTGGCTTTTTAAGATTTTTTTTACTTTTGTATGATGTGATCAATAAAATTATGATATTTTAATAGATAAACACAGGTCTTTGGTGATGTTATTGGAATATACGCTCTCCTTATCTCTCCTCTAAAAATTTGTAATTTTTACCTCGTTTTTTGTAAATCTACCTTTCTGCACTGTTCCACTGGAATATTAAATATTTATTTAATAAGCTTGACTTCTGATGTACTAACGAAGCTCATGTCCTAGAGAGAGACTGCAGTGTAATTTGCATTAAAAGTTTAGTGCCTGATTGTACGGCTGGGATTGTGACTTGCTACTGTGTGATTGTATTGTGTGTATGTGGCATTCCCGTAGTTTGGCCTAAGCGCAAAGCTGACTAAAATACAAAAACGCTGGACTGCGTGCAGACCACTCAACAGCAGAGTGGGAATTGTTGGAGTGTCTAGCAGCAGCTAGTGGTGGCAGTGAGAAGTGTTTTTGATGGGCGACAGCCTTGTGTTAGCTTGAATAAGTCTGCTTCCCCTCTCGATCTGGTCAAAGCCCCAGTCGGGAACCGTCTCTGCAGGCGTGCCGTGGGGACAGTTCCTGAAAATAGGTTCACTAGGTTTTTTTTTTGTGCTCACTGACTTTTGTCATTTGTATTGTGGTTCCCTTGTATGCACATTTTGTTTTTAAAGTGATTGTTCACACTGCATTCTCATTGTATTGTGGGTTCCTTGTATGCACGTTTGTATGGTGTGATTTGCAAGAAAATAATGATTATTTTTAGCACCTCCTGGCGCTTACCTGCACATTGCAATTTTTTGTAAAGCGCTTTTCTAAGCACTTTTGCAGAGCGATTTGTTTTTTCACTTCCTGACGCAAGTTAGAAAGTGAACTCTTTGACCCGGAAAAGAATAAATACAATGTATTTATTCTTAAAAGCACTGTAGAAATCAGTATACAAAGCACTTTTTCAAGCGTTTTGCGATTTCTCTATACCTTCCAGTGAGGCAAATCACCCCAAAAATGGCACATGCAGCGCTTTGGTGAGCGGACTGGAATCGAACCGCTCATATGTGAACACTCTCTATCGAGAATCGTTGCACAAGCGGTTTTAGGGCAATTTTGAAAATTGCCGGCGTAAAAAAAAGCCCAAAACACCCTTAGGGCGCAATTCCACTTGAGCGCCGCGCGTCTGCGAGACGCGAGCTGGCTCTTCTGGGTCTATGGGGAAAGCAGACGAATATCATCAGCCGTGCCATGCACGGCTATGGGATCCGCAGCCTCCCGCGCCGATTCGGATGGAAAAGCCGGCTTTACCATTGCACCCTATGACAGAGTTTCCCCGCACTATTCGCCTGCGGGGAAACTCTGCGGATTCACGGCAGTTTCCGCTCAAGTGGAAACGCACCCTTAGTGTGAACAAGCCCTAAATAAATACAGGGTGCATTTCTCTGTTTTCCTTCTATCCTGTGCAAGAGTTCCGATCCACTTTACCTGGGCTATGCATTACTGGTAAGGTGGAGTTATATACCAATATTTAGGAAGGGTTTGTGATGCTGAAACCAGAATAATTAAGCAGTAGGGTATTGTACCGTGTTAGCCATCAGTAAAAGCAAGAAGTTTTAAACCAGGATGATACCATTTATTGGCTAACTACAAATGAATAAAAATAATCTTAACCTGCTGGGCGGTCTGGACGAGCACAGCTCGTCCAGTACCGCCGGAGGCTGCCGCTCAGGCCCTGCTGGGCCGATTTGGCTGAAATAAAAAGCAGCACACGCAGCCGGCACTTTGCCAGCCGCGTGTGCTGCCTGATCGCCGCCGCTCTGCGGCGATTCGCCGCGAGCAGCGGCGAAAGAGGGCCCCCCTAGCCGCCTGAGCCCTGCACAGCCGGAACAAAAAGTTCCGGCCAGCGCTAAGGGCTGGATCGGAGGCGGCTGACGTCACGACGTCGGCTGACGTCGATGACGTCACTCCGCTCGTCGCTATGGCGACGATATAAGCAAAACAAGGAAGGCCGCTCATTGCGGCCTTCCTTGTTTATTCTGGGCGCCGGAGGCGATCGGAAGATCGCCTCCGGAGCGCCCTCTAGTGGGCTTTCATGCAGCCAACTTTCAGTTGGCTGCATGAAATAGTTTTTTTTTTATTAAAAAAAAACCCTCCCGCAGCCTGCCTGGCGATCTTAATAGAACGCCAGGCAGGTTAATGACATGTATTTATTCATGCTTTATAGCACTATCCAGGAGCGCCACTTCCATGTAGTACCAGACCTACCCTACACAATCTCGTGTATTCAAAATTTGTTGGGCCTTGTAATGCTTGGAATTGGTAAAACTGGCCAATCAAGATTGGATGTATGTACGCACCTTTACTATTCTGCTCTAACTGCTTGTAATAAAACTTCCCCTAATGGATCTATTATTCTGCACAGAGCAAAATCTAACTGGCTGATACTGCACGCCTCTCATTCCAGTTTGTGAGTGCATAATTTGCTAGGATTTCAAAGCCAGCGCCAACATAGAATTAGCTACTTTTACTGGCCATATATAAAGTGCATTTCATTTTTTTATTGAGTGTATTAGTAGATTAAATTAGGATTTTGTTTTTTGTACTAGCCTGCAGATAAGTTTTTAAGTACTGGGTGGATGTGCAATGAAAGGATGGAATAAGCACTGGAAAGGCTTGCAGAGGAAGCATTAAGGGCCCATTCACACTTAAAAGCGCACAACACCGGCGATCATCGCTGGCGTTTTGCGGGAGTGATTTTTCCGCGGGAAAAAAAAAATCACTGGACACTGCAGCGATTGTTCAGCGATCGCGTTTTAATGCTTCTATAGCACTGAAACACGATTGCCGGGAAATCGCCTGAAAATGGTGCAGGCTACGCGTTTGCATTTATCGGTGATAAACGCAAATCGCTCAAATGAGTATGGCCCCATAGGTTTTTATTGCACTACCGCTTTAAAAAGCACTAGCACATTTTGCCAAAATCACCGGCAAAACACTCTAGTGTGAACGAGCCCTAAGGGCTCGTTCACACTAGGGGCATTTACAGCCTTTTTTCAAGCGCAATCGATTTTTAAAAATCGCCCACAAAACACTTGTGCAATGAATCTCTATGAGAAGGTTCATATCAGCGCGGTTGGTCTGCTGTGCATTCAGCAAAGCAGTGCCTGTACCATTTTTGGGGCGTTTAATGGAAAGTATAGGAAGAGCTGTAAACGCTAAAAAAATTGCTTTGTGCATCGATTGCATTCTCATTTTTAAGAATAAATACATTGTATTTATTCTTTTCCAGGTCTAAGAGTTCACTTCCTGACTTGTGTCAGGGAGAGAGTTTAAAAAGCGCTTTTTCAAAAACGCAGTGCACAGCGGAGCGCCCGGAGGGGGAAATAAAACAGCACACAAAAACGCAAAACGCTTGCATTTTTAGGTGTGAATGAGGCCTAATTGTAGATCAGAGGTGAAGAAGATTAAGGCTGCTTGCAGATTGAGACGTTACAGGCGCACGTTAGAGCAGCCTGTAACGCAGCCCACCACACAGTAATGAAAAATCAATGGGCTGTTCACAGTGCCCACGTTGCGTTACATTGTAACGCTGCACGTTCTGGGAAAGTGCAGCATGCTGTGCATTATACTGGGCTTTAGCTGCGTTAGACTGCTTGCACATGCTCAGTGACTAGCCACATGGATAATTAATATTCACTGCACTGTGGTGACCGTAACCTGGACTCATAGTGTTGTCTGGATCATGAATGAATCGTTCATTTGATCTGGATCTTTTTTGTAAGTCGAATCATACGGATCATCACAATGAACGACTCGGTTCACAGTGTATGTCTGTCTGGAAGAAACAATAACATACAGAATGTACAGTGCAGGGAAAGTCCTGTCCTGCTAGTCATTTCACCCCGTCTGCTTCCCTAATAAAATGATTCAAATGATTCGGTTCAAAGATCCGGATCTTTTCAATGATCCGATTCGAATCATCCGAATCCTTGAAAAGATCCGGACTTTCCATCACTATCCTGGACCAGCTGTTCTATCAGTATAGATAGAAGGAAAACAGCACACCAAGACCCGCATAACGCGGCTCAATCTGACGTCTAACTTCAACACCACCATGCGTTGCGTTAGGGGCACGTTATGCGATCTTAACGTCCCCTAAAACGCAACGTCTTGGTGTGAAAGAGGCCTAAAGGGAACCTGAACTGAGTAAAATTATTTAAACTAAACACATGAGGTAACTTCAAATGAACATTACATAGTTACCTTGCCTTCAGTTCCTCTCAGAAGCTCACCATTTTCTTCTGACAAGAATCCCTTCCAGTTCTGATAACATTTTGTCAGAACTGAAATAGATCAGTTGCTGTCAGTTATATATCATTTACTGTCAGTTATAGCTGAGAGGACAACTGATGTGCAAGGTAATCTCCATGTTTCCCTATGGCTCAAGTGGGCGATGTTACAGTTTAACAGTATGCTGACCAGGAAGCTGTTATGGGGTAATGGCCATTTTCAAAATGGAGGAGGATGGAGAATTCCCTTGATCAAAGAGAACAAACAGGACGCAGGAGAGGAGAAAGAGATTGATAAGCAGACTACACGGGAGGTAAGTATGACTCGTGTATGTTTATTTTGACTTTCAGTTCAGGTTTTCTTTAAAAGGACTCACGAGGCAAAAAACTAAAAAAAAAAAAAGTTAAATACCTGCATGAAATTAGAATGCATGGAGGATGCCATCAGCGCCCTCCGTGCCGTTCCGCCGGGTCCCTGCTGCTCAATGTCCCCCAGGGCCGCGTCGGACTCTCCCGCCTCCACTAAAATGGCCGCCTGAGCTGGCCGTGGCTGCGCAATCCGCATAGACGCGAGTGCGGCTGCGCAGCTCTAGGGCCTTCCCCGATCCACGCTACAGGAGACGGCTGCGCAGCCACACTGGCGTCTGTGCAGACTGCGCAGCCGTGGCCAGCTCCGGCGGCCATTTTAGTGGAGGCAGGAGAGCCTGACCCGGGCTGTAGGGTCAGGAGCCTTCCGGGGGGGGGGGGGGGTGAACATTGAGCAGCGGGGACCCGGGCTGTGGGGTCGGGAGCCGGCCCGGGGGGACATTGAGCAGCGGGGACCCGGCGGAATGGCACAGAGGGAGCGGATGGCATCCTTCATGCATTCTCATTTCATGCAGTTGATTCAACTTTTTTTTAGTTTTTCGCCTTGTGAGTCCTTTAAGGCCTCTTTTCCACAGACAGTTGATAGGCAGTGAAAAGCCTCTCAAACTGTCACAACTGCTTGCTGATGCCTGATAACTGCTAACTACTGCCTGGTAACTGCTTGCTGAGCACACAGTTCAGTAGTCCGTGGAAATGAGCCCCTAGTGTAAACAGACATTAACCCACATGATCAAAACACATGATCACAACTATCTGGAACACGGTGATAAAAGCAATGAAGATGTAAAAATGAAGGATCTTAATTTCCAAAACCGACTGCGGTACATTTTGTTCTTGACCAATCCACCACATCGAGGTTCTCTCCTTAGAATTGCTCCCTACTCTACAAATGCCAGTCAGCACACAAGATAATACTTAGGCCTCTTTTCCACAGGCAGTTTTAGGCAGTGAAAAGACTCTCAAACTGTCACAACTGCTTGCTGCTGCCTGGTAACTGCTCACTGCTATATACATATTCCCATGCGGGACAGGCCCCTAACGCACTAAAAACATGACTTTTATTTGATACAATTTAAATACAAATGTAAATAGCGTAAGTCAAGAGAACCAAAGGCCATAGATACAGGGAGACTATGTATATCAAGGGCTCCCTGTCCTATAAGGATTTGGTCTGGGTTCAAGTTGCATCTATGCTGCCTTGTAGTCCCTATCAATCCACGCACATATGCAGACAGTATGGGGGTACATAAACCCCTGGTGCACTAACGAAACATACTCAACATGTTTCAGTCTTACGACCTTCCTCAGGAGTGAATCCTATATAGAGTGCAATGTATATAGTGACATATGTAGTCTACCTGTATCTATGTCCTTTGGTTCTCTTGCCTTACGCTATGCTTCCTTCCTATCCTAACATTATTTAAGCACACACTAGTTTGTACCATAACCTTGACACAACTTACAGGGCCGGCTCAAGTAACAATTAGGCCCTAGGGCAAAATTAGCCTGGGGGCCCCCCAACAGACATCCCCGACCAAAAAGCGTCATTAGAGGCCCTTTGTTGCAGCCAAATTTATCTCCTAGGCCCCTGAGCTGGCTGCTGACCCTCCCCCAATCACCTCCCAACTTAACAGACTCGGCAGAGTCCCTGGGAAGCAACAGTTAAGATGGGGGGGGAGGGACATTTTTTCCTATGGTAGCTCCGGCCCGGACTACGTTTAAAGGGACACTTAAGTCAAACAAAAAAGAGTTTTACTCACCTAGGGCTTCCAATAGCCCCCTGCAGCTGTCCGGTGCCCTCGCCGTCTCCCTCCGATCCTCCTGGCCCCGCCGGCAGCCACTTCCTGTTTCGGTGACAGGAGCTGACAGGCTGGGGACGCGAGTGATTCTTCGCGTTCCCAGACACATTAGCACCCTCTATGCTGCTATATGGTATATGATATATGATATAGCAGCATAGATGGCGCTATTGTGGCCAGGAACGCAAAGAATCACTCGCGCCCCCAGCCTGTCAGCTCCTGTCACCGAAACAGGAAGTGGCTGCCGGCGGGGCCAGGAGGATCGGAGGGAGACGGCGAGGGCACCGGACAGCTGCAGGGGGCTATTGGAAGCCCCAGGTGAGTAAAACTCTTTTTTTGTTTGACTTAAGTGTCCCTTTAAACCTATCTGTGCCGCATATATTGTTGTTTCGGCCTTTTACATTTGTATTTTAATTGTATCGAATAAAAGTTAAGTTTTAGTGCGATAGGGGCCTGAATACGTATAGAGTATTTGCTCCCCCGAGTATTTATATTTTGTTAAACGCTCACTGCTGCCTGGTAATTGCTTGCCGAGCACACATTTCAATTGCTTGTGGAAGTGAGCCCTAAATTATATAGAACCAAGAGTTTCAAACTGAGGTAATTTCTGATTCTCAACCTTTTGACAAAGGGAACACATGCATACACAAAGTGTCTTTCTCCAGGAAGTGCAAAAAAAAAAAAAAAAAGGTATTTCTCTCACACTACTGAAGCAAATGAGCTGTGCTAGAAAATTAATATTTCTTTATTTTTATTAAGCACCAACATACAGTATTTCATGGCGCTGTACAGAGTAAGAAACAAACATGGGTACAGGTAGTCCCCAGTTAACAAACGAGATAGGGACTGCAGGTTTGTTCTTAACCTGAATCTGTTCTTAAGTCAGAACACTGTGCCATCTCTGTCCCTGTACCTCCTCTGTGCCTCCAGTGTCCCCCTCTGTCACCTCTGCCCTCCGTGCCTGCTTATCGAATTTTAAAAGCTATTTTTTCTTTGAATTTTTTTAAATTGATTTTCTTAAAAACTGCAAGTCAAATTTGAAATTTTTTTTGACTTGTTCCCATGGAAACACAGAATTCATGCCGCTCGTATCGTAGGGTCGTTCATAAGTTGGGCATTCGTAACTCGCGGACTACCTGTACAAAAAAAAAAAATACATCGCATACACAAAATACAGACATTGGTACATAACATAGAATTGGTAGGCATCACTATTTTCCCTTATTTAATGTACACCTGAAGCAAAAAATAAAATAAATGTATAATATAATGAATTGTATGTGTAGTACAGATAATAGAACATTAGTTACAAAGAGAAGAGTCTCATTTTTATTTTCAGTGATATAGCTTTTTTTTTAATAATAATATGCATCATCATACTGTCACAGTTTTGTTTTAAAATCACAAAGAAATGACCCTTTGAGAGAAGGTTTTACTGCAGGAAAGGTCAAACTTTCTCTTACTGTTTCTTGGATGTTTTTAAATGCTTCAGAAAACAGGATTGGGTAGATAGCTCAGAGAAGCTATTTTGTTAATTTAAGTTAATTTTTTTTTAACTACCTGTACTGGAACAACGAGTCTTTTGTTTGCTACTAAGGTTTTATTTCTTAGCTGTACTACACATACAATGATTTTATCTCACATTTATTTTCACTTTAAAGTGAATGTCAACAGAAATATATAGAAAAAAACCAAACAAAACCACAACTTACATATGGAGAAGGAATGCTCTGGGTACATACATGTAAAAACGGTGGCAGCACATTTGGGCGCAGGATGAAGCCGATAAACGGATCACTGCTGCTGCAAAAGTCCTGGTGGCATTAATTACTATTCCCCCTCCAGGCCGCCATGGACACTGGGGAATTACACGGTTTTTAATTAATTTAGGCTCAGTCTTTCGTCCCGCTCAAAATTAGCTTCTGAGCGCTGCTATAGCCATAATTCACATTACGGCCAATAGCAGCGCATGGTGCGCCCAAGTTTGCAGGTGCCTATTTGTTCTGGTTTGGCACTGGGTCCTATAGAGCCTTCCCATTCCTCTCCTGGTCCCCTCGTTTCAGCACTGTCATCCTGTTAGCAGTACTCAACAGATTGGTTGAATACTGTTCTATGCCGCTACGGGGGGCCCCAAGTGCTCCTGAAGAATAGATGCTCCATCTCTTGTGCGCGCTCATAGATGCGTAGTACAGAGAGCCCACACATGGGCATCCAAAGACACTGAAGGCAGATTGGAACGAGATGACAGCATTAGGACTAGGGGACTGAGAGGAATGGGAAGGCTCTGCGGGACCCAGAGCAATCCCTCTCCACATAGGTAGGTATCTGTTTGTTTTTCTTTTTTTTAGTTCACTTTTAGGCCCCGTTCACATCTATATATATATATAAAAAAGAAATAAATAAATAAATAAAAAAATCACAAAACGCTAGCAATTACCGCTAGCGTTTTTGCGGGAGTATTTTTCCGCGATTAACTGTAGCGTTTTGGGAGCAATCGCGGTTAGCGGTTCTATACATGCTAATCATGACCGCTCAAGAATCGCCGCCAAAACGCTGCATGCAACACGTTTCTGATTATCACTAATCACAAAAGGCACACGATCGTGGCAGTAAGAACACTACCATAGCAAACCATGTGCTAAGCGGTTTTAAAAACCGCTAACGGTTTGCGGTGAGCGGGAATCGCGCAATTCCCGCTCAGATGTGACAGAGGCCTAAAAGGAGCCGTTCAGCCACCCATGGAAAAGAGGCTTTAACCACTTCACCACTGAGGGGTTTTACCCCCTGACCACCAGAGCAATTTTCACCTTTCAGCGCTCCTTCCATTCATTCGTCTATAACTTTATCATTACTTATCGCAATGAAATGAACTATATCTTGTTTTTTCCGCCACCAATTAGGCTTTCTTTAGGTGGGACATTATGCCAAGAATTATTTTTTTCTAAATGTGTTTTAATGGGAAAATAGGAAAAATGTGGGGAAAAAAAATTATTTTTCAGTTTTCGGCCATTATAGTTTTTAAATAATGCATGCTACTGTAATTAAAACCCATGAAATTTATGTGCCCTTTTGTCCCGGTTATAAAACCGTTTAAATTATGTCCCTATCACAATGTTTGGCGCCAATATTTCATTTGGAAATAAAGGTGCATTTTTTTCAGTTTTGCGTCCATCCCTAATTACAAGCCCATAGTTTATAAAGTAACAGTGTTGTACCCTCTTGACTTAAATATTTAAAAAGTTCAGTCCCTAAGGTAACTAATTATGTATTTTTTTTAATTGTAAATTTTTGAATTTTTTTTTAATTACAAAAAAAAAAAAAATGGGGAGTGTGGGAGGTAATGAGTTAATTTTTTGTGTAAAAGTCATTTATTTGTATGTGAAAAATGTGTAGGGTGTAGTTTACTATTTGGCCACAAGATGGCCACAGTAACTTTTTGCTTTATTGCAACCTCCAAGCCTCCTTCCGGAAGCTTGGAGGAAGAATAAGGAGGCTGGACACGTGAGTTTCTTCTCACAATGATCGCGCTGCCCATAGGAGAGCAGCGGGTCATTGTGGGGCTTAGATCAACGAACGGGAATGGATTTTCCCGTTCATTGATCTCCGGGCGAGCGGGCGGCGGCGGTTTTACTAGCGGCGGGCGGCGTGTTTACGAGCGGGAGCGCGGACAGCGTCGGGAACGCGGAAAGTACGTGTTTCTCCGTCCCTGGATTTTAAAGGATGGAAAAAGGGGCGGAGAAATACGTACGCGCGGGGGTAAAGTGGTTAAAGGAGTTATCAGGCATAAAAAAAAAAAAAAAAAAAAAAAAAGTTTCACTTACCTGGGGCTTCTACCAGCCCCATGCAGCCATCCTGTGCTGTCGTAGGCACTCACGGCTGCGCTGGTCCCCCTCCGTCAGCTAGTTTAGTTTTTGCCAACCTCAGGGTCGGCGGGCCGCATTTGCGTACATTTTCATGCATTCCCGCTGGTGCAAGAACACATATGTTTTTCGCGTTAGTAATTCAATCCATAAAAATGTACGCATTGAACCACTAACGCATAAAAATGTGATAATGTTCCTGCACCAGCGGGAATGCGTAAATATGTACGCAATGCGGCCTGCCGACCCAGAGGTCGGCAAAAACTAAACTAGCTGACGGAGGGGGACCAGAGCAGCAGTGAGTGACTACGACAGCACAGGATGGCTGCATGGGGCTGGTAGAAGCCCCAGGTAAATGAAACTTTTTTTTTTTTTTTTGCCTGATAACTCCTTTAAGTTACATACTCAACACAGCGAGCCAGGAAAAAGGATCCAGCGACATCCCCCAATGACGAGCACTCCCAGATAAATCTTCCTGTGGGCAGCATCATGCGAGATTACACAGAGGGCAAGAACTGGAAGTCAAGCGATCACATTACTTTGCGCGGAGTCGTCGGGGATCTTGAAGATCTGATCTGAAGGTGCCTGTACCCATTTAGCAAGATCGTGAAACGATCGCTCGTTGTTCAAAAACACGCCGGTTGTTGGAAAAATGTGTGGTGGGTACGAGCCTTTAGGCCTGGGACCCACTAGCAGCTCTGTTCTAAGCACTTGTAAATTGAAAAGCTCTTGCTAAATGTAATGCTATGGGGGATTTACAAAAAAAAAATTACATCCCTCAAGTGGGATCACACACATATCATTACATTAACAAGAGCTTTTAAAATCACAAGCGCTTAGAAAAGGCTTAGAAAAGCGTTGCTAGTGGGTTCCAGGCCAAAAGGACAGCTGTAGTGAGAGGGATATGGAGGTTGCAATTTTTATTACCTTTGAAACAATACAAGTTGCCTGGTATGCTGTAGCACTGTCATGCATCAGTAGTGTCTGACTGGATTTGCCACGTTTGTTTTAGTTGTTGGAGTCAAACATCTGATTCGCATGCTTGTTCAGGGTCTAGGACTATGGAAATATAGCAGCACTAATTGGTCACCATTTATCTGAACACTTTGCTACTGGAAAAATCATACATGAGGATTCCAGGTGGTGAAATTGCATACAGTAAATCAAGCCGCACTCTGTGATCAAGAAAAAGTATTTATTCAATAACTTACACTAAGCTAGAGGTATGAACAATTTAGCTCCATGGCAAAGCCTTTAGCAAAAGTCCATATGTGAGGTAACATCATCATTAAAGTAAAAAAACTGTACATTTTTTTCTCCTTAAACAAAATCAATATGCATGTTTTAAAAAATGTTAATACAGAACTAAGTAAAGTAATCACTTTACAGAAAGCATTAATCAGGTACTAGAAGGAATGTCCGAGGACAGCATTGGTGTCTACTAAACATACAGTATATGGGCTACAGAGGGGCAGAGATGGCCGACACATGTAATTTATGCACCGGGACCGATCCCTGAATTAGAAGCCCCCACAGTAAATAGGGCCCCAAGGTTCAGCTATTGTATAGCTGAACTTCTGATTGTCAGCCCAGAAGTCGTCCGGTTATTATATAGCCGAACTCTGGATATTAGCAATCAGTTACAGATGCTGGAGTTATTCTATTGCAAAACACCACGTCAGCTGTGTCACAGGTATAGCCGACTACCATTAATGGCTATGATGGCATGTTATCGGCTGCTGCACTCAGCTATACAGGATAGTGTTTGGTGTAGATGAAGGAGAGGGGAGTATTTTCATGTTAGACATTGATAGTGAGTTTATTTTATGTGTAGGTTGGGGGGGGGGGGGAGGGGTAGTGTGAGGTATAGATTACAGAAGCCAATTGTTTGAATATTGGTAATATATTATTACCACCAGCATTCTGTTATCAGCAACAGCAGGCTCACAAACCTAGCAAGTACCATTATTACATGTATGCAAAATGACTGTCTACTGTTCTTGAAGACTGAAGTTGAGCAATTGAGCATTTAAAAAACAAAATTAATTTAGTCGATGCGTAGTGCATACAAATGGTTTTGTATCACTGAAAAAGCACTCTTTTTTCATGAAATGTAGACTGATTTGGATAATTTCACATTTTATGCTGAACTGTAAACATTAGGATAAAGGAAAATATATTGGGATTTTGAGGATTTCTAGGTTGTACTAGATCTCCTCTTCACTCCTCTTCTGATAATGTATAAATACACAAAGCATCACAAATGCAAAAAGAGTGCATATAGAACCAAATACAAGATATGCAATTCCCAGAAAAGGGTTCTTGCCTCCCATCCACGACACGCTGCTGAAGACAATTTTCTTCTGTCCATTAAAGCTTAACACTGGATAATCTGTACAGAGGTGGTTAAGGCATCTGATACAAAAAAGCTCAAACTTACTTAGCTAAAATGCTGATCATTTAGTTATGCCGTGTGAACTGCTCATAAACAAAAGGTTCAGGAAACCAAATCTGCATGCACAACCCGCAAGAGTGACTAGAAAGCATTATGGTCAGATCAGCACTGCAGTCAGAAAACCTGAATATATATTCTCTCTCTCTCTCTCTCTCTCTCTCTCGCTCTCTCTCTCTCTCTCTCTAGGGATGGTATGGGGGGGGATGAGATGTATAGTCCATAGGGGAGGGGGGTATAGATATACAGTCCATAGGGGAGGAGAGTATGGGGTTAAACAGTCCATGTGGTTTGTTCCTCTCAGTTGGTGGCAGGCAGTGATATATTGGGCTGCTATTTGCACAGTTTTTCCTCTTCCCCCTAGTAGGATGTAGAGTTTCCTCTCCTCATCTGTGGAGGTGAGCGGTCCTTAACGGTGTACATTTGCTGCAGTGTAGCAGGAAGTGGGCCTCATCCTCCAGGACCCCCCTGGTCACATTGCCTGCATAGTCTCTCCTCCCGGGGCTTCCATGTCTGTCTGTGTCGCCCTGTCTATCTCCAGGTTGTGGGCACTCAGACGTTACAGGCTCAAGGTCTGTCTGTCTTTGTGGTCACTGGCGTAGGGCCCGCGGTCGCAGGGGTCGCCGTGGCGACCGGGCCCACCTCCTGAAGAGGCAGAGGAGGGGCCCGGGGGCTGTGTGTTGGAGGACCCGGGCCCCGGATTAGCAGGGCCGCGCCTGGGCGGGTGCTGCAGGTGCATTGCACCCAGCCCGGCCGCCGCTCACCCCCTCTGTCCGCGGCTCCCTCCCTCCCTAAAGCCGCCGCCGCGTCACTCAGACCTCGATCAGGCGGCGACCAATCGTGCGGGCGCTAGGACCCAGCGCCCACACTGATATGCGGAAGTGACATCACTTCCGCATATAGAGCGGGTGCGTCCGGCGCCCGCTCATACTGGTCGGGTCGCCGCTGATCCTGAGGTCTGAGTGACACTGCAAGGTAAGGGGGGGGGGGGGGGGAGCGGCGGCGGCTAGAGGGGTGGCCTCCCTGTCACTCCCTAAAGGGGCTCCCTGTCACTCACTACCTAAAGGGGCTCCCTGTCACTCACTCACTACCTAAAGGCGCTCCCTGTCACTCACTCACTACCTAAAGGCGCTCCCTGTCACTCACTCACTACCTAAAGGGGCTCCCTGTCACTCACTGCCTAAAGGGGCTCCCTGTCACTCACTGCCTAAAGGGGCTCCCTGTCACTCACTGCCTAAAGGGGCTCCCTGTCACTCACTGCCTAAAGGGGCTCCCTGTCACTCACTGCCTAAAGGGGCTCCCTGCCACTCACTGCCTAAAGGGGCTCCCTGCCACTCACTGCCTAAAGGGGCTCCCTGCCACTCACTGCCTAAAGGGGGTCCAGGCTGGCTACATATACTGGGGACACTGGCTGTTAGTCATTATGTGCATTTACTGGTGAAAAGCTGTCTCTTATTATGTGCATTTGCTGGTGAAAAGCTGTCTCTTATGTGCATTTACTGGTGAAAAGCGGTTTCTTATTATGTGCATTTACTGGTGAAAAGCGTTCTCTTATGTACATTTACTGGGGAAAGGCTGTCTTTCATTATGTGCATTTACTGGTGAAACGCTGTCTCTTATGTGCATTTAGTGGGGAAATTTTGTCAATAAAAATCTTTTGTCAGTAAATGTTTAGGTATTTGTCAGTTAAAAAATAACGTGAAAGGTTGGCAACACTGGCAGGCTGCGCGGCGCAACGGGAAAGATACAGGCAGCCCACCTCATGCTTGGGCTTGGCGGGAGGAGGAGCCGACGACAGCGAGCGAGAGTAGGGTGGCCGCAGGCAGCCATAAATACGCAGTGTGTGACTGTGTCGCACTCTCAGAGCCTCTCAATCTGAGTCTGTCCAGAGACTAGCAGATCCAATATTGTATTAGACTGAACCAGACTCAGCGGCTCAATCCTAAGCAAGGAGAGCTGGTGCCGGTGCACTCCTCCACACGGGTACACCACCCCTGCTCCACACAGTGATACTTGAATTAGGAAGAAGGAGGCACTCCACAGGCTTGAACTTGCGTTCAGTTTATTGCATGTCGATACACTACATGTTTCGGGCTCCGCCCTTCATCAGGTGTAACCACCAGAGACTAGCAGACTCGCAGGCAGCCAAAGCCAGCCAGGAGCAAGCCCATGGAAGAGGGGTAGGAATGGGGTATCACATGCATGCGTAAAAAGGTGGAAGGTGTGGGTGTGATTAGGCAGGACATGGGTGTGGTTATGTGGTTGGGCGTGGTTAATTTAACCACTCCCATAGGCGCCAGAGAAAATCTTGCACCCAGGTGCCAGGCACCCCAGGCTCACCCCTGCCCGGATATATATGCCTGGCGCTGGCAGTGGCCGTTTTGTACGAGATAGCGGCCGCCCTGCATCATTTCTACATCCTGAGTGGCTATGGACAGCCGGGTCATGCACTTGGAGGATGAAAGCTGCAGGTCTCTAAACATACAGCTAAGTGGATAGAAGATCGATCCGTGCATGCTTGCAGGAGGAGGATAGTGTATCTCTGCGTGGGGCTGACTTCCCACCACGTCATGTGCCCGCGTGATGTTTGACTACTAGCAGTGTGGATGAAAGAACACACTAAAGCTGTAATATGAATAGCCGAGGGGAGATTATCTAGAATGCTTTGATCCTGGGCTGCTGCTGGAGTGGTGAGATTAACCCCTAATTGCCTGTGTCTCTCCTATGAACTGTGCAGCTCTGTCTTTTATTTGCCTTTGGTTGGACTCCTGTATTGAATACTTCTGTAGTGAACGTCATGGGGCCCTCCAACAGTTGATCAGTTAACCTGGCACTTGTGAATGTATGATTGCCTGGGTATGTTTGTTGTGTTGGTCCTATAATCTGTCCAGGGAATTTATGCTTTATAATGTAGCATTTTATTGCAGTGCTTTTAGTATTCTGGAGTGGTTAAGCACTTGTATTATTATCCTATTTAAGTGTGAAGTTTAATTAGGCATGTTTGTATAATACAAATTGGTATTACCAGTCAGCTTTGTGACCCAGTGCTAAGGTGTGTGCCTGCGTGCGTGCCAGTCAGCAGCAGTGTGTGTGTATATATATATGTGCGTGTTGGCAGCAACGTTTCAACGTAAGTGTGAGCCGGGCCTTATGCTGGGAATACACGGGTTGATTCTGGGGCTCGATTCTGCGCCCAATCGTTTTTGCCACTCAAATCTGTGGGCGATTCTCTTATTTTCCGCTTGTTTTTCTTATCTTTTTCCATTGTCCCCAATGCAGAATCGAACGGCAAACTGATCGGAGGTGTAGGAAATTAACAAGCCATCTTATCAGCTCAGAATCGAGTCGTGTATTCCCAGCACTAGGTTTGGACTGATCTCTGCTACTTTCAATGTTTACAGTATAAGCTGTTGTTCTGTTCCTGTACTGCTAGTAAACTAGCGGCAGGGTGTGCTGATCTCTTCTACCTCCAGTATGTACAGTATAAGCTGTTACTCTGTGCCTGTACTGATAGTAAACTAGCTGCAATGTGCAGATCTCTGCCGCCTCCAGCATGTACAGTATAAGCTGTTACTCTGTGCCTGTACTGATGGTAAACTAGCTGAAGTGTTTGCTGATCTGTTACCTCCTGTATGTACAGTATAAGGTGTTGCTCTGTGCCTGTACTGACAGTAAACTAGCTGCAGTGTGTGCTGATCCCTGCTACCTCCAGTATGTACAGTATAAGCTCGGGCTTCAGCGGAAAAAGCAGAGCTCAATCGGACTGTACTACTGCGCATGCTGTCAACATCCATTCCATTGTAGGGGGAAGTCCAATAAATCTAGCTATGAAGCAGATAGCATATTCCTCCCTTTTTTCCCCTTATGCTCCCTACCTGTCAGAAGTATTACTGTGCGCTGTAACTGCTGTTCCGGTACCATTTCTGCACAGACATCAAAGATTCCCACGTGCTTATGAAGACTGCTCATCTTCTTAAAGCGGGATTGTCACCATAAAAATCAAATTTCAACAGCAACTGGTCTGAGTGTATTAAGGGATAAAGATGCTAATCCTGCATTCAAAACTTTTTCTGCTGTTAAGTATGTGATAACTCCAAATCATAAGGAACACTGGCCCTTTAGTAGTCAGTGCCAAACAGTTGCATGCTGGGGGTTCTTTTTATCTATAATATTTTCCTCCTCTTCCATTTATTTCCCTGCCTAGCTGCTTATCTGAAACACGATCCCCTGCTCACTTGTGTTTACAAGCAAGGCTGAGGTGACTCAGTGATTGGAGGAGAAAAGAAAAAAAAAAGTAAAGGGCATAAATGACATCAGGATTTAAAAGACATGGTTCCCACCAGGAACAGAATCCTCTTCATTTACTATATAAAATTCACTGAAATCAAAACGTGGACAGTACAATACATGTGTTCTGTAAGTAGATCATGTAATTATCTACTTATATATGTGTCTTTTTCCCTGGCATTGTATGGCTAATCCTCCTGCTTTAAGTACTCAGGGACACGGATACTTCCAAAGCCTTCATGAAGACTTCCAAAGGCGTATTTAACCAGCTGATCAATTAACTTCAATGGAGGGGGCAGCAGTGGTCCTAGAGTACAGAGGAGACCAAGAAGGCTAGAAGGCTCTGTGCTATCCAGGGCCTTGCCTCCTACATAGGTGGGTATCTACCTTTTTTTTTCCACCATTTCTTCAGTACTTTGAGACTGTCCCTCAGAGGGGCTCACAATTGAAATTCCTACCATAGTAACATAGTTAATTGGCTTCTCCCAGTTTTGGGAGAAGCCAGTTAACACATCTCTATATATTTTTGGGATGTGGGAGGAAACCTGAGTGCCCATAGGAAACACACAAACTCTGTTTAGATGCGCTGGTTAGGATTCTAGGTACCGCCGTGGAAAGTTTCTGAGCCAATCACTTTGAATTGCAGGGCCAATCCAGGAGGGGGTGTTGCTGTACAGACGCTAGACCACAAGTACGGCAACAGAAGACGGGACTCCTAGCGTGCCAATGCAGCATCTAATTGTGCTACACAGTACAGGCTGCACAGTATCCGATTCCTAAGATGGTCAATAGATTGTTGGCCAAGATGGTCCTGAACTTTCCCACCTTGGAAAGGGTTATGTACCATGTGTACATACTGCATTTCCCCGAAAATAAGCCCTAGCTGTGTAGGCTAGTGTATGGGGACTGCACCTTCCGTTTGTATGTAAGCGGCTCCAGTATCCTAAGTTGGTCGCCAACCTTTGACCTGGTCACCGCATATGCGCTGTATGCTGGGTCGGCTCCGTGACAGCGCCCCCTTCTCGTCATAATCAATGTGCGCCCAAGATTAGTCAGCGCGCACATTGATGACCAGAGGGGAGTGTGGTCATGGTCATGTTAGGCGACTGGGTCAAAGGGCACCGAACATCTTAGGATACTGGAGCATCTTACAGGCGAATGGAGGGGGACTCTGCCACAAGGGTGGTGTAGCACACATGCTAGATTAAACTTTCCAAGGCAGGAAAGTTCAGGACCATCTCGGCCAACAATCTAGCGTATGCTCAGTGCTCAGGTGTCCCTGGAATTTGCATAAAGAACCGCCATGCTATTCCCCTCCTCACACTGCCCAGTGAAAGCTTCTCCATAAAAACAGAGTTGTAACTCAACTGTAGCAAAGGGAAAACTCTTTGGAATATAAGACGCACTTAGATTTAGAGGGCAAAAATCAGGGAAAACTAATAAAGTAAACCTATGTGCGTCTATGGTGCAGGGGCATCTTATGGACCTTTAATTCCCCCCCCCCCCCCCCCCAAAAAAAGAAAAAAAACTACTCTCTCTAGCTAAGCTACACTGCCCATCTACACTAAATCCTGCTATACTACACTTCACTAACCTCTGCAACCACCACCAACTACACTACACTTCAATAACTAACCCCTGCATCCAACCCAAATTACACTACACTTCACTAACTAACCCCTGCTGCATCTCACCTGATCCTGTCACTGTGATCCTCTCCTCCTCCCTCTGACTGCCATCACCAGAGAGTCCCAGCAGCCATCATCCAAGGGTCCCAGGCTCCCAGCAGCCAATGTCGAAGGTCACAGGCTCCCAGCAGCAGTCATCAGAGGGTCCCAGCTTTTCCTTCCAGGATCCCCGCTCTTGAGTGTCCCAGCCACCGGATCTTCTTCACTGCAGTCTCATATGCAGACTGTAGCCTTGCGGTTAATCCTGCACTGCGCCCCGCCGACATCCTCCAGAGTAACGGCGTCCTTCTTCTTAGTTACAGTGCCCACTTCTGTGTGACAAGCGGCGCACGTGCGCCGAGGTCACGCATGACGTCAGGCGCATGTGCGCCGCTCGTCACACAGAAGTGGGCACTGTAACTAAGAAAAGGACGCCGTTACTATAGAGGATGTCGGCGTGGTGACAGTGCGTGTTTACCGCAAGGCTGCAGTCTGCATATGAGACTGCAGTGAAGAAGATCCAGCGGCTGGGACACTCAAGAGCGGGGATCCTCTAAGGAAAGGCTGGAACCCTCTGATGACTGCTGCTGGGAGCCTGTGACCCTCGACAATGGCCGCTGGGAGCCTGGGACCCCCGGATGATGGCAGCTGGGACTCTCTGCATACGAGACTGCAGCAAAGAGGAGCCGGCGGCTGGGACACTCAATCAGGGATCCTGGATGGGAAGGCTGGATAACGGCTGCTGGGAGCTTCGCATGACGGCAGGAGGAGAGGATCGCGGCGGCAGGATCCAGTAAGTATGTTATGGGGCCAAAATACCGTACCTTTAGAATATAACGCACCTACTTTCCCCCCCCCCCCCCCCCCCAGTTTTGGGGAAGAAAAAGTGCGTCATATTCCGAAAAATACGGTAAATATCCTGTAGTGAACACAAGAGGGGGTTAAAGATTAAATATTCCATTTTGCTTCTTTTAAGGCTTATTAATAAATGAGCCGCCTAATAACCACGTATGTGCAGTTTTAGTGATTATACCAAAAGCTCACTTGAGAGTTTCACGCACTGTCAAGGAAATCTCAACCATACTATTAGTTGATTTTATGAGGATTTCAAAAATGTGACTATTTCCATACAAGGGTAGAGTTTTAGTGAAAAAGGATACTGTATGTAATGCGGAGCTGATACTCGCCTGCTGGCAGACCCGATGCAAATTTACCCGTCTCGATTCTACGGTATAACTTTCGGAAAGTCGGTAAAGCAGCCGTTCTCATCCAGACTATGAAGTCTTCATTTATAAAGCCGGTGTTATTGGAGTCATTTGATAATTCATAAACAGTTGTATTCCAGTTCTGAGGTTTCGCTGTACCTATAGATACATTTCACAGATATTAGTCTCTTTAAATAACATTTTAATCCTTCCAAATTTTCATTCCGTCCGTCCAAAATTCCAAATGATTCTTTTAGTCTGATCTGATTATTTTCCTCTCTGTTGGTGGGCCCGAATGATAGTTTCTGATAACAATTGGATGGTTGATCGCTCAGGAGATTGTACCATTAATGCATTCCTTAAATACATGGATGCACATTCATTTATGGAGGTCAACAATTCAGGCCTCTTTTACACTTTTTTTGCATTGCATTACCTTATTCAAAGAACAGAAATCTGGGTGTTCATTACCACATCTTAAGACAAAATAGAACAGTCAACATGGAATTAATTCACTAAACAAGGGTAGAATTCACGTGGGCACATTGGGTAGCTGGCGTAACTCACGTTGTTACATGCAAAGCGTATGCTATTTGCATAATGCACATTACGTAAGCAATGTTTGCGTTGTGTGTGTGTATAGTTTAAGTCATGTAAATTTTGCAACTTGTATTATTTATTTTGCATAACTCCAAGGGGAATATGCAAGCGCCTCCTCTTTCTGTGCTGGTAAGCTTTACTGTTACTAAGTAAATACACTATAACTGTGTATCGTTTCACAAATACATTTGTACACTCTGCCAAAGCTCCATCTATATATGGTACTGACACTAAGGACTGACAGCAGTGTACACTTTATATGCTGCACTAGGTACTCTTGCTGATTTTCTAACCTCCTGGGCTGTATTTATACTTTTTACCGCCCAAGGCCACTATCACCAGCCGCCCCCTGGCAAGCAGCAAACCCACTACTACATAAACAGACTTATTTGTCCCAGTAATCAATGCATTTAAAGATTCTTAATAATGCAGTTTTACTAAACGATCAACCTTCCGGTTGATGGTGTTCATGGTGCCAATCGACTACAAAGGACCAATCGTTTTATCAATCTGTTTTGAGGATTGATTATATCTGAAATGATCGGAATGGCTATAATTTTTATTCCATTTATGGGCCAAATCTATGCGTTCTGCTCTGATAAGTTGGAGCTGGGTGGAGGGCGGAGTTGGACTCGAAGAGCGGCCGAAGTCGATGAGTGACAGCTCAGGTCACAGACAATAAGCTGGCCATGCTTGCTGCCCCTTCATCCCTTGAGTCCCACAAACTTGCCCAGTTGCTGCAGTTCACCTGTTTGGCAGCTTGACTGCACGAGTGTGCCAGCCCGCTGCCAGCCCCTTGCTTCCTGGTGCCCTAGGCCATGGCCTATGAGGTCTTGTCTGAAATCTGGCCATGCTAACCTCTAATATAAAGTATAAAAAACGCAGGAGCTGCAATAATTTTAAAAATCCAGTTAGGTTTGCTGGCTCACTTAGGCTAGGTTCACTGTGGATGTTGAAGGATAGAGTAAAAAAAAATAAAAATGTTTCACTTCACTGTCAACTCGTGCGATTTGCGGTACACTGCATGTGGTGCGTTGGGATGACGCACACTGTTAAACCACAATGGCCACACTGCGAATGCATAGGTGGTGCATTGCGGTGTGGAAAGCTGTGATACAATGTGCCCATTGCGCCTCACTGCAATGCAGCACTGTGAACATAGCCTAAGGAACTCTCTACTGGAGAGGTTTGGATATCTCTGGAGATGCACTAGTAAATAAGGTACTATGGCCCTTATTCAATTCACTTTCTTTCCAAAGTTTCTTCTAGGTGATATTTTCACACCTTTTCAATAAAATGCCTTTTAAAAGCAAACCCAGGGCCAGTTTTAATGAAGCAAGGTTAAAAACATTTACATCAGGCGCAGAGATTTTGGGGCGGCATGTTTGTACTGTGTTTACACTTACAGCATGCAATGAGAGTCAGAGAAGTGAGAGGAGAGCGAGTGAGATGAAGAGGTCATCATTGGAGAAAAGCAGCTTGCTGTGGTGTGTGAGGAGTCTGACAGTGAGTGAGGAGGGGGAGGCAGGAGAGCAACAGTGTTTCATTTGACTTGCACAGCAGAAGGAAGGAGGTGGCACTGCTGTCCTGACTTAGGAGGAATGGAGTGTCTGAGGGTGATCAGTTTGTCACAGATCCACAGCCAGCCAGTGTGCTTTTGTGTTGAGCTGCATCATGCCATGTGAGAACATTAAATGAAGCAGAGTAAATTGTTGGGTGCAGTGCGATCATTCCAAATCTGGGGGGGGGGGCGCATCCTCACAGGATTGCCTCAGGCAGCAAAAAGTGTAGGACCGGCCCTGAGGAAATCTGAAGCAAAAATAAACTTATGGTATAATGAACTGTACGTGTAGTGCAGCTGAAAAATAGAGCATTAGTAGCAAAGAAAAGTGTCTCATGTTTTCCAGTACAGGAAGAGTTAAGAAACTTCAGTTATCTATGCAAAATTAGCTTCTCTGAGCTCTTGACACAAATTGGTCAAAGTCCTGATTTCTGAAGCACTTATACATCAAAGAAACAGTGAGACAGGTTGAGAGAAGGTTTTACTACATGGAAGTTCAAAGGGTCATTAGCTCTGCTCTGTTTCAAAGTTTAACATACAGCATGTGATATACTGTTACTGTATAAACTGCAACTATAATGCAATCTTATATTAAAAAAAAAAGAAGAAAAAAAAAGAAACACACAACATAAAAATATGAGACTCTTTTCTTTGCTACGAATGCTCTATTAATTATCCGTACTACACATACTATTCATTATCTCATAAGGTTTTTTTAAAGAGACACTGACAGCGAAAAAAAAATTATGATATTATGATTTGTATGTGTAGCACAGCTAAGAAATAAAACATTAAGATCAGATACATCAGTCTAATTGTTTCCAGTACAGGAAGAGTTAAGAAACTCCAGTTGTTATCTCTATGCAAAAAAAAGCCATTAAGCTCTACAACTTTCAAAGTCCTGGAGAGGGCTGTCTTCTGACTTTTATTATCTCAAGTGTTTTCTTTTGCTCTGCCAGAGGAGAGGTCATTAGTTCACAGACTGCTCTGAAAGAATCATTTTGAATGCTGAGTGTTGTGTAATCTGCACATATTATAGAATGATGCAATGTTAGAAAAAACACTATATACCTGAAAATAAAAATATGAGAATATTTTCTTTGCTGCTAATCTTCTAGTAGTTATTCATAGTACACAACCAATTCATTATATCATATATTTTTTTTCGCTTCAGTGTCTCTTTAAGTCACCAGCAAACAAGGAAATACTCAGAACAGTACTTGTTTACCTGCTTTTTTGGTAATTTTGTAATTGCAGAATGCTTATTTTAAACAAAAGATGAAAAATTATGTTTTGGATTGCCTTGTCCCCTTTTCATCCTATTTATATTATTAGACTATTTATAATATGCTTATGGTTATGTTTACCTCCTGCATTATTCTACATGAAAAGACCACTACCATGAAAAATTGTGAAGTTTAAATTCCTATGCACACATACACATAAGTAATACATTTGTCCCGGAGTAAAATGCACTAAAATTTACTGTCAGATTTAAACCTCTTACCAACAGGTTTTGGACTAGTACATTTCTCAAAGTTTTCTTTATGCTTTTTATTTTTACTGCTGGCAAACATAAAACCTTTGGGAGGAGTTTCACCACAATATCAGCCATACAGACGTCACAGACTGAAGAACCACCAGAGAAAAGGTAAATGTCTCACGGGAAAGGAGCTATCAGCTAATGATTGGTATAAAGTTCAATCCTGGGTTAAAGCTCCTCATTAATAACACCTACTGCATGTGACCGCTACATAGGGAAAAAAGTAATTTATAGTGCATTTTACTCTGGTACAGATGAACCTCATGTGTACGTATACACTTGCATTTAAAAATGTAGTTTGTCATAATAGTGGAAGAGCAGTGATAATGAACAGGGCCAGTTCAATTAAAAAAAAAAAATGATAAAAGAAACGTTTTTTTCTCATGAATTATTCATAGTATGCATGGCTTGAGGTATGCTGGCGTTTGTCAGGGGCCTAAAATTTTGCCTTTACAAGGTTATCCCTTTTTCTTCTTTATTAAGAACAAATTCAGTACGATGAGTTATTTTACAGTAGAATTCTTAATTCGTGGTGTTCTTACAACTAGACAGAAATGTTAGTATATAGTTTCCAAAGTCACCTTCAAAAATTTGCGTCAAGTTCTGACTGCCATTCTTTGGATTGCGGAATTTAATGTTATAGTCGGTCCACCATGCAATTCCTTTTCCGGTTAATTGAACTTCCTCGTACATACCACTGCCATTGAAATAATACAACTGAATAGAATCTGAAAAAAAGAACATTAATCAGCTCATATGGAACGTATAACTACATTAGAAACTGCTTTGATGGCTAAAGAAACTGAAAGAACAAATGAAAAGCCATAACAGAGAACCGATCACAAATATGCATTTGTAATAACCTGATTCTGAAGTCAGACGTAACAAAGCAAAATTATCAGAATGTAAATTATGTTTATCTAATTAAAAAAAAAAAAAAAAAAAAAAAATCACTCAATTGCTGTTGGACCAGGAAGGACCACATAAGGCTTTCTGTTGTACTGAGTTTGTTGGGGTTTGGGACAGAGATAGGGCTGGTGCACACTACAAGAACTTTTCTAAGCACTTTATGATTTTAAAAGCTCTCGCTAATGTTATCCTATGTGAGTGTTCTCACTGGAGCGATGCGATTTTGTAAAAAAATCCCCACAGCATTGCATTAGCAAGAGCTTTTAAAGAGGTTCTGTGGAGGGTTTAAAAAAACTGACACTTACCTGTGGCTTCTATCGGTTCCCTGCAGCGGTTATGTCCTGCGCCGTCCTCCTACGATCCTCCGTTCCCCGCCACCAGTCCATTTATACTTCTAATACAATTGCAGCTGTACGGCTGTGGGTGTGCGCATTCTTGCTCCCACTCGCGTTTCTGGGAGCTTACTGCACAGGCGCAGTACCAGGTTTTCCCATAGTGCGCATGCGCAATAAGCACCCAGAGACGTGAGCGGGAGCGCGCAGTATTCGTCTAGTTAGACTGGGACTAGAGGCGGGTAATGGAGAATTGTAGGAGGACGACGCAGGACATGACAGCTGCAGGGGCCGATACAAGCCCCAGGTAAGTGTCAGTTTTTTTAACCACTCCACAAAACCCCTTTAAAATTTCTAGAGCCTGGACTACTGCAATGTCCTCATGTCAGGCTTTCCTCAAAACATTCTCTAATCTAAAGCTTTGTGAATAATTGTGAATCAGTGAATGCAGCTAGCCACTGGTATACACACATTCAATTCATACAGCAAAAGGAATGGCCGGGCTTTCAGAAACTCATACCTGAATGTTTTAATAGTATAAAATGTGCAGAGCTCCAATACTCCTGGACTAAAATACACACCATTCAGGTATGAGTTTCTGAAAGCGCTGCCATTCCTTTTGCTGTATGAATTGAATGTGTGTATACTAGTGGCTAGCTGCATTTAAGGATTCACAAAGCTTTAGATTAGAATTAGCACACAATTTGCATCTGTATACTAGTGGCTAGCTGAATTCACCAATTCACAATTATTCACAAAGCTTTAGATTAGAATTAGCACACAATTTGCATCTGCTTTGCATTCAGGGCGTGTATTTAGTCCAGAGGGGCTGTGCATTGCCCCTGTAGGTTTGCAAGCGAATGCATCCATGAGCGCGGTCACCAGTCTGTATGTATGTTTTATCAAATGTGTATACCATTTGTCTGATTAGCTGCACTGGAAATGTGTTTTTATCGCTAGATAAGCGTTAGGTTTATTCAATTCAATTCACTTTATTGTCATTGTGTAACACAACGAAATTACTTTTCATGACACCCCACGGTGCATATAGGGAACATAGTGATAGTAACAAGGAAGAGAAGAAATTATACACGTATGCCAGGTATTACAGATGTTTAAACAATTTGTACACAGTGTTAATTATTTCAGAGAGAATTCAGAGTTCATCAAGTTTATGGCGGATGGGAAAAAGCTGTCTTTTTGTGTGTGTGCAGATTGATCTAAAACGTTTACCTGATGGAAGGAGCTCAAACAAGGCATTTCCAGGGTGAGTGTTGTCCTTGATAATGTTTTTGGCCCTTCTCACGCTGCGAGTATTATACAAAAGTTCCAGTGATGGTAGTTTAGTGCCAATAATGGCTTCTGCTGTTTTAACAACTCGCTGCAGGGCTTCTCTAGTAGCCTTCATGCAGCTGTTGTACCAGGCCGTCATGCAATTGGTCAGAACGCTTTCTTTAGTGCATCTGTAGAAATTAACCAGCATCTTCTGTGGGAGGTTAGCGCTCCTTAGTTTTCTCAGAAAGTAGAGGCGTTGTTGTGTTAGGTCTTCCCCAAGGGGGTCCGTCACAGCCGTGGGGAAGTCTAGTAAGCATAATTTGTGCACATATTATCTCTGAAGCTAACACCCCCCTTTGCCTGAAGTGAAGCTAGGTGTGTATTCTAGTCCAGTGGTCATTGGAGCTTTGCACATTGTGGCAGATAACTCATTCAGGTGTAGGTTCACCCCTCACTGAAGTTATGTTCCCCCATTTTTTTGTGTGCCTGCAATGAGTGTTGGTGTGTACTTTAGTCCAGGAGTATTGGAGCTCTGCACATTTTATACTATTAAAACATTCAGGTATGAGTTTCTGAAAGCGCTGCCATTCCTTTTGCTGTATGAATTGAATGTGTGTATACTAGTGGCTAGCTGCATTCACTGATTCACAATTATTCACAAAGCTTTAGATTAGAATTAGCACACAATATGCATCTGCTTTGCATTCATGGCGTGTATTTAGTCCAGAGGGCTGTGCATTGCCCCGGTAGGTTTGCAAGCGAATGCATCCATGAGCGCTGTCACCAGTCTGTATGTAAGTTAAGGTATACTTTATTGAATGCATTTTGGGGTTCTGCTTTAACAGAAACCTAAAGAGGAATATGAAAACAGCAATTTTTTTTCCATTTAAAAATAGTTGGCATTGTTTGCCAACTAACATGTTCACAACTAACTGACAAATGAATGATCCCATCAAAATGACTGCATCATCCCATGACTGGAAGCAAATTCTGTCTCAACTGGTTTAGGAACAGCTGGTAACTACTAACCCATTCTGCACATGTTGCTCTATGTACACACATCCCAAAAATGTATATAGGAAATTACGGTCACTTGTTTGAATCATACGGTTGATTGGAAGAGCCATTGCGTGTACGGAGTGTTTCTGGTTTTCTAAAAGATCATGGATTGGGAAACATGCTGTCCAAAAGGTTGGCTGCCAATCCTCATGTGTACCAGGCTTACAATGCAACTGTTGTTCAGTACAAAGGCCAACCACACATAATTTTCACTAGATCATTGCTGCTGCCCCTCAACCTTACTTAGAACTGATGTCTCCTTACCACCATCTAAGCCAGGGGTAGGGAACCTATGACTCGGGAGCCAGATGTGGTTCTTTTGATGGCTATATCTGGCTCACAGACAAATCTGTAGGAGTTGATTCACTAAGCTGCACTGCTCAAGCAGCGCAGCTTAGTGTGGCAGCGCACGTAAAATTTTCAAAATAGTGCATGCTACTACTGTAGAATGCTCTACTAACTTACTCACACTACCCCCAAAACCAACAGCTGCTCCAATTGTCCCACTCTGGACCCTGTCAGGTCCAGTGACGTTGTAGGACGAGATCCCCACACTTTGATTGGCCCAAAAGGCTGCCTGTGACTTGACAGGCAGCCTATTGGGCCAAAGTTCGGGGATCTTGTCCTACAAAGTGAATCAACCCCCAAGTCAGCTAGCTAATTGTACAAGCTGTTTGTCAGTGTTACTCCTATCTGGCTCTCATGGAAATTTCTGATGTTGCTGAAACCCAAGAGAAGCTAAAGACAAGTTTGACACATTCTGCTGCCTGGCGGATCAACTGTATACACATCACCATGGCAACAGGGACGTGAGCCCTCTGCTGCGCATGCGCACTGCCCCAGTTTGAAACGCCCCAGATTGTATGGCTCTCACAGAATTACATTTTAAAGTATGTGGCGTTTATGGCTCTCAGCCAAACAGGTTCCTGAGCCCTGATCTAAGCCATCTATTGCACCCTGTGTTCCCCTTTCTCAGTGTGCCAACCTATTCATTCATACCTTTTTCATACTTTCATTATCCCTATATTTGCCCCTGGTGGAGAACTTGATGAAATAGGTTTTTTTTTTCCTAGAATCTATTTGAATTCCTGGGGAGTAGATTCTATTTCCTAAAAACAGTTTTCATAGCATCCTGAAGGGAGATACTACATTACATTCTAAAGAGATTATATAAAAATCAATTGCATAGCAAGGAGGATGTGAAATTTGTATAGGAAGTGTGCCATGGTCAAGAAAGATTTTTGGTTAATTTACATTTTTATGACTGTGCATAAAGAACAGAAATTTTGCGGTATCATAATGTACTTCAATGTAGCAACCAGCAGAAGTACAGACATATGAAAAGGCCAGGATTGTTGTATAGAATTACAGACTAGGCTACATTAAATTGTACCTAAAGTAAAAAATAAAATTGATACCTCAGTAGAGGTAAGCCGGTAGATAGTCCATAGGCTTCCTTGATCTTCTTACACCTCTCTGTTCCTGTGCTGGGACCCTTTAAGAAATATTCAACAATAATGTTGAATATGGTTCTTGTGACCGCTCTCCACTCTATGAACAAGCGCACACACAAAGTATGGTTGGCACCTGCGCAGTAGCACAGAGCTGCTTGCAGAAAGCCTTTTCTTCCATGCCCGAGTTGCTCCATGCTACTGCGTCGGTGCAAACCCTACTGGAAGCCATGCTCATACATGGAGGGAATGTGGCCAGAGGAAGAGGGTGCTGGCAAGCAGTGGTGGGATCCATGAGAATCAGGGAAGCCTCTGGAGCGTCCAGAGACTTCCCTCTGTAGTAAAATCCAAAAATGATGGCTTCAGAATTGCTTTAAATATTATTAAGAACAGCTTACCATTAAACATGCTGTTAGCTATAGCACCACATGGAGCAATTGACAAATTCTTGGAATCCACTCTATACGGTGCACATTCAGTAGCAGGATTCTACAAATGACAAAACAATAATTAAAGTAGTATAGCAATAGCATTCATCTTAATATTCTCCTGGTTTCTACAATATTTCTGTAATAATAATTACAGAAATATATATATTGCACAACTAAGCAGAAAGGATAAATCTGCTAGTGGTCGAACAATGGACATCATCATATACCGTACACTTATGGTTTCAGCCTGTGGTTCACATATAATCCTCTTTATATCTCAGTGAAGGTGTAATAAATATAATTATAAATATATATATATATATATATATATATATATATATATATATATAGATATAGATATAGATATAGATATAGATATAGATATAGATATAGATATAGATATAGATATAGATATAGATATAGATATAGATATAGATATAGATATAGATAGATATATATATATATATATATAGATATATATTTTCATCTACACATAAATAATTCAGAGGTCCATCTACACAAGCCCTTAGACCCCTTTCACATGGGAAGCTGTAGGTGGTGAGTCCACTGGCTGTCAACTGCAGGCACTTAGTAACACACGGTACCAGCGGTGAAGAATCACCCCTGCCATAGAGTCACATATGAGCTTGGCTGTGCTCAGGATGACATCACGGTTTTCTGCCACTGGGTATCACCACCGCGTATCAAGCACCGACACACGTGGTGTTCCGGGCCGGCCCTACCCTGCAGCAGCCTGAATAACATGATTGAGGGCTGTATGTAAGGGGCGGAGCCGGCCCAGAAGCAGAAAAAAATGTCAGCGGACAGCAGATCAACTGTTTCATAAACACTCCATCTTGTGTAGTGCTGTCCTCCTCGAGTCTCCATGCAGGCTCTGCTCCAAGTTCTCCCCCTCCAACTATGAGGGGAGAGACAGAGAGCAGATTCAAGGAAGACAGCTCACCCGGATGGATAATAATGGAACAGCTGTTCCCCTTCCCCTGGTTTAGTGCGGCTGAGACTGGTGCATAGCGAGACTGCAGCAGCCCTTGAAATATAAACCCAAGCTGTCCAACGTGCATAGGGTGACAGACCCTCATTTTGATTCATTAGTCTGCAGATTGTTTTAAAGGTAGCGCATGGAAAAGAAAAGCTCAGTTGGATGATTTTACATTATTTTGCACAGTGTGTTTGAGATTGTTGATTTGCACATCGCAACTGCAGACAGGAAGCAGAGAAAAGTCAGTGTTGTGGTTGTGCTGCTGGGCTTCTCAGTATTGATTATCAGAGACAGATTATCCTATATAATAAAACCAATGTCCCTGCGTGTGCTGTCTCTGTGTAGCTGGTCCGTGCTTTTTGCTACTGCGCATGTGCACAGCACGGACCCAGCCTCACAGAGACAGGAGGAGGGGGACGGGGCCAAGGAGCCGAGCGGCAGCCGGGTGTGCGGCTGGTGCACGTGCGCCACAAACAGACCTAGAGCCGTTTTTAAATGGGTTTAGGTCTACTAGTCAAAGATAAAACAATCTGTGTGAACATAGGGAAAATAAATATAAATAGGATATCAGGATTAACGCAGCCAAGAGTGCTTACCTTTAGACTGTCAAGAAATCCGCTCAATTGCTTATCATCTCTGGAAATCATATAGCGGTAGTGATTCTGATAGAAGTTTGATAGTTCATAATACATAAAAACTGGTCCCTAGGAAAAATGAGAAACAAGCAGACAGTGGTGAAGTTGCACCGAGGGGCTCCTAAAACTCACCTAAAATTCTCTAGCCTGAACCATTCTTCTTTCTACCTGTAAAGGCTTCTACACATGCCTATGCCACTAGCAACAGAACGTGTCATCAGCTTTGTAGTTAGCTAGCTGGCTGGCTGGCCCAGCAATGTTGCTCAAGGGGGATTAGATTCTGATCGACAGACAACACAAGTCAAGAGGGGTGTATGCACCATAAAGGCCCATACACACGTCGGATTTTAGCGAACGACCCGTCGTTTGAACGTTCCGTCATTCGGACGTTTTCGCGTCAAATCCGACGTGTGTACAGACTATCGTTCGGGTGATAAGACTGGTTACCAGCGATCCGCCCGGCGGATCGTTGGTAACCAGTCTTATCACTCGAACGATAGTCTGTACACACGTCGGATTTGACGCAAAAACGTCCGAACGACGGAACGTTCAAACGACGGGTCGTTCGCTAAAATCCGACGTGTGTATGGGCCTTAAGATGATAGGTCAATGACAATCTAATCTATTAGCTTATGAGTAAAGTAGAGTTGAGTATTAACTCTTCCAAAACTATGTTTTTTTCCTATTAGTTTTATGCTGTGTTTAATGGTTCAGACCAGAAATGAAATTTGAGTTTCATCCCAATTTAACTATTTTTCTCGCTTATTTGCAATACATTTTTTCTTGCTGAATATTAAAAATGTTTTATATAGATACGGTACTGTGAAAAACTGGTATTTTACAAAGAAAACCCTATCAGCAAAACCCTAACTCAAAATCTTTAAGTCAAAAGGTTTGTCTGATTTTCTTTGGTCAATATAGTGGAAAATTGTATACTTACCAGACGGTAATTTTCCTTTCCTGATGCGTCCATGGCAAAAAATTGGGTAGTTGGCCCGCCCCCACTACCCCATAAGACAAGTAAATATTTAAATTGCAAGGCCAGGAGAGGCTCGCTGTCTTGTAACTATAACAATCACCGAATAGAAGGGTGGGATCCCATGTGCTGCCATGGACGCATCAGGAAAGGAAAATTACCGTCAGGTAAGTATACAATTTTCCGCTTTCCTTATGCTTCCATGGCAGCACGTTGGGACCTAACAAGAACGTAAACAAGGGAGGGAGACATCTCATGCTGAACAAAAAGAATTTTATTTCACAGAAGCAAAAGAAGAGGAGATGACAGCTCTCCCGAATTCCACGGATGTGGACAATGAAACATCGACTTTGTAATGAGATATAAACATATTTAAGGAACTTCAATTCGCCGCCTGACAGATTTTCAAAGGGGAGACTTTAGCAAATGCTGCCCAGGACGCTGAAACACCACGTGTTGAGTGCGCCCTTATTTCCTCAGGCGGTGGTAAACTGACAGCCCGATAAGCAGCTTGTATTGTCTTCACCAGCCAAGAAGCTATGGTACGAGTGGAGGCACGCTGACCTTTCCTATATCCTGCTGGTATTATGAACAGGTGATCAGTTTTCAGTGCAGTTTCTAGGCTAAAATGCACCCAGGGCGAGGGTGTAAAAATTGCCCCCCCTTTCCCCGAAGCAAGGTATGGGTGCCCGCAGTGTAGGTTAGCCAGGTCTAGTTGCACTCAGTATAGATTCCCCCAGAATAGGTACCCCAGTATAGGTAGCCAGCTATAGGTCCCCCCAGTATAGGTAGCCAGGCATAGGTGAGCCAATATAGTTGCCTCCGGTATAGGTTAGCCAGGTAGGTGCCTCCAGTATAGGTAGCCAGTATAGTTGCCCACAGTATAGGTTAGATAGGCAGGCGTCCCCGGTAGATAGTTAGGTGCCCCCAGTACAGGTTAGCTAGGTGGGTGCCTCTAATATAGGTAGCCAGAATAGTTGCCCCCAGCATAGGTTAGATAGGTAGATGTCCCCTGTATAGGTTAGTTAGGTAGGTGCCTCCAATATAGGTAGCCAGTATAGTTGTCACCTGTATAGACTAGCTAGGTAGGTAGGTAGGTGCCCCCAATACAGGTTAGATAAGTTAATGCTCCCACTATAGGTTAGATAGGTAGCTGCCCCCCAGTATAGGCTAGGAAGGTGCCCCCCAGTATAGGTTAGATTAGGTAGGTGCCCCCCAGTATAGGTTAGATTAGGTAGGTGCCCCAGTATAGGCAAGATAGGTAGGTGCCCCCCAGTATAGGTTAGATAGGTAGGTGCCCTCGGTATAGGTTAGATTAGGTAGCTGCCCCCCAGGTTAGATAGGTAGGTGCCCCCCAATATAGGTTAGATAGGTAGCTGCCCCAGTATAGATTAGGTAGGTGCCCCCCAGTATAGGTTAGATTAGGTAGGTGCCCCCCAGTATAGGTTAGATTAGGTAGGTGCCCCCCAGTATAGGTTAGATTAGGTAGGTGCCCCCCAGTATAGGTTAGATTAGGTAGGTGCCCCCCAGGATAGGTTAGATAGGTAGGTGCCCCCAGGATAGGTTAGATTAGGTAGGTGCCCCCCAGTATAGGTTAGATTGGTAGGTGCCCCCCAGGACAGGTTAGTTAGGTAGCTGCCCCAGTATAGGTTAGGTAGGTGCCCCCCATGATGGAGGGGGGAGCCGCAGCCGCGGGGAGGGCAGCCCGACCTCTCCCTCCCTTCCTCTCCCTGGGCCGCCCTCCGTGCGATCCCCCCTCGGACTGCAGAGTAATGCGCAGGGAAGCGCTGTGCATAACTACTCACCTCGCTGGCTCCAAGCGCTGCTCTCTCGCCGCCAGTCTCCTCTCTCTGCCTACACGCTGATACACACACACGCTGCTTCCTGTTTAGCAGCGAGTGTGTGTATCAGCGTGTAGGCAGAGAGAGGAGACTGGCGGCGAGAGAGCAGCGCTTGGAGCCAGCGAGGTGAGTAGTTATGCACAGCGCTTCCCTGCGCATTACTCTGCAGTCCGAGGGGGGATCGCACGGAGGGCGGCCCGGGGAGAGGAAGGGAGGTAGAGGTCGGGCTGCCCTCCCCGCGGCTGCGGATCCCCCCTCCATCACAGCGCCCCCCTCCCAGCAGCGCCCCGGGCGGCGGCACGCCCCGCACGGCCGTAGAAACGGCCATGTCAGTTTTCATGAAACTCTCTGTGGCAGACAGGTACGTTTTGAGTGAATGGGCCACGTCCAGCGTATGCAAGTCTTGAGAATCCTCCCTACAGAAAGTTGGTAAGGACCATTCCTGATTTAGGTGGAATGTTGATGAGACTTTAGGCAGGAAGGAGTCTACGGGTTGCAGCTGAACTCTGTCATGAAAGAAAACAGTGTAAGGTTGCTTGCAACTAAGAGCTTGCAACTCAGAAACCCTGCGGGCAGAGGTTATTGCAACCAGAAAAATAGTTTTTAAAGTAAGGTTCAATAGTGTACAGTCCTCTAGGGGCTCAAAAGGATATTCCCGCCAGATAGTTTAAGACCAAAGGAAGATCCCATTTGGGAAAGATTGATTTTCTTGGTGGTCTCAACTTCAATATCACTTGGAGAAATTGCTTTACCAATAGATTATAAGCCCAACGATGGTCTGTGAGGGAAGATAAGGCAGAGATCTGCACTTTGAGGGCGTGATACCCTAGCCCCTTGTCAAAACCAGACTGAAGAAAAGCTAGAATTTGTGAATGTTGAGGCTGGAGAGGATCAAAGGAAGCTGATTTTGCAAAGGAAGCTGATTTTGCAAAGTCAGAGAATTTATCCCATACTTTTTTATAAGTCAGGTTCGTGGAGGGCGTCCTGGCCTGAAGAAGAGTGTTAAATCACCTCCGATGAACACCCTAGAAGTTGAAGCTTCCTCCTTTCAACTTCCATATCGATAGACAGACGGCTCAGATCTGGGTGTAGGATTGGTCCCTGAGAGAGTAGTTCCTTCTCTATCTGCAACTGGACTGGCTGCTCCACTGCTAGACGTTGTAGAAGGGGAAACCATGGCCGGCGAGGCCAGTACGGAAGAACTGCCAGAAGTGTCACCCTCTCTGTAGTGAGTCTCTTCAACACTTTGAAAAATCATTGGTACCTGGGGAAAGACATACCCCACTGAGAAGTTCCATTGAGATGTTAGAGCATCTACGGCTTCCGCTTCCCTGTAAGGATTTCTCGCAAGGTATCTCCTGCACTTCACATTCTGACGAGATGCCATTAGATCGCTTTCCGGGTGACCCTATCTCTGACAGATCCAGTTCAATGTCCTCTGGTTGAGGGACCATTTGTTGTTGTCTAGAGTCGTACGACTGAGGTAGTCTGCCTCCACATTCAGTGCTCCCGGTATGTACACTACTTTTAAAGACCATAAGTTCATCTAATCTAATTTGAAGATTTGACTGGTCACTTTCAGAAAGGAAGTGTTCCGGGTTCCCCCCTGCTTCTGGATATAGCTTACTGCTGTCTTGTTGTCTATACGTAGAAGACAATTTTTGTTGACCAGAAGGGGCATAAAATGTAGAAGAGCAAAGAAAACTGCTTTCAACTCTAGAAGGTTCGCTGGAAGCTCTGACGTTTCTTCTCCCCACATGCCTTGGGCTACTTGCTCCATGCAGACAGCACCCCAACCTCTGTTGCTAGCATCTGAAGTTATAACAATAGGGGAATCCTCTAGGAGTTGAACCTGTGGTTGGATATTCATGTCCGACCTGTTCCACTGGTTTAGAAATCCTGACTGAAATCCCCGGATGTGCCAGTGCGCCCAAAGATGCATCGGGATGGTGGCTGACAGGGTCCCTAGCAGTCTTAGACATGATCTGGCAGACATTTGTTTGTTCAAGATTGTATCGAGAACTCGGCTCTGAATGACTGGGATCTTCTCTGGTGGTACTGAGACAGAGTTCTGATTCGTTCTGAAATCGGGCACCAAGGAAAAACCAGATCCTGAGTCGGTTCTAATTGACTTTTCTTGTCGTTGACTAGCCATCCAAACTGAGCAAGTGTTTGAAGTAGAATCTTGCGATGTTGAATGATCATTATGAGATTGTCTGCGAACAAGAGAATGTTGTCCAGGTAATGAATGTCTCCCACTTAGAACCTGAGAAACTTCTGTAGGTCTGCTTGGATGGAAATGTGCAGATACGCATCCTCGAGGTCCACTGATAACATTCAGTCCCCGGGAAAGATGGCCTGTATTATGGTCTGGAGGGATTCCATCTTGAAGCTTTTTACATCTATGAATCGGTTTAGTCTTCAAATCTAGTACAGGTCGTAATTTTCTGGTTTTCTTCTTCACTAGGAATAGCGAGGAGTAGAACCCCTGGCCTCTCTCTTGTGAAGGTACCTGAGATATAGCCTGTTTCAGAATTAAGTCTTTGAGATAAGAGAATGAGATTTCCTGTTTTTCTCTGGATTGTGGAATTGTTGTCGGCACAAAACTGTAAGAAGGAGCTTTTTTGAATGTCCAGAAATTTCCTGTGGATATGGTTTTTATTACCCAATTTTCGACTCCCAAATGTTGGTGAATAGTCTCAATCTTGCTCCCACCGGGACAATCTGGACAGGCGAGTTGTCAAAAAGACTTTCTGATTCTGTGTATTAGTTGCAGCTTTTTGTTTGGTTAACCTCTGAAGAGAAGATTGAGAACTCCTCCAGTTTTTCTTAAAACTTCTTCCAGGTCGATAAGATTTCATATTTTTGAATCTGTTTTGCTGGGTATTCATGGATGATTGTCTTGCTGGACGTCGCTCTTGGGGAATGAGCCCGGACTTTCCGCCCGTCACCCTCTTCTTAATTGCCGTATCCATTTTTTCGCTAAAAACGGACTTCCCATCATATGGAATTTTGCACCAGGTTTGTCTTGAATTAGTATCTGCAGACCATGACTTTAGCCACAATGCTCGCTTTGCTGTAACTGAGGATAACATTGCTCTGGCAGCACACCGGATGACATCGAAGGCGGCCTCCCCTATAAAGTCTGCTGACAATTTGAAGTTGTCTAAAGCAGAAATTATTATTTCTCTATCGACATCCAACCTTAGGGAATTTCCATAGGATCAGTCCATGCTCTGATTGCCTTACCCACAGCGGTTAGGGCAATTGCCGGTCTACAAGATCCTCCGGCTAACACGTACGTTTTTTTCAGATCTAAGTCCATTTTCCTATTGAGTGGATCTATGAATGATACTGAGTCTTCGAGGGGTAAAGTCATATGACGAGCCAGGCACATTAAAGAAGCGTCAATCGACCGAGCGTAATCCAACAGACAAGATTCTTCCTCCGTCAATGGATAGTTTTGAAAGACGGTTCGCCAGAGGTGGCTTCTTGTCTACATTACTCCACTCTTCATTGAAGATTTCCTCAATTTCCAGCATATAAGGAAAGGTTTCTTTAGGTTTGTTGAGGTGTTCATAATAACGTCTGCGCTTATTCTGAGAAGACTCAGGCGTTTCAGTATCCTCTTCTGCTTGCCAGTTGATAGCTTCCCTCACAGACTTGATGAAAGGCTGAACTAGGGAAAGATCAAAAACGACACTAATTTCTTCATCAACTGAAGGATTCGTTTGAGAAGATGGACCAGGTTCCGTTGGAGCTTCAGGTGCGGTATGCTTAGGAAGGCTCGAGATGTATGAGTACATTGATTCCTGCACTGCCTTCTTAATAAGTTCCGATACATCTAGAGATGATTGTTCCGGCTCCCCTACCATGTCTGCAAAACACTTGGCACAGACCAATTTTCCTTGCATAACCGAATGTCCACAAGCCCAACATCCTCGTGGACGCTCTGGTGATCTTTGCCTCCGTCTTGGTGATCTGCTCCTACTACGATAGTAGCGTGAATCATAAGATCTGTAATAAGATGGTGATCTTCTCCTAGAAGTGTGTGTGGAAGAGTGGGCTGCTTGACCACTGTGATGCTTAGATGTTGAATCTTTGTATTTTTACTTCTTCTTAGAGCTTTTTGAAGAATGTTGTTCTTGCTGTTGCTCTGGTTGTCTTCTGGGGCTAGAAAGGAATTAATAGTCATTTAGACTAATGTTCCTGACTCCCTGTGATGCAGGCAGCCAGCCTTTTGACCATTGTGTAGGTTTGCATGCTGCAGGACTCTGGAAAGAAGAGCTTCTGTCAGTTTTGCAGCTTGTGCTTGCAGAGGAATTTGCATACGTTGTCATGCAAATTGCCTGGCCACATTCATTGGAGGCGTGTACTATAAGTACTATGTCTTTCCCACAATGCTTGGCTGTTCATAAGGATTTCGTCCTATGTAACACTCCTGGTGGTGTGTCAGCCTTGCTCTCTGTTTGAACATCAGCTTAGAGTAATTCCTGAATCTGCGCTAGGCAGATTTCCCTAGTGCAGTTAGGATTGTATTATCTGTATTGCCTGTTCTGTCTTGTCTTGCCTGTTGCCATTGTCCTGTCCCTATGGTGGTCGACAGGAAATGGTTCTGATCTCTGTTCTTGGAGTATAGCTGGTGCAGCGGTTGCTACCAGCTATCTCTTCTGTTCTGTCTCCTGGGATCGCGCTAGCTACTTTTCGGTAGCGCTGGGGATCCTTCTGTTCTGTCTCCTGGGATCGCACTAGCTACTTTTCGCTAGCGCTGGGGATCCTTCTGTTTTGTCTTCTGGGATCGCACTAGCTACTTTTCGCTAGCGCTGGGGATCCTTCTGTTCTGTCTCCTGGGATCGCACTAGCTACTTTTCGCTAGCGCTGGGGATCCTTCTGTTCTGCTACTCTGTACTTGGATCGCGCTAGCCACTTTTCGCTAGTGCTGTGGATCCTATTTCTCGCTTGTCCCTGTTTTCGTGTGTCTGTCTGCTACGCTTGCTGGAGGCTCGGTGAGGTAACCGTTAAGCAAGCGCTCGCGTCCTCTGTTTCATGTTTGTCTGTTAATGGTTAGTTAGGCGTGCTTGTCTCTATTGTGCTTATCACGTGGAGACCGCGCATAACCGCGTGCACTGTTGCGAATAAGTGCGGTGTTCGCGGTTAGCTAGCGTTTGTTGTTTTCCGTATCTCCTCATTGTATTATTTGCTGTGCCTTTGCTGCCTCGTATTCTGTTCTGATCTGCCTTGTGTCTTGTCTGGCGATCGCACCTCTCGCGATCGCGTTCCTATTTCATATCTGCTGTTGTGTGTGTGCGGTCGCGGGGTGGCGACTGGATTGGCGCACACACATACAACCTGTCCCTTTGCTTATTCTCATTCGCAATCGCCTCTCTTGCGATTGCGTTCTGCGTTTCGTACAATTCCTGTCTGGCATTTGTGGAGGTACAGAGGATTGGTCCCTCTGCACTCCCCAGCGCCATCTGCCAACAGGAATTTTCCCTCTACGGGTGCGTAGCTCCTTTTGCTGGGTTCCTGCAAATTATACGCTTGTGGAGGATTTCCGCCGTGTCAGCGCACGCGTTGTGCGCTGATCACGGGAAAAGTTCCACAATCGTTACACTCCCGTTTTAATACTCACCTGATATGTCACCTACCTATCAGTTTTTCGCTGTTCAATTGCGGGCGCAACAGTGTCTGTAGTATCCATGATGAGATAAGAATAAAGCCCTAAGAGCGAAATAAAAAAGTTTTAAAAATAGAAAGAGGAGAGTGCCTTTAAGCCTGAGTAAGTAGTTCCCACTACTTACAGAAATCCTGCGGATGCTGAATTTGGCTGCGTAATCTCCTGCCACTCTCTCCTATACAGCAGCCAGAGAGGCTTCCTGCCGCTCAGATTTATACTGAGCGTGCAGGAGAGAGGCGGAGACCATCGCCGCCCATTTCCTGCTCCGCTGAGCCGTCTGCACTCCACCGCTTGGTTAAGCGGAAGGACACATGCTCTGATTTCATGCGACCAATCGCACGCATCCGCGATGAAACGCAATAGACCAGGACTTCCGGCGGAAGCGGAAAGAACCGGCCACAACCTGCGTTGCAAGCTAAAGTAATGGCGCGGTGGAACGCACGCTAAGGAACAGCGTGGGGAAGGTAGAGGAAAATGGATTACGGCCACTGGCCCAAGTCACTCTATTAGAGTGAGAAAGAAGTGTGCTGCAGGTAAGGTCATGCATCAGCAAAACAGACTTTAGTGCATATAAGCACCTTAACCTGCGCAAGTCCCTTGAGAACAGCAGAACGGGGAACTATACATAAGCTTAATTAATAAACTGTCAGGGGTCTACGCACAAGGGGAGTATTTTTGTGCGGAAGCTACAAAGTAGCAGGTAGGGATCTTAGAAGATTTTCCGCCTCAGCTTCATGCTTGAGATGTCGGTCTGTCCTATGAGGTGAGGACTATAGAAAAAAAAAAAAAAAAAAACAACAGCGAGCCTCTCCTGGCCTTGCAATTTAAATATTTACTTGTCCTATGGGGTAGTGGGGGCGGGCCAACTACCCAATGTGCTGCCATGGAAGCACAAGGAAATAAAGATTAAGCATAAGAAAAAACACACACCTTTCAATAAAGGAGGACTGTAGTGAGAGGTGTTTGGAGGCTGACATATTTATTTCCATTTAAGCAATACCAGTTGCCTGGCAGTCCTGCTGATCCTCTACCTCTGAAGGTGCGTACACACATGCGACTATAGTAGTTTGAAACGATCGTTCCCCGATCGTTTCAAACGACGATCGTTTGAAAAAAAGCAGCCAACGACCATTAAGTCTAACGACGGACGAGCTAGATCGTTCAAAACGAACGATCTAGCTTGGCGGATTTTTCCCAACGACGATCGTTTGCAAAAGTAGTACATCGTTGGAAACGGTCGTTCGTACTAGGCTTGACATGCGCATTTCACTATTTCTCCATGGAACTTTTCATTTTTATGCGCAAGCGCAATAGTTGCTTTTACGTGATGTAACGTCGTTCTAACGATCAGATCGTTACACACCTTTTAAAACTAACTTTACTTAGGTCGTTCTTTCATCAATTAAAAGTTCGTTCGTTGGTCACAACGAACGATCGTTGTCGCATGTGTGTACGTAGCTTAATACTTTCAGCCATAGATCTTGAACAAGCATGCAGCAGATCAGGTTTTTCTGACAATTTTGACAGATATGACAAGATAAGCTGCATGCTTGTTTCTGGTGTGATTCAGACACTTCTTCAGCCAAATAGATCAGCAGGGCTGCCAGGCAACTTTTATTGTTTAAAAGGAAATAAATATGGCAGCCTCCATATACCTCTCACTACAGTTCTCCTTTAAACTTTTAAAGATAGCTAGTAAATGGTATCATCTTGATTAAAAACTAACCACATAAATTCCCTATGAAAACCAATTAGAGAGGGGGGGGGGGGGGGGGGAATGATGTTTTTTCATGCCCAGGTCTGTTAATAGCTACGTGACAAAAAAAATGCACCATGTAAAAAAAAATATATACACATATATTGATTAAATATGTTCTGCAATATAAGATGGTTAAAAATTAAACCAACTGAAACTTAAACAAAGGGAACTTAAGTAGGTATAATTCCTAAGAAGGAATACCACATTTACAGCAAAAATATTGTTTTACAACTCTTAGGTGAGCAACAAATCATATTGATATTGAGGGGATCCCATGTTCCAGAAAGAATATTGTAAAACCTCCATGTAATGCTGATCATAGTTGAAACTTTCCCATAGAGTAGTTAGTGGCTACATGTAGTTTGAAATTATTTTGCACTCACAAAAGAAAGATGACAATTATGTACAGGGAGGAAATAGAGGCACCCAAGATATGACAGAAAATGGAATTAAAAATCAGTAAAAGAAAGTGGAAAAAAGGGAGGTGGCTTACCTCAATGAAGACAAGTCTTTAATAAATATTGATTGTATTATATGCACTGGCAATGCGTTTCGTGAGTACTACCCCACTTCCTCAGACGATTAATGTGCCAAAGGAGACTCTAAGCCAAGAAAAAGGCACCTCTTTTTCCCTTTCAGGGTGTGTTCTGACCACCCCCTCCATATTTGCACATGACAGATATAAACTTGCATAACACTGACATTTTCTGCAGTACTTTACAGTATACAGTCAAATGATTCACATCCCTCATGATCTAGTTTCTACCACAGTCTAAATTGAACTATGTCCTCAATCCACTAAGCTTTACCAAACACTTTATCAAACGTTTGATAATTTACCTCATGGGTAAAATGTAATTTTGAATTCACTAAGGTGTTATAGATTTATTGAACGTTTTATCGATAAAACATTCAATAAATCTATAACACTTTAGTGAATTCAAAATTAGATTTTACTCACGAGCTAAATTATCAAACGTTTGATAAAGTGTTTGATAAAGCTTAGTGAATTGAGGCCATTATGTGTTTGGGGGTTTAGAAGAAAAACGATAGCCCCAGGAAAAAAAAAAAAAATCTAGGCAAACACAACGGACATGGACTCCATGCAGATAATGTGCTGTCTGGGATTCTGGCCTGAGACTAGCACTGCAATGGCGAGAATGCTATCCAGTTAACCACCATAATCTGGCTATACATCTGCTGTTATTTTACTTAAAGAGACTCTATAACAAAAATGTCATCCTTTTTTCTACTATCCTACAAGTTCCTAAACCTATTCTAATGTGCTCTGGCTTACTGCAGCACTTTCTACTATCACCATCTCTGTAATAAATCAACTTAGCTCTCTCCTGTCTGATTTGTCGCCCTGTTTCTGGAAGGCTGCCAACTCTTCAGTGTTGTTGATCTGTTATGCACGCCCCCACCAAGACCCTCTATGCACACTCCTGTGTGTGTTATTTAGATTAGGCAGCCTCTCTGCTCTCTTGTCAGTGAGAGAAGAGAGCTGCCTGCCTTTTACAAGCTGGATAAATCATCCTCTGAGCTGGCTGTGCTGACACTGAGGAATTACAGACACAGAGCGGTCTGCAGGAAGAAACAATCAGCCAGTCACTCTTCAGTGGATGATAGCTGCAAGGGGGGGGGGGGGGGGCTGGGGGGGAGGAAGGTAAACACACAAATGATCTCTTGAGATTCAAAAGGAAGGCTGTATACAGCCTGCTTGTGTATGGATGTATTTGCTATGTGTGGACATACTGTGCATCAACCTACTTCTGGTTTAGGTGCACTAATCACAATTACATTTCCATTTAAAATCAACAGCTGTGAATGTCTAACACTGGCAGGAAGTTTACATTACACGGGGATGTGGGAGTCAAAGATTACCTAATACAAAGACCACCTAGTATCGGGTGGGGGTCACAATGGGTTACACCAAGTTCACAAAAGATTCACAAAAGATTCATCAGGCATCTTAGCATTTACAGGGAGCCTGGGGCTCCATTTCATCTAAAAATAAAGGCCCTGGATAATCATATTTGGTTTTCAGATAAATGACAAGAAGATACAGAAAATGTAACAGCATACAATGAAATGTCAAAACAGATATTAAACATATAACTCACCACAAACAACTGAGTCAACTGGAAGGGGATAGTGCAGGTGCACGGTGTTGTTCCATTATTAGCACAATTGTAACAGGGATTACTCTGGTTTGCACCTGTATAATCACACTAAGGAGAAACAATTAAATTATATAGCATATAAATCATACATAATCTATGCAGATGAAATACTTAGTTGAATAAAAGGCTGAGCAAAATTCAGCTTTATTGTTGAGCATAATAGGTTTTATCTGCAATTTGCTTTGGAACATTATAGTGTTGGCCTGTTTTACAGCTGATTGTGCACATCTAGCCGTAATGCTACGTACACACATACGACAACGATCGTTCGTATCACACGACGAACGATGGTTTAATAAGACATAATTAAAGGGTCGTTGAAAGACGGTTTACACGGGAACAACGATAAGATCGTTTGAAAACGAACGATATGGAAATGACATACGAATTTACATATTGTGAACGATCTCATAATTATTCAGAACGGAACACACGTTTAAATGAATGGCCTGTAGATTGAAGGAAGTAACGTAATTAAAACGAGCGTTCCATACTGTACACTACAAATTTGCATACTGTACCAACTTGTAAGTTTAATGTCATTTTTATTCAGCACTAAACTAAACTTAAAATATCCTATCCTGTTACAATTACAATCATTGTTTAATGTGACACATTATATAACACAATCATTGAACAAACGTTCCATCACGGCAAGTACAGTCATATAGATTTGCAGAGATGTGCGCATGTCCAGCCTAGTACGAACGACCGTTTGCTAACGATGTACTATTTTTTCAAACAATCGTCGTTTAGAAAAATCCGCCACGGCTGAACTTTCGTTTACAACGAGCTCTCTCGGGCGTCGGAGTTAATTGTCGTTGGCTACTTTTTTGTAACGATCGTCGTTTGAAATGATCGGGGAACGATCGTTTCAAACGACTATAGTCGCATGTGTGTACGCACCATAAGGTTCCTACTACCAGCTTCATATTCTGTGTTTTTCACATGCAGAAAAACAATTGACAGCAATGCAGCACTGTCAGAGTAAGAACACACTAGGCAGAAACGCTATGCTAGGCGTAAACGCACATAATGCAAGTCAATAGGCTGCATACAAAAAAAAATTAAAAAAAATATATGTTTGAATCCTGCAATGTGAGTTTTTTTAAAACGCAGGATTTGCTGCATATTTTATAATGTCAATTGTGATGCAGAGCCATTGTGTTTTGGTGCATTTTTAGTGCTTTTTTCCCCCAAACAAGTCTGATAATGTATTACCGCTTCCTGTTGACCTCCTAGTTATTAGCATAAACCGCATATCAAAAATGCGTAGAAAATGCACAAAAACGCAAATGCAACTTTTTATGTGCGAAATGCAAACGCATTAAAACGCAAGCAAAATGCAAGAAAACCACATGTGCGAAACGCAAAAAAAATTTGCAAACCCACTCAAAATGCACAAATGCATAATGTAGCAAAACGCTTCCTGCCCTCTGACAACTCAAGCAGAAAAACTGATGCAGAAAAATGATAGACAAGTGTTGTTCCCTCTCATAGTCAATCACAATAGGTGCATTTATAGATAACCAGGGACCTTAGCCCGTTTAATAACGGGCTCTAGGTCCGTTACCTGTCAGCGTGCATGCGCGGGCCCGCCTGCCACGTGCTCCCACCCTGCTCCCGTCCAAGCAACGGCACATGCGCAGTAGCACAGATGCAGGGACACACAAACACACGAACATGGGACACCGAGACACAGGGGTTTTATTAGGTAGGATGGTAGTTGGTGCTATCTGAATGAACTACACAGCCAGGATCAATAATTTCTTGATTTAGCTTCCATTTTAAACTTTTCACTTTGCAATACATTGATTTTTCCTCCTACTACTATATTTTAGTAAAATTCCTCTTTGAAGGTATTTTATTGGCAAGTTCTGGAAATAACTCCTTGGAGTGAACTCAGGAAAGTTACTAGGATACGGGCCTATACATTTTATATCCTTAAAAGGATAAATGTACCTTTATAGTAAATGTTAGTTATTAATTGGAACCCACTCCCTTGATGTGCAGTTCCGTAAAGGGAACTTAATGCTAGAGATATATGGAGACTGCAATGTTTATTCCTTTTAACTGCTTGCCGACCGCGTCACGCCGATGGGCATGGCCGCGGTGGCAGCCCCAGGACCGCCTAACTGTGTAAAATCCTGGGGCAGCAGTTTGCAGGAGATGGAGCGCAGGTTGCACGAGCATCTCTTGCTTGAGGGGCGGAGCAGAGCTCCGCCTTCTGTCTCCAGACTGTTACACGCCGTGTTTACATCAGTACAGCGCTGCGATCACGGCTGTCCCCCTGGAGGATTTAGAAGCGATCCGCGGTAATAGGCTGAAGCCTATAACAGCTGATCGCTGTGGGAGGCTGGTGTGGGGAGGCAGGAAGGGAGGGAAAATCTTTAAAGAATTTTTTTTTTTAAATGAAAAACAAAAATATTTGTAAAAATAAATAAACAAACATGGGGGAGCGATCAGACCCCCACCAACAGAAAACTCTGTTGGTGGGGAGAAAAGGGGGGGGGGGGAAATCACTTGTGTGCTGTGCGGCCCTGCAGCTTGGCCTTAAAGCTGCAGTGGCCAATTTTACATAAAATGGCCTGGTCACTAGGGGGGGTTTAACACCGCGGTCCTCAAGAGGTTAAACAATTCCAGGTGCCTGGCAGTCCTGCTGATTGTTTTGGCACCAGTAGTATCTGAATCACACACCTGAAATCAAGCGATGTAATAACAGCACAGCAGATTAGCAGCGCACAGTGAGTAAGACTATTTTAAAGTGGACCTGAACTTAGAACTCATCTCTGCTCTAAAAGATACTTAACAGCATATTAACCTTTAAACATAATAACCTTTAAATAAAAAACATGTATTTGTTACAGCTGATACAAATTTTTTTGTTTTGTATTCTCAGATGAGACAGGCATGTTGCAAGGCAATGCTAGACTTGCACTGACCAAATGGCAGGTTAAGCCTCGAAATACTGTTTGAATACCTGATGGCCGGATCCGTACGGCCCAATCCGCAAAAAAAAACGCAGATGTGAACTGGGCCTAAGCCAGCACCTCTTTAGTAAGGAGACCTTGGGCAAGACTGCTTACTGAGTGCGCCCTAGTGGCCGCAGCTCTGGTGTTTAATGTGAATGGGAACCGCATTTTAAAAAAATAAGACAGATACTACCCAAGGAGAGGGAGGGCTCTGGGTCCTATAGAGCCTTCCGGCTCCTCTCCTGGTCCCCTCGTTCCAGTGCTGGCTCGCCGGTAGCAGTATTTGACTAATTTAGTCAAATACTGCTTTACCCGGCCGAAGGAGGCTTTAGAAGTCTTCAGGGAGCCCGAGTGCTCCTGAAGAAGGGCGGCCCTGTACTGCACCTGCGCAAGCACGCTCTCTTGCACGCTCACGCCTGTGCAGTATGGAGCCGCACGTCTTCGGGAGGACACGGCTCCTGAAGACTTCCAAATACCCTTTTGGTGGGGGATTGAAACGGGGGGAGGGAGCCAGCACAGGATAGAGGGCACCATGGGCTTGATTCACAAAAGAGTGCTAACTGTTAGCACGGCCGTTTTTGCGCGAATTTTCGCATTGCGCGCGATCGCGAGTTTTTCACGCGCAAACGTGAACGTTACCGATTTCGCGGTAAAATTCGCGTTTGCGCGCGAACGTTATCGTATTGCGCAAAAATTCGCGATCGTGCGCAATGCGAAAATTCACGCGAAAACGACCGTGCTAACAGTTAGCACTCTTTTGTGAATCAAGCCCCAAGAGAGGAGACGGAAGGCTCTATACGAACCAGAGCCTTCCCTCAGGTATGTATTTGCTTCATTTTTTTGTTCAAATGCAGTTCCCATTCACTTTAAAGTCTGCCAGGAGAAAAGTGCAACATAAAACGTTCCTTATCTTGTCGAACGTCATGAATTGATTTTTAGGCAGATAATCCCAGCATAATGGAAATCATTGTGGATGTGCATCAATGCATGTGATCAATAAAAATTATTTCTGATCAATGCCTCTCCTGATCAATTTTCATCTGAGTTCCTAATTGATGTTCAAGCAATTCATTTTTTTTAAGGCATTGAACATCTAATTGCTTAAATGCAGAACTGTATAATGCACGTTGGCGTTTAAATCCGTTGATCCTCTGTAGAAATTCTTAAAGGGAACCTGAAGCAAGTAAAAGTATCTAAAAACACACATGATGTAGCTGCAAATGAATATTACATACTAACCTTACCATCAGTTCCTCTAAGAAGCTCACCATTTTCTTCTTAGAGTGATCCCTTCCAGTTCTGACAATATTTTGTCAGAACTGAAATATACCAGTTGCTGTCAGTTATATGTCAGCAGCTGTCAGTTACAACTGAATGTGCAAGGTAATGTCCATGTTTTCCTATGGCTCAAGTGGGTGATATTACAGTTTAACAGTGTGCTGACCAGGAAGCTGTTCTGGAGTAATGGTCATTTTCAAAATGGAGGACGGAGAATTCCATTGATCACAGTGGACAAATGGGACGCATGAGAGGAGAAAGATTGAGGAGTAGACTACACAGGAGGTAAGTATGACCTGTGTATGGTTATTTTTACTCTTTGATTTTTAGCTCAGGTTCTCTTTAAGGATAAAGACATTACTAAAGCAGTCTGGGGGTGCAAATGATTAATTATCAGTTCATAAGGCAGATCTGGCAGCAGGGGGGGGGGGGGGGCTGGGGGGACCAGGGCTGGATTTAGGCCAAGGCTACCACAGGAGCAAGGGCACCAAAGCAGCAGGCTAAACTGGAGCAAGTTTGCATATGCTGCAATGAAGGGAGATCAGGAGAGTGCCTGACCACGGTATTCTGCTGCTAGCCACCTGTGCAGCAGCCATCTTGCTCTCTGCATATATACATTGGGGCCGTTGGCTATGGACTCGGACAGCATTGGAGACGGAAAGGAAGCGGAAGCTTCTGCACTGGAGATGAGCGGAGAAATGAGTAACACTAATGGCTGCTGCAGAGTGAAGGTGAGCTGGCTACCTATACTGAAAAGGGGGGGGGGGGAGGGAGGAGGGATTAAGGGAGTCATCTGGCTACCTATACTAGAGAGAAAGGGGGGAGGGGGTCATCAGCCTACCTATACTAGAGGGACGGGGGGGCGGGTCATCTGGCTATCTATACTAGGGGGAGGGGTCATATGGCTACCTATACTGGGGGGTCATCAGGCTACCTATACTAGAGGGAAGGTGAAGGGGTCATCTGGCTACCTATACTGGAGGGAAGGGGGAGGGGTTATCTCGCTACTTATACCGAAGGGGTGTGGCTGGTGACAGTGGCCTTGGGCGGTTAAGCGTACAAATCTGGCCCTGCTGGGGACATGGCTACCACGAGGCCCCTGATCACCCCGCATGACCTTAGTAACGGCCTAGGCTCCCTTGTGGATGATCCATTGTAGTACAAATTCTAATAGGAACTATTACGAATAACTATAAAAGTTTAGTTGCCCCTTACCTCAGTTTCTGTAATGCTGTTGGAGGAATAATATAATCCAATTCCGACACCTATAAAGGATAATCCTGCGATGAAGAAAAATGGCAAAACGATGCTAGCAGAGAGCAGTGGCTGCCAGGCAGGTAGCCTCTGCTGTGTGAAGGCAGTATTGTCTGGTCTCAGCGATGGCAGAGGCTCATGCTTGTTGGTGTAGTCTCTGGCAGCGGGAGTCATTTTCTCCAAGATGACCTCCTAAATTTACACTTGATGCCTATAAAAAGATTACACAGAGATTCATTTCGAGGATCTTAATGCTGGCGGCAATAAGCTGGATGAATAGATGAAGGGAAATGACATAGTACAGATGAGCACAAAAACCACTGGCTTCCCTTCGTGCTGAGCTAAATAAACATACCGTATATTCCAGCATATAAGACGACTGGGCGTATAAGACGACCCCCCAACTTTTCCAGTTAAAATATAGAGTTTGGGATATACTCGCCGTATAAGACTACCCCCTCTTCCAACGCACACCAAATAAAAAAAAAAAATCATCATATACTGGCGCTATGTATGAACAGATACTAGTGCTGTACTGTAGGTGGTACCCAGTATATAGGTGATTGGTCAGCTCTCCCTGTCGCTCGGTTTATCAGAGCGGTATGGAAGACTAGATCATGCTGTGCCCATAAAACAAGCCTCTTTCACCCTTGTGGCCCACCCTTGTATCCCATTTACCTCCTTTCTCTGCTTCTCAGATCTCGCACATGTGCGCCTGCACCGCTTTACTACAGTCCTCAGCAGCAAGATCTGAGAGCCGGTAACAGGATAGTGTGCATCACCCGGCATCAATGACAACCGGCGTATAAGACGACACCTGACTTTTCAAAAGATTTTCAAGGGCTCAAAAGCAGTCTTATACGCCAGAATATACTGTATATATCAAAAAAGCAAGTGATTTTTGGATAAGGTCAAGGCTAGGTAGTATTTTGCCTTCTAGTTAGGCTACAATCATAGTGGTGCAACGTAATAGCCGCATTATAACGCAGAAAGTCGCACAGATGCAAGACGTATGTGACCTTCACAGTGCGGCCGTTGCCATCTAACAGACTGCAGCATCCCAATGCACTGCATAACTGCAAAATACACAGGTTAACAGTGAAGCATACTTTTCATTGACTGTATGCTTCACTGTATGTAAAACACCACTCACATAACATGCGGTTCTACTTTCTCATTATGTTGCATTCCTGCTTTTACAGGGAATGCAATGCAACACCCACTGTTAACATAGCCTTATAGCAGAGGTGTCAATCTTCAGGCCTCGAGGGCCATATGCATGCCAGTGTTTAGGATGGACTGAGAAATGGAGAGTTGATTACTACTTGAACCACACCTTTCCTGATTCAGTCCCGTCAGTTAACATGAGTTGTGCCAAATGTGTGAGGGCTAGGTTGCTTGTTATCTAAATCACGGTTAGCACTTCCTGTCTGGATGGGGGGGGGGGGGGAAGGGGGGCACGCACAATACAGAATAATAATATAGTAGGGCATCATGCTGGGTACACAATGCAATTTCCTGTCTGACTGACAGGGTCTGACAATTATTTCCTAAATGTCTGATCTGCTCCCGATCGACAACGGGATCGATCTAGAGCAGTTTGGATACAGATAATAATGACAGCCGACATTGTAAATCAAGGGAAACATAAAGCATTCACACAGCAGGGCACCGAGCTGCGCTCCTACCGGACTCTTAAGTTCTCCAGAACTGCTCCATACTCTGTTCACCAGTTGCTGTTCCATGCTCTGTACACACGCTGCTGCTCCATGCTCTGTACACACGCTGCTGCTCCATGCTCTGTACACACGCTGCTGCTCCATGCTCTGTACACACGCTGCTGCTTCATCCAAAGTCAACTGTAGCAGGGAAAGGAAGGGGGCAATGCTGTGAGCTGCAGGATGCCTGCAGATATTCTGGTGTCTCAACTTGTGCCTGTCCCCAGACACTGCACCAACCCGTTCTGAGGGGGGAAATTCTGGGCAGCTGTAATCCCCCCCTGTGTTTGCCTATGTAGCATGCAGATAAAATTAGCTTGTGTAGATGATAATGTAGATTTTATAGATTTCCGCACTAAAATGGAGAAGCCCTTTAACACTGTGGGCATACAAAAGAATCAATAGTCACATTTTATGGCTTTATGCATTATGAAGTGAAAACCACATAAAAGAAAAATTTTACAAGCTGTATTTACACAAAGCAGCTTGTAACAGCCAAGTGAAAAATAGTAGAAATAGGGAAAACAAAATTTAAACACACACACAGAAACAAAGAGAGACCGCATGAGAGAGCTATATACACAGTAGGGTCCCAGTTATCCAGAGCTCATCTAACCAGCAGTTTCAACCAACCAGCACAAATCACCGGCAGTCCTCACAGTGGTGAAGGCCAACTTTTTAGCAGTGGCATAAAAATAGGAGGTGCAGAGGTGGCGACTGCATCGGGGCCCTTGGGCCCCAATTGTAATAATATTCTGTATATATGTATTTATTTATATTACATACAATAAATGACTTCATGTCATTTTCTCAGCTACATACCTGCTTTCCTCACAGCAGAAAGAATCCTAGCCTTTCTAAAGATTCACTACCCTGAAGTATTGTATGGTTTGTAGTAAGACCAGAGTGCTTTAACAGTTTTTAATCACAGGTTTATAATAGAATAGGCCCTTTGTTTGCATCCACGAGTTTGGATAGTCTGTGTGTTGAAATATATTGGAAAGTATTAAGCGGTTCGGCCACTAGGGGGTGTGTGACAAGCAGTCCTCCCAAATCCTGTAGTCGTTACTGGTTGCAGATGTAGTTTTTACTATACTTATATTTCACATAATTCCGGTTGACATAATTAAATGCACAATTACTGGTACAAAATATCCCCCCTACACACACACTTTCCATATCTCCCTTATAGCAAGTGTGGCCACCATTCCTCACCCCATAGTGAGCGCGGCCTTGATAGCCCCCTATCTTCCACCCTCACTAAAAAGGGTAGCCACCATCCCCCCGCCTGTAAAAAGAACTCCACTCTGACGTGTGGTAAGCACAACTTTCCCCTCACTCCTAATAAAGTTTGTAGCCATCTTTCTTCATCCCCAAAATTGGGTGCTGTCTTCCAATCCTTCAATAGCATGTGTGAGCACCATTCCCACTGACTTTCATAATGGAAATTCACAGAGCGGTTGAAGGCTTGGACTTCCTTCCCTACCGTTCCCGGGACCACTCCTCTACCCTTTTGCAGAGAAGCACAGTTGAGGTATAGCACCTTACCTACCTTAACGCTTATCCAATCAGTCCTTCTCCACTGCAGCCACCTGCTCTCTCTGGTAAGCAGGATGGTCAGTGACTGACTGACTTGAAATGAGCTTGAATAAAATTCACATTTCCTCATATTCTTCTCTCCCATACATTCCAAACACTGCCAGTACTTCACCCTCAGGTAGCCGGCATCAAAACAAATATGTTGCTCTACAAGCTCTGAAGTACATGCCTCGGTTTTATGGGTTAAAGCAGAAGCTGAATAATGAAATGCAAACACACAATACAGTACTACGTATTGGGCAGAGTATCAGCAACGTGACACAAAACAGTTTAATGGGCAAGTAAGTAACACAGGAATGCGGAATGCCATGACTGGATGTGAATTCTAATTGAGGTTTATGATTCACAAGATCAGCTAAACAGCATTACAAATCCTTTAAGAAACTAATTTACATACGTGTAATCAGTTGTGCATTTAATGGTTTGCCCGATTTCCTGTTTTAAAAGGATACATCCGAGCTCAATTAAAATAAAAAAAAATAAAAATCACTTACCTGGGGTTTCCTCCATCCCCTGCCAGCCATTCTGTGCCCTCGCCGCAGCTCTGCACACCGCTAGTGGCCCGGGGTCCCCTCAAGCGCAGGATGTCCACCACGCCTGTGCGAGCGGCTCTCAGAGTCCTACTGACATCATCCGGACTGTACTGCGCAGGCGCAGTAGTTCTGCACCTGCGCTGTACAGTCCGGATAACATCAGCATGACACATGCTGGACCTAGTCGGCATCTCCACCAGAGGGGACCAGGAGCTACAGCGAGGGCACAGGTCGGATGCAGGCGGCTGGAGAAAGCCCCAGGTAAGTGGATTTTCTATTTTTACATTTCTGCAGCCCTTCCCTTTAAGGGCTAGTTCATAGTGCTCTGTTGCATCGCAGAATAATTCTGCATGTCAACTCACTGCCCATACAATTCTATGGGCTGTTCACAGTAACTGATCAGGTTGTTCTAACTCACTGCATGCAGACTTTGTATTTTAAGGCTACTTACACAGTGGGATGTTACGTTTTGATGAGACGTTAAAGTCGCAACGCAAACTAACTAAGCAACGTCTCAAAAACTCACAACGCAACTTAATGCCCCATTATCGTCGCATACAGTAGAGCATACAGGCAATGTAAAGTATGCTTCCAAGTCATTACTGAGCATGTGCAAACAGTCCAACGCAGTTAATAACGTGTATAACGCACAGCATGCAGCACTTTCTAATAATGCTACACGTTACACACAAACGCAACGTGTGCATTCTGAATGTTGCACAGACTTAGTATTGCTGTGTGTTAGTCCACATTAAAACATTTTCTAACGTGCGACTTTAACGTCGCACTGTAAAAGAGGCCTAAGTCTATGTCCAGTCTCTATTGCAGTTCATACTGTGTGTGTCATGCAACTGACCACTGTCAACCCAGCCTTAACCTCCCTAGCGTTCTGGACGAGCTGAGCTCGTCCAGTAACGCCACTGTGCACCGCTCCGGTCCTGGTGGGCCGATTTGCAAAATTTTTCTTTCAAACACGCAGCTAGCACTTTGCTAGCTGCGTGTTTGTTTCGTTTGCCGCTGATCCGCCACGAAAGAGGGCCCCCCCGCAGACCCCTTGCGCAGCCTGGCCAATCACCGCCAGCCTGCGCTATGGGGTGGATCGGGACTCCCTGTGACGTCACAACGTCGATGACGTCACTCCGTTCGTCGCCATGGCGACGGGTGAAGCACTAAAGGAAATCCCATTCAGAACGGGATTTCCTGATGGGCATGATCGCTGGCGGCGATCGGAATAGAGGGAGGGAGCATGGAGGGGGAAATAAAAAAAAAAAAGATTGGGCGAAAAAAACCCTACCGCGGCCGCACGAATCAGAACGCCCAGCAGGTTAACCAATAAGCCTTTTCTGGTATATGCCACCGGTACATAATCACCCAGCAATTCTACAGTGCGGCTCTGTATACAGTAGAGTACCGTTTATCTGGAACTCATCTAACCAGCAGTCTAAACTAACCAGCACAAATCAGCTGTACTCACAGTGGTGAAGGCCAAATTCTTATGCTATGTACACACTTGCGAGAATGATCGTTTGCAAGGAACGATAGTTATCAGACAAACAATATTGGAATGCAACGATGGGATGCAGCAATCATCATACACATATTAACGATCGTTCTCGCAGAAAAGAACGATACGAGGGAAATGTTGCGTACATATGTATATAAAATAAATTAATTAATTAAAAAAAAAAAATCAAACATGGGGTTACAATAGATAAGAATATATGATAGTTAACTTGCAAACAAAGTTTATTTGAAATTTATAATGTAACAATCGTTACGGGCCACGCTACACAGGAAGTACAGAAGCTGGGCAAAATCCAATGCAGGTGCATTGGCCCTTGTAAAGATCGTGCTCGGCAGATAACTGTACACACTATAGTTTTGTAACGATTGTCGTTCAATATGATCTGTCCTGTTGGATTTTCTCATCATTCCGATATCATTCATTGTTGTACTTAATGATCGTTTGGTAAAGTTCTTTACCCGATTATCGTAAGACCGATTGTTAAGCTGCGGTTTCAAACGACCATAGTCGCAAGTGTGTATGTAGCATTAGGCTGTTTGTGGGCTCTGCTGGTCTTAACCACCCTGGCGGTATTGACGAGCTCAGCTCGTCCAGGAAAAACTTGCTGAAAGCGGTATTGACGAGCTGAGCTCGTCAATACCGCCAGGAAGATTTCTTGTTTCTCTTCCCCGCCGGCTGCACTTTTCCCTCATCAGAGGGATTCCCTAGGATGGCTGGATGCCTGTCAGCACGCTGTGGGTAGCGATCTGTGCTACCCACAGCATACAGAACTAGCATCCAGCCACCCTGGGAATCCCTGTGCAGCCGGCGGGGCAGAGAATGTGTGGGGCTGTGCAGGGATTCCCCTTCTTTGCCGGCGGGTGGCTGGTGCGGGGATCCTCTCTGTGCGGGGAGGGGGCCCGTACTGTGCATGCGGGTGACCCTTTTGTGTGTGCGGGGGGGGGGGCGGGTATCCCCTTCTATGGGGCTGGTCTTGGCCGGTCGGGGACACCCCCTTCTGTGGTGGGGGGGGGGGGGGGGAAGGTGGGTGTCCCCATCTATGTGGGCTGTGGGTGGCCTCTCCCTCCTCTTCCCCCATCCCTCCCTCTCTGTCCCCCGTGTCCCCCCCCCCCCCCCCCCCCCCGATCCCGTGTCTCCCCCCTGTCAGAAGCCCTGCTTTACTCACCTGAGGGCTTTCTCCTGTGCCGGCCGCGATGGACACCCTCCTCCTCCATCGCCGAAGTCCCGGTCTGTGTAATTACAGTACGCAGCTTGGTGACGTCACCAAGCTGCGTACTGTATAGTGATGGGAATTCCGGCTCTTCTCAGAGAATCGGCTCTTCTGAATCGGCTCCCATTAAAGAGCCGTCTCTTAATCGGCTCTTCATTAAATATCACTGGACACCACTCAGAATCGGAGTAAAAGCCCCGCCCCCGTCTCCATGACAACTCCAGACTGCTTCGCTGATTGGGGCAATCCCTCCTGCTACTGCTCTGCTCCGCCCCATACACTCCTACAAGCTGCAACTACAGGACTACATCTCCCAGCATGCCTCAGCGCCCTTTATTACACAGCAAAGCAGAGCTGTGTGGGGTGGCTGAGGCATCGGCTCTTTTAAAACTGAGAGCCGGCTCTTGTCGTTCACAGCAAAGAGCCGGCTCTTAGAGCCAGCTCGTTCGCGAACGACCCATCACTAGTACTGTAATTACAGAGAACACGAGACTTCGCGATGGAGGAGGAAGTGTGCCGCTTCCGCCGCAGGAGAAAGCCCTCAGGTGAGTAGATCAGGGCTTCTTACAGGGGGGAGACACGGGATCGGGGGGGGGGGGGGGGGGGGGGGAGACACGGGATCAGGGGTGAGGGGGGGGGGCACGGAGGACAGAGAGGGAGAGATGGGGGAAGAGGAGGGAGAGGCCACTCACAGCCCGCATAGATGGGGACACCCACCTCCCCCCCCCACCACAGAAGGGGGTGTCCCCGACCAACCACGACTAGCCCCCATAGAAGGATGATACCTGCCCCCCCCAATGCACACACAGAAGGGCCACCCGGCCACCCACACGCACAGTATGGGGATTCCCCCCCCCCCCCCCCTACAGAGGGGATCCCCACCGGCCACTACCAGCCAGCACAGAAGGGGAGCCCCCCCCCCCCACAGGAGGGACACCCGGCCACAGTTAGGGGGCATCGGGGGCAATGGGGTTGGGGGGGGCAGAGGCACCCGCAAACCTAGCTCCCTATACATATGACTCCCCAGACCTGGCTGCACATCTGTCTCCTATACACCTGGCTGCACATCTTGCTCCCTATATACCTGGCAAAACATCTGGCTAACTACACCTGGCTGCACATCTGGCTAGCTATACCTGGCTGCACATCTGGCTAATACATCTGGCTATACATCTGGGTCTTATACTCACCATTGGCATGCTGATCCCTCGCCGCGTACCTCTGATAGCTTCTCCAGTGCCTTCTTCCATGTCCCTTGGCGGATTTTGCTTCTCCCTTGGCGATCACATGTCCCCCGTCGATCGGCGTTGATGGCACCAATGTCACACAGCATCATCAAAATCTCGCAGCAAACACTTTTTTTTTTTTATTGAATTCAATACAATAACCTGTATTGAATTCAATATAAAAAAAAAAATGATTGCAAAAAAAAAAATTGGTTGAAAATTATTGGAAATTAATTGAACCACTTTTTGCACGGAAATCCTGGGGAAATAGAACACCAGGGTGGCTACACACACTGGGTTCCATGGCTCCCCCAAGGTTAATATAGAGAATGTTAAAATACAGTTACTGTATTTTAACCACTTGAGGACCGTGGGCTTTACCCCCCTTAAGGACCAGACCCTTTTTTTCCATTCAGACCACTGCAGCTTTCACGGTTTATTGCTCGCTCATACAACCTACCACCTAAATGAATTTTGGCTCCTTTTCTTGTCACTAATAAAGCTTTCTTTTGGTGCTATTTGATTACTGCTGCGATTTTTACTTTTTATTATATTCATCAAAAAAGACATTAATTTTGTTAAAAAAAATATTTTTTTTTAACTTTCTGTGCTGACATTTTTCAAATAAAGTAAAATTTCTGTATACATGCAGCACGAAAAATGTGGACAAACATGTTTTTGATTAAAAAAAAAACCCATTCAGCCTATAATTATTGTTTTGAGTAAAAGTTATAGCGTTTACAAACTATGGTGCAAAAAGTGAATTTTCCCATTTTGTAGCATCTATGACTTTTCTGATCACCTGTCAGGTTTCATGAGGGGCTAGAATTCCAGGATAGTATAAAACCCCCCAAATGCGGAAAATGTCAGTTTGTGACAAAAGAAAAAGAAAAAAAAAAAAATGAAATCTGCCACGGACTCACCATGCCCCTCTCTGAATACCTTGAAGTGTCTACTTTCCAAAATGGGGTTATTTGTGGGGTGTGTTTACTGTCCTGGCATTTTGGGGGGGTGCTAATTTGTAAGCACCCCTGTAAAGCCTAAAGGTGCTCATTGGACTTTGGGCCCCTTAGCGCAGTTAGGCTGAAAAAAAGTGCCACACGTGGTATTGCCGTACTCAGGAGAAGTAGTATAATGTGTTTTGGGGTGTATTTTTACACATACCCATGCTGGTTGGGAGAAATATCTCTGTAAATGACAAATTGTTTGATTTATTTTTTTTTACACACAATTGTCCATTTACAGAGAGATTTCTCCCACCCAGCATGGGTATGTGTAAAAATACACCCCAAAACACATTATACTACTACTCCTGAGTACGGTGATACCACATGTGTGACACTTTTTTGCAGCCTAGGTGCGCTAAGGGGCCCAACGTCCTATTCACAGGTCATTTTGAGGCATTTGTTTTCTAGACTACTCCTCCGGGTTTAGGGCCCCTAAAATGCCAGAGCAGTATAGGAACTCCACAAGTGACCCCATTTTAGAAAGAAGACACCCCAAGGTATTCCGTTAGGAGTATGGTGAGTTCATAGAAGATTTTATTTTTTGTCACAAGTTAGTGAAAAATGACACTGTGTGAAAAAAAAAAGCATTAAAAATCAATTTCCGCTAACTTTTGACAAAAAATAAAATCTTCTATGAACTCATCATACACCTAACAGAATACCTTGGGGTGTCTTTTTTCTAAAATGGGGTCACTTGTGGGGTTCCTATACCGCCCTAGCATTTTACGGGCCCAAAACCGTGAGTAGTCTGGAAACCAAATGTCTCAAAATGACTGTTCAGGGGTATAAGCATCTGCAAATTTTGATGACAGGTGGTCTTTGAGGGGGTGAATTTTGTGGACCGGTCATAAGCAGGGTGGCCTTTTAGATGACAGGTTGTATTGGGCCTGATCTGATGGATAGGAGTGCTAGGGGGGTGACAGGAGGTGATTGATGGGTGTCTCAGGGGGTGGTTAGAGGGGAAAATAGATGCAATCAATGCACCGGGTAGGTGATCAGAAGGGGGTCTGAGGGGGATCTGAGGGTTTGGCCGAGTGATCACCAGGAGCCCACACGGGGCAAATTAGGGCCTGATCTGATGGGTAGGTGTGCTAGGGGGTGACAGGAGGTGATTGATGGGTGTCTCAAGGTGTGATTAGAGGGGGGAATAGATGCAAGCAATGCACTGGCGAGGTGATCAGGGCTGGGGTCTGAGGGCGTTCTGAGGGTGTGGGCGGATGATTGAGTGCCCTAGGGGCAGATAGGGGTCTAATCTGATGGATAGCAGTGACAGGGGGTGATTGATGGGTAATTAGTGGGTGTTAGATGTAAACAATGCACTTGGGAGGTGATTTGACGTCGGATCTGCAGGCGATCTATTGGTGTGGGTGGGTGATCAGATTGCCCGCAAGGGGCAGGTTAGGGTCTGATTGATGGGTGGCAGTGACAGGGGGTGATTGATGGGTGGCAGTGACAGAGAGTGATTGACAGGTGGTCAGTGGGTTATTACAGGGAAGAACAGATGTAATAATGCACTGGCGAATTGATAAGGGGGGGTCTGAGGGCAATCTGAGCGTGTAGGCGGGTGATTGGGTGCCCGCAAGGGGCAGATTAGGGTCTGATCTGATGGGTAACAGTGACAGGTGGTGATAGGGGGTGATTGATGGGTAATTAGTGGGTGTTTAGGGTAGAGAACAGATGTAAACACTGCACTTGGGAGGTGATCTGACGTCGGATCTGCGGACGATCTATTGGTGTGGGTGGGTGATCAGATTGCCCGCAAGGGGCAGGTTAGGGGCTGATTGATGGGTGGCAGTGATGGGGGTGATTGATGGGTGATTGACAGGTGATCAGGGGGATAGATACATACAGTACACGGGGGGGGGGGGGGTCTGGGGAGAATCTGAGGGGTGGGGGTGATCAGGAGGGAGCAGGGGGCAGTTTAGGGCATAAAAAAAAAAATAGCGTTTACAGATAGTGATAGGGAGTGATTAATGAGTGATTAGGGTGGTGATTGGGTGCAAACAGTGGTCTGGGGGGCGGGTCTGAGGGGTGCTGTGGGCGATCAGGGGGCGGGGGGGGGGGGAAATCAGTGTGCTTGGGTGCAGACTAGGGTGGCTGCAGCCTGCCCTGGTGGTCCCTCGGACACTGGGACTGGGACCACAGGGCAGGAGGCAGCCTGTATAATACACTTTGTATACATTACAAAGTGTATTATACACTTTGTATGCGGTGATCCGGGTGCTAGTAACCCGCCGGCGCTTCCGAACGGCCGGCAGGTTACAGCGCGAGGGGGGCGGAGCCAGTTGCCGGCGGAGGATCGCGTCACAAATGACGCGATTGCTCCGCCCATGCCCGTACAAGGACCGCCGCCTCTGTGCATGCGGCGGTCCTTGCGGGATCCACTTGCCGGCCGCCTCTGTGCAGTGGGCGGTCGGCAAGTGGTTAACATTCAACACAGCGTTCATGTTATGTATATAGAGTGGGGTATAGCACTGTATTAACAAGGTTTAATTTTTAACACTGAGCCTCAAGCAACCAGAAAGCACACTTATACAGCATTAGCTGATCCCCATCGGAGCCAGATAACCGAGACTCTACTGTATATAGCCTGACAAGTACAAGCAACAGGGTCCTGAGGACCCTTTCACACTGGTGTGATGCGTCACATTGACACACTGCTACCACAGCCTAATGTATCCCTATAGGGAAGTTCATACTTTCCACGTTGTGGTACGCTGCACCGGAAGTGCCTAATCCAACGCTCCGCGCGCAGAACTACCATTACCGTACGGGATCCACAGCAACCTGCATCGGCCCGAAAGTCATGTTAGTCTATGGTAATGCTGTTTTTTCTCTTTTAACCACTTGAGGACCCACCCTTTACCCCCCCTTAAGGACCAGCGCTGTTTTAGGTGATCTGTGCTGGGTGGGCTGTGCAGCCCCCAGCACAGATCAGGGTGCAGGCAGAGCGACCAGATCGCCCCCCTTTTTTCCCCACTAGGGGGATGATGTGCTGGGGGGGGGGTGTGATCGCTCCTGCCTGATGGGTGTTGCGGGGGGGGGGCACCTCAAAGCCCCCCTCCGCGGCGACATTCTCCCCCTCCCTCTCCTATCTGTCTCCTCTGGGGATCGGGGCTGCACAGGACGCTATCCGTCCTGTGCAGCCAGTGACAGGCTGTCCCCTGTCACATGGCGGCGATCCCCGGCCGCTGATTGGCCGGGGATCGCCGATCTGCCTTACGGCGCTGCTGCGCAGCAGCGCCGTACAATGTAAACAAAGCGGATTATTTCCGCTTGTGTTTACATTTAGCCTGCGAGCCGCCATCGGCGGCCCGCAGGCTATTCACGGAGCCCCCCGCCGTGAATTGACAGGAAGCAGCCGCTCGCGCGAGCGGCTGCTTCCTGATTAATCAGCCTGCAGCTGGCGATGCAGTACTGCGTCGCTGGTCCTGCAGCTGCCACTTTGCCGACGCGCGGTATGAGTGCGCGGTCGGCAAGTGGTTAAAGTTGACGTCGCAGCGCACATGCGCGGAAGCGTATTTTTACAATACACTTCTGCATACCCGAAGCAGTAAGAGACCACAAGCGCGTGTCACTTCCTGATTGGCTGGTGGCCAGACGGAATACTGTGTACTAACGCAGTGTTCCCTGAAGGCCTGTTTTTGGTGGTGCAGCAGGTGCAAAGCATCGCTACCGCCAGTTTGCAGTGTGAAACCGGCCTCAGGTGCACAATTGTATGGGACCACAATTATTGTGGATTCTGACAGGGGCCCTAATCATCAGCAATGATAATTACCATCATGTTACACTGAGAAAATGCTACAGGTAGTTTTCCATCTGATAAGTTTGCTTGCATGCTGGGTAAAGGTCAGGAAACTTATCACCTTATATAAATATTTACACACATCTTCAGAGCAATATCAGTCTACAACCAACATCTGTCATCATCCGGTATTATTGCGCAGGTGAAGTGTATATATGATTTTTTCATGGACACATCATCACATTTCACATTGATTCCTTCTACTGATTATGTGCTGGCCTCTTTTCCACAGACTGCTAAACTGCTTTGCCAAGCATCAGCCTCCCAACTGATAGCCATAAGTGCCATTTGGCTGCAATTACATGCTGCGGAATGGAAGCATTTGGTAAAACATGTAGCATGCACAGTGGCATAAACCGGCAGCAAAAAACATGCATCTTAGCACACCGTGCTCAGATGCAGCTCAGTAGGGTGGCTGATTGTTTACCACCCTTGCCGAGCACAAGCAAGTGCTGATGGATGGGATCAGCTGACAAGCGGAGAATTCACCTCCTTTAGCTGCTCATGGAAAAGATGGCCTTTCGCAGTGGTCACACTTGCTTAAAAGACTCACGAGGGGAGTAAAAAAAAAAATTTAACCCACCTCGGGAGTTCTATAAGGGCATATTCACAGTGGGACGTTGCGTTTTAATGCAACGTTAAAGTCGCAACGCATCTGCGTTTAGACTTTACAGGCTTAGAGCATACATACTGAGCAAACACATGACCTGTCTACCACTGGAGGATGTTGGTTTCCTGTAACAGCTTGCATGCAACTTGTTAAGTACTCGTCCCTCCCACTGCGAAGAAGTCAATCCTCCATGGGAGGGGACCTAACACTAACTAAATCCTACCTATGCATATGCATAGCTTGGGCGCGCTACCAAGTAAAATTGAAAATTGTGCAAAAAGTGGGATCAGCGCATCACCAGGCCGCCTCCGAATGGCCTCCGATCAGAGATGCGCTGAGCCCCCCCAGAGACTACAAACGCACCTTGAACCCAAACAGAGGCTCTGCATATACACCAAAAGCAAAGCTGTTAAGTGGGAGCGGCTGACCAAAAATGAATTAAATTAGTACATAGCAAGGAAATGAACAGCGCTACTTAAAAACAGATGAGTGCCTACCTGCAAAAGAGTGCAAGCCCTACTTATGGGATAAAATACACACTGAGCATACACATGACCTGTCTACCACTGGAGGATGTTGGTTTTCTGTAACAGCTTGCATGCAACTTGTTAAGTACTCGTCCCTCCCACTGCGAAGAAGTCAATCCTCCATGGGAGGGGACCTAATACTAACTAAATCCTACCTGTATATGCAGAGCCTCTGTTTGGGTTCAAGGTGCTTTTGCAGTCTCTGGGGGGGCTCAGCGCATCTCTGATCGGAGGCCATTCGGAGGCGGCCTGGTGATGCGCTGATCCCACTTTTTGCGCAATTGGAGCATACATGTCAAACTCCATCCCACGGGCCAAATCTGTCCCTCAGAGCCATTAAATTTGGCCCTCAAGTGCTTTCTCCACTTTGCATTATGTTTGGCCCACTCTAGGCTACCAGGGAAGCTATACTGGAGGTGAAGTCCTAGAACACCAGGGAAGCCATATGGGGAAGGAAGGGGGAAAGCACTAAACTGTAGGGAACTGTATAGGGTAGGATGGTTGCCTCTAGACACCAGGGAACTGTATAGGGGAGGGAGGACCACTAGACTCCAGGGAACTGTATATTTAAGGGGGACACGAGAGAACTTTATAAGGAGAGGAAGGTGGCCAGTAGACATTGAGGCTAGCCCGCAACTAGGTCACAGTGTACAATTTCAGTACACTTTATAACGCAGCTCCGCAACGTACCACTGTGAATTTTGTTGCTTTTTATTCCCTATTGCCAACACTCAGCTCTTCTCAGCTGGCTGCTAGTCAAGAATGCAGATTCAGCCGCAGGAAAATTCAAGTGTGACTCTTCCCAGATATAAATCCGAGGAAGTGTTTCTAATTAAAGCTACGCACACATTTTACACTGGAGTTTGTAAACACGAGCAGTTTTCATCACGATAGAAGTTAAGCATTTGAAATGTCAGGATACATTCTTAAGGCTACGTTCACAGGGGGGTGTTGCACCAGACAATATTAAGACATTGCTAGCACAATGCAATTATATTGTAATGGTACGTTCACATCAGTAGGAGTATTGTGCGATAGATCCATTCGCATAACTTGATGTTGTCCTTCCAAACGCACCAGCATGGATAAAAGAAAACATTCTGAGGAGTTAAAAAGGTACAATAGAGAAGTCTCATGTGGGTCGCAGGATGGGAAAATGTCTTTCAGTTTTGTGTCAGAAACGTTTGTCCATGTATGACTTGCCAAGAGTTATGCCCTAGGAGAGGACTCATGATCTACAGCAGAAATGGTCACTGAGCTTCTAATTGTTCCTACTTAAGCTGCATTTACACAAGATTAAAATCTTAAACCAGGAATCAGGCCTCTTTTCCACAAACTGTTGAACTGTGTGCTCAGCAAGCAGTTACCAGGCAGCAGTCAGCAGTTACCAGGCAGCGACAAGCAGTTACCAAGCAGCAGTGAGCAGTTGTGAGAGTTTGAGAGGCATTTCACTGCCTGTCAACAGTTCGTGGAAAAGAGGCCTCAATCTGCTGCGTAGGTATGGCAGGAAAGTTTGAACGGCAGATCGTTCTAATGATGGTGAACACATAAAAGTGATCAGTTCATGGAAAGAGAGTCTTTATGTTAAAAAAAAAATAAAAAATAATTTTAATAATAATAATAATAATAATAATAATAATAATAAACAAATCTGAGAAGTTAACAACAAAAGATGTTTGTCTTTCAATCTCAAATTCATCCTGGCTGATTTTTTTCTGACAACAATAGTCCTTTCCATAAGGTGTGTATGAGATCGTCAGATATTTCTTAATCTTTGAGTGACCAGCACACGCATGGAGAAGACAGGTAAATGGACAACAAAAGCCTCTGAACTAATCATTTGCTGTTTACATCATCATTAGAACGTCATGTTGCATACCTTCCAACTTTTTGAGATGAGAAAGAGGGACACTTAAGCCACACCCCTGCCACCCCCCTAGTCATGCATACGATAAAGATTTCAAAAGAAAAATATCTTGTTTTATAATTCAAACCACACTGGTCATTTCTATCCTGGTTCATTTTCCTTCATAGTAACATTTTAAAATTAATATATCAATTTAAAGGATGGGAATAAAGTTTAGAGTCAAACATTTTTTTAGTAGAGAAATATATATATACATAATTACATAGAAAGAGGGAGAAAGTCCTGAAAGAGGGACAAATTAGGAGGAAACGGGGACAGAGGGACATGGCTCCCAAAGAGGGACTGTCCCTCCAAAAGAGGGACAGTTGGGACCTATGCTGTTGTTCACACCTTCTTGCTAAATTAAAAGGTGTATACACACAATTTTGATTGGCCAATCACCAACCAATTTTACCATCTCCAAATAGTACAAAGGGTCAACAGATTTTTGAATTGTATGAACAGATTGTGCAGATAAGCTCTCATACTACAAGGAAGTGGTAAAATTGGCCAATCAATGTCCTCATTTTCAAAAGATGTTTAGCTCACATGTGTACCTGAACTCAGAACTTCCTCTCTGCTCTAATACAAGCAACAGCATAATCACCTTTAGGCCTCTTTTCCACTATTGATCTGTGTGCTCAGCAAGCAGTTGCCAGGTAGCAGCAAGCAGTTGTGAGTTTGAGAGCCATTTCACTGCCTAACAGTCCATGGAAAAGAGGCCCTAAAGAAAAAAAAATGTCTTTGTTGCAGCTGATACAAATACTGGAATAAATCTGCAATTTGTCTACTTCCTGCTTTCATGGATGCAGACATATTGTTAACATCCTGTGTTTACCAATTAGGTCTCTGTCATGGCAGTCAGCTGACACAGCTGAGGGATCAAATTACAACTTGTGCTTAGTCACAGATGAGGGGGAATTAGACAGGCTAATCTCTCTAAATACATACAGGGTGCATTTTCCTATGTTTTCCTTCTGTCCTGGGATCAGGTCCCCTTTAAGGCCACATTTACAGTGACAGCAAACAGAACGGATTAGGAAAGCGGCACCACATGTTACATCACATACAGTGAATAAAAAGTATGCTTTACTGTAACTGTGCACTTTACAGTAGTGCAGTGCCTTACCATGCATTGTACCGCACAAACTGCCCCCCTCCTCCACACTGTGAACACTGCATAGGTGGTGCATTGCAGTGCAGCGAGCTGTAACAGCGGCCATTATGTCGCACCCCAATGCACCACTGTGAAGGTGGCCTAATGTGCCTCAAATTTACAATTCTCCCCAGTAGTATTCTGCTTAATCCACTTATTCACCAAATAACTAGTAGTGTGGCCACCATCTCCTCAGAAAAATGAAAAACATAGTGCAGTTGTCTGTACCCCACAGAAGAGGATGGCGCTATATAAATCACTTATAATAGTTTGTATAGCGAGCACATTCCCGTATAACAAGTGTGTTCACCATATCCCCCATATTGAAAATTGACAGAAACTTTGGCATTAATCTACGTAATGGGACCCAGCAGGAAACCCCATAGGGAACAGTTCTCCAATCACAGCACAAAGCGTTGTGATTGGCCAAATAGTGCTGGCGCAGTTTACTACAATCTACTGGAAACCTAGCAGACCGAGAGGGTGCTGTCCACCCAATCACGTTACCTGAATTTCCCTATAAGGGTTTCTTGCTGGGACCCCTAAAGTAGACTAGCACCGAAAATTCTACTGTAGGTCAGTTTCTTGCTCCACAGGAAGCAGAATGCTTATGTCCAGAAACAGAACTTTCAACAAGGAAAAGTAGGTTCAGAAACTAATGATCAGCTGACAATGACTGGCATCAATCAAGCCTTTTGATCTTGGTAAGCATTCTGCAGAGTTCCATGACTGACCACATCACTAGCTCCATAAAACAAGTGCAAGAGTTGTGTCCCCCACATAACTTTGTGATCAACTCTACTCACTGGTAACAGTCATCCAAAAAACGTAGTGCTTACTTCTCCTTATAGAGGACATTGATAAACACAGTAATTGTCCCTGAAAATTCCTCTGTAGATCAAAAAGCACAGTCCCCTTCTACTCCTTTACCACATTATCCCACTCTTTCAATTAACACTGACCCATGACCCAAAACATACAAAAATAAGTACAGGGAAATGTTGCCAAGTACTTACCACATAGACACACAGACAGAGAATCATAGAACTCTAGCAAAGCAACACCTACACAGTCACCTGGTTAAACCTGTTATCCCAGTAGCAGGATTATCTTACCTCTAGTCATACTAACATTCTGACAATTCTTTCATGAGCTAAGCATGTCCTGCTCGTTAAACTCCGCCCAGGAACACATGACATGACAACAACAAAATAAACACAAGCCATGATGAGTATAGTAAAGTCAAGGCATAATGAATTAGTTATCCATGCTTAATGACATACACTTTGAGAAACTGAGCATTGCATTAATGCTAGGTACACACATGAGATAAAAGTCTTTGGAAAATGAAAGGTCTAATGCTGGGAATACACGGGTCGATTCTGGCGCTCAATTCTGCGCCCGATCCTTTTGCCCGCTCGATTCTCTTATCTTCCGCTCATTTTTCTTACCTTTTTTTCAATTCACTTTAATGACAAATCAAGTGGTAAAAGGATTGAGTGGTGATCGGACATGTCGGAAATTTTCTCTCTAACCAGCTCAGAATCAAGCCGTGTATTCCCAGCATAAGGCCAATATTACCACCTCTATGTAGTATGAGAGCATACCTACACAGTGTATTCTCAAGCTGAGTACGCCCATCAGATAAACATCTTTGCAAACTGAGGAATTAATCTGTCGCATAGGTTTGTCAGGGACATTTGGAAGACTGATGTTTCTAAAGATGCTGTACACATGCAAAAGATTAGTATCTGCAAAAGATCTGCACCTGCAAAATGCTTTCATAGTCTATATACTTCATTATTTTTCACGCATGCCTGTGCACACAACAGTTAAGAAATATCTGCAGATCTCATACACACCTTGTTAATGAACAGTCGTCTGCAGATCACATCCACTAGGATGGATCTGAAAGTTTGAGAGACAAATATCTTTCGTTGCTATCTTTGGAGGTCTTTTGTGAACTTTTGTACAAAGATGCAGATTATCTTTGATCTTTCATTTTTTCAAATATTTTTATCTTGTGTTTTCCCAGCTTTAGTATTTAAAATCTGTTGGCCCTCATTGTACATGGAGGTGGTAAAATTGGCCTCATGCTGGGAATAAACAATAAGATTTTTCAGCAGATTTACTATCTGATCGATTTTCCGATCGATTTCCATTCACTTCTATGAGAAATCGATCAGAAAAACGATCGACAATCAGATCGCACATATTGGACATTATCTATCAAACCATCTATCTGCCCAAAAAAATCTCATGGTGTATTCCCAGCATCAGATCTTTTATTTTACAAAGACTTTTATCTCATGTGTACCTAGCATAAGGCCTGGGACCCACTAGCAGCCTTGCGAATTTTGATGGCTCTGCCGTGCAGATTTTTTCTGCACAGAAAAACGCTCAGAAATCCTGACAAGTGGAAACAGTCCCATCTACTTGTATTTCCCATGCAAATTCGCAAATTCACGATAGTGGAAACGTGCCCTAAGCGTTTGTGATTTGAAAAGCTCTTGCTAATGAAATGCTATGGATGATTTTTTTTTTAAAAAAAACATCTCTTCAGTGGGATCACACCCATAGCATTACATTAGTAATAGCCAGAGCCGGGACAAGGTCCTTCAGCACCCAAGGCTAATGCTACGTACACACATGCGACACTGATCGTTCGTTAAGAACGACGAACGAACTTTTAATTGATGAAAGAACGACCTAAGTAAAGGTAGTTTTAAAATGTGTGTAACGATCTGATCGTTAGAACGAACGTTACATCACAGAAAGCAACTATTGCGCCTGCGCATAAAAATGAGAAGTTCCATGGAGAAATAGTGAAATGCGCATGTCAAGCCTAGTACGAACGATCGTTTCCAACGATGTACTACTTTTGCAAACGATCGTCGTTGGTTAAAATCCGCCGAGACAGAACTTTCTTTTGTAGCGATTTGGCTCGTTCGTCGTTTGCCTTAATAGTCGGTGGTTCGTTTTTTGTAACGATCGTCGTTGGTAAAGATCGGGGAACGATCGTTACAAACGACTATAGTCGCATGTGTGTACGCACCTTAAGACAGCAAAGTGCGCCTCTCCATCCCTCCCACCCCAGCCGTCACACACTGATTGCTATTAGACTAAGAGGTGCCCTAGGGCCCCTAAAATCTCCAACACCTTAATCTCTAGTTATCTGGCTTGCAGTCACTGCTATGTATGCCCTTTCCTTATTTCATTGTGCTTCAAACACAATTGGGAATGACAGCAGAATGAATTGTGCGCCCCCTCCTACACTGCGCCCTGAGGCTGGAGCCTCCTGAGCCTCGGCCCGGCCCTGGTAATAGCTATTAAAATCTCAAGCGCTCAGAAAATGGCTTAGAAAAAGCGCTGCTATTGGGTTCCAGGCCTAAAAGACTGAATTTCAACCTCTGTATATTTTCAGTTTCAGTATAAAACCGAAAATGTTGTCAAGATTGTTTTTGTTTTTTCTGCTAAAAAATATAGTCAAGCAGTGCATTCATTTAGGATTGTAAGGGGTGTCCTGTGTCTTTCCAGCCTACATTCTGTTCTCTTTGGGGAACAGAAATGTGGAGCAAAAATGTGTTTCTTATGAACATTCTTATTCCTCAGGAGAGGGAATTTAGGGTATTTCAACCGAGGCCTCCTTTCTACGGATTGTTTATAGCCAGTGAAATGCCTCTCGGACTCTCACAACTGCTCACTGCTGCCTAGTTATTGCTCACTACTGCCTGATAACTGCTCATGCTCACTGCTGCCTGGCAACTGCTTGCTGAGCACACAGCTCAACAGTCCGTGGAAAGGAAGCCTGAAAGTTTGCACATGCTAAACAGATCAGCAAGCTGATATTCAATTAACCAGCAGCTTGATATTTAGCTACTAGTTCATTGATTGTCAAATCTGATTAGACTCTACAAAATTCTGGTTCAGCGCCACAAATTCTAGTTCCTGTAAAGGTTGCATTTTGATATTAGTAAAGTTTTTTTTGTTAAAGCACCCCATACCAACACCCCCCGTGTTTATTTTTTTTAAATAAATATTTGTTTTTGTTTTTTTATAAAATGTTCTTTTTTTATCTGATCCCCTGCTTCCTCCCTTCCTCTCCCCGCCAGCCAATCAGCTTGATCAGCTGTCATAGGCTTCAGCCTATGACAGCCCATCACTCAACAGCATATGGAGAGGACAGCCATCCCCCCCCCCCCCCCCCTTTCACCCCGCTGCCGATCGCAGCGCTGTACATGTTAATTAGACAGCGGTTTCGCCGTCTAACAGTCTCCCGAGCGGTGATTGCCGCTCGGAGACTGAAGGCGGGGCGGAGCTCTGCCCCCCAAGCAGGAGATGCATGTGCAGCCTTTGCGCGATCTCCTGCAAACTGCAGCCCCAGGACTTGACGCCAAGTGTTAGGCAGTCCTGGGGCTGCTGCCGTGGTCACGCCCATGGGCATTACCCGGTCTTCAGGTAGTTAATCAATGCGCATTGCATGGCTTTCCTGCTGATCCCCTTTAAGGCCTCTTTTCCACGAACTGTTGAGCTGTGTGCTCAGCAAGCAGTTGCCAGGCAGCAGTGAGCAGTTACCAGGCAGCGACAAGCAGTTACCAGGCAGCAGTGAGCATTTGTGAGAGTTTGAGAGGCATTTCACTGCCTAGAAACAGTTAATGGAAAAGAGGCCTTAAACATAGACCCTGAACAAGCAGGCAGATCAGGTGTTCTGACTAAGGCTGGTTTCACACCAGGACGTTTTAGGGGACGTTATGGTCGCATAACGTGCCCCTAACGCAACGCCTGGTGCTCTCTGCTGTGGACGTCAGAGTGAGCCGCGTTGTGCAGCTCACTCTGGCGTCCGTGATGCCGTGATGCGTACTCTTGGACGCATGCAGCATCACGTGGTCCCTCCCGGCCAATCGCCGCACAGAGCGGCCGCTCCAGGAAGTAAACACTGCACGTCACTGAGTGCAGTGAATATTAATTAGCCATGTGCCTTGCCGCTCTCCGCTCCTCCCCAACGTTACTGAGCATGTGCAAGCAGTCTAACGCGGCTCTACCGCTTATAAAGTACTGCATGCAGTACGTTGTCTTATGGCGCAGCGTTACAATGTAACGTAACGTGGGCACTGTGAACAGCCCATTGATTTTTCATTGCTGTGCGGTGGGGTGCGTTACAGGCTGCTCTAACGTGCGCCTGTAACGTCCCACTGTGAAACCAGCCTAAAGTCTGACTGAATTAACAGCATGTTTGTTTCAGGTGTGTGTTTCAGACACTACTCCTAACAAGAAAGATGAGCATGACTGCCAGGCAACCGGTATTGTTTTAGGCCTCTTTCACAGTAGGACGTTGCGTTTCAGTGCGACATTAAGGTCGCACACCGCGGCCCCAACGCAACGCATATAGATTAACTTGGACGTTATTGTGCATTCTTTAACACTGCGTTAAGTGTTATGACATACACGTGCTGTGACCTTATTGGCGCTCTTTACATGCGACGTTAATGTTCCACATTAAAAACTAACAAAAAATAAACAAATTAAGATTCACGTTATAACAGTGATTACTTTGGATACCACAAATAAACAAAAATCCCCCCAAAAATATTAAAAAAAAAAACAACGAGCATGCGCAATAACAAAATAAACACGGTGCATGCGTTACATTTTACAAAAAAAAAAAATTACTGAGCATGTGCAACACAAATACCGCAGCAGATTCATTGCTAAACGCACAGCATGCAGCACTCTCTAATAACGCCACACGTTACACACAAACGCAACATGTGCACTGTGAATGTCGCACAGACTTAGAATTGCTGTGCGTTAGTCTGCCTTGAAACATTTTTCTAATGTGCGACTTTAACGTTGCACTGTGAAAGAGGTCTAAGAGGAAATAAATATAGCAGCCACCATATGTCTCTCCTCTCAGGATCCTTTTAACCACTTCTACTCAATAACTTGCATAGAAAAATATCTATGCCCCTGGAGCAAGGATCCTGCATCACAGAACACAAAGGGCTTGATTCACAAAGCAGTTCTAACCTACTTAGCACGTCTAAAGTCTTTAGGCGTGCTAACCAGGGTGCTAAGTAGGTTAGCACCGGATTCTCAATCAGATCGCGCGCAAAGTTTTACGTGCGCAAAGTCCTATGCGCGCGCTAAGTCCCATAGGCTTTAACCCCCCTGGCGGTATGAAAAATTCTGCCAGGGGGCAGCGCAGCAGTTTTTTTTATTTATTTATTTTTTTAAATCATGTAGCGAGCCCCAGCCCCGATCAGGAAATCCCGTTCAAAGAACGGGATTTCCTGGAGGGCTTCCCCCGTCGCCATGGCGGGATGACGTCACCGACGTCAGCGATGTCGGGACGTCATTGGGAGTCCCGAACAACCCCTCGGCGCTGCCTGGCACTGATTGGCCAGGCAGCGCACGGGGTCTGGGGGGGGGGGCGCGCGCCGCATCAGATAGCGGCGATCGGGCGGGGGCCGGCGGCGATCAGAGTGCTGGCGCAGCTAGCAAAAAAAAAATTATGAAAATCGGCCCAGCAGGGCCTGAGCGGCACCCTCCGGTGGCTTACCCCGTGCCCAGCACGGGGTTACCGCTAAGGAGGTTAATGGGCACTTCGCGCGGAGCGCCCTGCGCTCTGTGCAGTGCGCGCGTAAAGTTTTACGCGCATAAAGTTTTGCTGGTTTAAAAATGCTAAGGGGGTTTTCACAGGCGTGCTAACAGTTAGCACCACTTTGTGAATCAAGCCCAATAACCGCAATCAAGCATTTGCGAAAACTGGCAGAGTAATTCATATCGCTGTGGAGGAATTTTGTCCTACTCTTCATTGCAGAATTTTTTTTATTCAGCCACATTGGAGTTGCCAAAGCATCTTAACTGGATTCAAGTCTGGATTTTGAGGGCTCATATCCATATAGCGTGCTTTCATGCGCTTTTATGGAAAACCGATCGCAGGGAAAGAAGACAGTGCATAGACTGCATTGTCTGCCATTCCATTCATGCACGGCGATTCAGCGCTTAATAGCCACACATGGTTTGCTGCATTTCGATGTGCTTCAGCTTGCGATTCCATTCAGTATAGTGAGTGGGATCACAAGCCGCCCTGGTAGGCACTAGGCAGCAAAGCACTTTGTCCATTGCGGGGCGCTCTGGTGAAAACCCATGGTCACTTAGGCCTAGTTCACATTGCGTTCGGTTTGCGTGTCGTCCATCCACGTTTGGCGTTTGTTGACACAATTTTTATTTCCGATTCTTGGCGATTACCTGCGCGCTGTTTTTTTTTTTTTTTGGGTGAACCGCTTTTCTAAGCGGTTTTGCCAAGCGATTGCTTTTTTTCACTTCCTGGTGTCAGTAATCCGGAAAAGAATAAATACAATGTATTTATTCTTAAAAATGCGAAGGCAATCGCTGCACAAAGCAATTTTGTGAGTGTTTGCGTTTTTCCTATACCTTCCATTGAGGCAGAATCGCCTCAAAAATGGCCCATGCACCGATTTTCTGAGCGGATCGGAAACGAACCGCTCACGTGTGAACTGTCTCATAGACAATAATGATGTAAGCGCTTTCAGGGCGATTTTGAAAAAGTGCTTAAAAAATGAGAAAAACGCCTCTAGTGTGAACGAGCCCTTAGATCCTGCACTCTAAAGGTGGCCACACACCATACAATTTTTAAAATCTGTTCAATTTAAGAATTGCAATCATTTTTTCTGACTGATTGCAACATTTCAAAAATATGACCAATGTACCACACTCGTATGTTCAATTTTTCCCCAATTATGATAAAAATGATTGGAAACTCTGAGAAAATTGCTTGTGTATATTAATAAACTGACAATCTAACACACACCATACAATCTTTAGAAAGATTGAAGAAAAATATCTGGCATTACGGATCGATAAAAATTGAATAAAACGGAAAATCCGATCGGATTTTTCAGTCGAATAAAAATAAAAAGCTTTCGATTTTTTGGGGAGATCCGATCGTTTTTATCGAATTGCCGTAAAATCGGATCATTTTATTGTATCGTGTATGGCCACCTTCACTGTTATGCTGGGGATACACGGTACGTTTCTGTACCGTGTATCGACCAGCTGATCCGGCCAGCTGATAATATTCAGCTGGCCCGATCAAGCCGCTCGACCCTCGCCCGCTCGATCCCGCCGGCGGACAATGGAAGGGAATCGAGCGGTGATAAGGAAGCGCCGGCGGGGGACGAGCGGTAATCGTTCCACGCACACGCGCGGACAAGCGGGGAGGCGGTAGTCGATCCGGCGGCTAATCGCCCGCCGGATCGACCCGTGTATTCCAGCCATTACTCTCGCCTCAGTGGATTGGTCAATGGAGACTCACCATAACACAATTAAAACACTGCAGTGGGTGGCATCCTTCGTCTATGATATACTGTATATTTATATTGTGCTGTCACAACAACCTGTTTATTATTCTATGTATTGGTATGCCTTTTCTCCACCTGTAGTTTTTAGTTGCATAGTATTTCCCACTAACCACTGCCCCCTGTGCTGACACCTCCATTATAGATGTGTGAGCAGGGCCGCCACCAGAAATTTTGGGGCCCCTCACACGTCATCAGGCCTGGAAACCCCCCCCCCCCCCCCCTGAGCCCACCCACTGGTTGCTGTTCCTGCCCACTAGCCACCCCCATGTCCGTGCGCGAAGTGCACTGCAAAGAAAAATGTGCATGGCACCGACACTGAAGAAAGCATGCACAGCGTGATGCAGTAAAAAGTGGGCGTGACCATGGCATGTTGTGGGTGGAGCCAAATACTAGCAAAATACATGTAGTCCCCGGTTAACAAATAAAGTGGGGACTTGTAGGTCCGTTCTTATCCTTTATCCGTTCTCTTTTGTCCCCCACTTTTCTTCCTGTGCCTCTATTGTTCCTCTCTGTCTCACCTCAGTTTGTGCCTCTTTTGTGTCCCTCTGTGTGACCTCATGTTCCCATCTCACCTCTTTTCTCCCTGTGCCTCTTTTGTCCACCTCTGTTCCCCCTGTGCTTCTTATCCCCCTGTTACCTCTTGTCCCCTTCTGTCTCAGCTCGTCCCCCTGCCCTATCCAGGTATAGGTGCCCCCAGTATAGGTAGCCAGGTATAGGTATCCCCACTATAAGTAGCCAGCTATAAGTGGTGCCCCAATATAGGTAGACTGGTGTAGATACCCCCAGTATAGGTATCCTGGTATACCTGGTGCCCCAGTATAGACCAGCAAGATACAGGTGCCTCAGTATGGATATTCAACTATAGGTGGTGCCTATAGGTATAGGTAGCCTGGTATAGTTGCCCCCAGTATAGGTAGCCTTGTATGGGTGGTGCACCAGTATAGGTAGCAAGCTATAGGCGCTCCAGTATAAGTAGCCAATTATAGGTGGTCCCCCAGTGTAGGTAGCCAGGTATAGGTGGTGCCCCAATATAGGTAGCCAGGTATAGGTGGTGGCCCAGTATAGGTAGCCCATAGCCAGATATAGGTGGTGCCCCAGTATAGAAAGTCTGCTGTAGCGGGCTCACTCATCTGCTCCTCACGTTCAAGTGCTGATGTCACTCTTCACTCAGTGCTGGATCGCGGTGTGCTGGTTAGTGAGCCACAGGCCAGAACATGCGGCCCTTCCAGCGCTTTGGGGGGGCCTAGGGCCCCCAGCAACCCTGGGCCCCTCACTGCAGTGTCACCTGTCCCCCCCTGATGGCTGCCATGTGTGTGAGTGTCCCGACTCCCAGCCTCATTTAGAAGAAAAGCTTTAGAATTATTGTTTTTTACCTCAAAGATAACTGAAAGATTCTATAACTCAAAGATATATTTTATCCAATGCATGCTGAACTGGATTAAAGAATCATTGGAACCTACAAGCAGTTTTCTTTGTGAGTAAGCCATCTGCCACTGTGTTACTCAGTAAGGAGATACGCCATTTACACAGATTGGATCTAAGGACGGGTACCTCATGCACACCGCACACATCCAACACTTGTGACAGAATATTTATATTTAGTGACTCACATTATAATGGCCACAATAGAATACAATACAAAATACAAGTCAAGATAAAAACGAATCAAAACATACCAGAGTGGGCAGCAATCATACATCCAGATATATTCCCAAACTAATATATATTTTACCAAACAGTAAATCATGAAGCTGTGCTACAAAATAATAAGAAATAGGTCTCAACAGGCTTGAATGAACAAGATCCATAGAGAGGTAGCGATAAGCAGGCTTCAATAGGGTAATAGAAAAAGGGATGGATAGCTTACCAACAGGATCCGAAGTCATCGACACTGGGCGCCCGCCCTCACACCATCTAGATTTTGTTTGGGAATATATCTGGATGTATGATATCCACCCACTCTGCTATATTTTGATCTGTTTTTATCTTGTATTTTGTATTGTGTTTTATTGTGGCAATTATTATGTGAGTCACTATATATACTGTATATATTATACACCCACTGCAGTGTTTTAATCAAAGGTCGAGTCCTGCGTGAACGGGGGTGGACGACGTCCACTTACTTTTATTGGAGAGTGGACGTCGTCCACCCTAGCAGATGTGGAGGGGAGCAGCGCAGTGGAGAGGAGCATTGTGCAGAGCAGCGGGGAAGGGCGGACGTCTCCCCCCCTTCCCTCACCTTGGGGCTCCTCTTCCTGGCTCTCCCCTCCAGAACGTTTGCGGCGGTGGCTGGCAGTGAGTATCAGTGGGCGGGACTTACCTCCTCCTGTTCCGGCGAGTTTACGATGTGCGTGCCGCTGCTCTGGTCATGGACACGCCCTCCCAAAGTGCATTTTGTGGTGACCATGAAATGTTCTGCATAGGTGAAAACTGGCTAATCAGATTGTATTTTTCAATGACAACTGCCTTAAGCTCCATACACACACTCAACAGCGGTTTTAAAGGGAACCCGAGGTGAGAATAATATTGAGGCTGCCATATTTATCTCCTTTTAAGCAATACCAGTTGCCTGGCTGCCGTGCTGGTCCTCTGCCTCTAATTCTTTCAGCCATAGACCCAGAACAAGCATGCAGCAGGTCAGGGGTTTCTGACAATATTGTCAGATCTGACAAGATTAGCTGCATGCTTGTTTCTGGTGTAATTCAGTTCACTACTGCAGCCAGATAGACCAGCATGGCTGCCAGGCAACTAGTATTGTTTAAAAGGAAATACATATGGCAGCCTCCATATCACTCTCACCTCGGGTTCACTTTAAGCCTCATCTACACGCGTAGATGAGGCGGCGATGTGACTTATCAATCGAGCCGCATCAGCGGCTCGATTGATAAGATCCGACAGGTCGGATCTTGCTACCACCGATTCCCTGCTCGTTCCCCGCAAGGGGACAATGGCAGGGAATCGAGCGGAAGATAAGCGGCGCGGCGCGGGGACGAGCGGGTATCGAATCCAGCAGGCAAGCGAGGACGCGGCGGGGACGCGGAAGAGGCGATCCGGTGGCTAATCGAGCCGCCGGATCGCCGCCTCATCTACGCGTGTAGATGAGGCTTTAGGCTCTCACAACTTTTCTTGTGCAACACCTAAAAAAAAAAAATCTCTTGTTGTTTGGGGTTTTTTTTTTTTTTCAGATTCAGATTTTTGGTGAACCGTGTGCTGGACAAGGTATGCACATATGCTTAATTTCTGCTTTGGGTTGGCTTATCTGCTAAACGTTATTGCGCTCTTCGTCCTGCAGGAAGGCTTCCTCCTAAGATGTGATTGGCCCCCTCCCCGGAATGGAAACATCTAAAAAGAAATCAAATTAAAGAACTGGCTATAAATGCATGCTCTTCCTCTCCTTCCTCAGTTCTTTGATTGTTTCACCCAGGTCAGTCACCCATGGATTCACTAGTGTAGGGTTGTTACGTGTACTAAGTGGGGGAACTTGGGGCACCTGCCTATAGTATTACGCTGGGTACACATGGTAAGATTTTCCGTGCGATTTTGCGACCCGATCATTTTTCCCGCACGATTCCGCACACAATTCTGCACTCGATTCTCTTCATTCGTTTTTCTTATCTTTTTCCACTCACCGCTATGAGAAATTGAGCGCGGAAACGATCGGAAGCAATATCGGACATGACGGATTTTATCTATCGGATCCGTCTATCGCACCGAAAATCGTACACGTGTATTAGGCATTAGATAGATAGGTAAGCTGGCACATCATTGCATTCCAGTGGTTCTGGAGGTGTGCTTATCTTTCAGGGACAACAAATGCAAGCAATTTGCATATTTAGCAGTGATGCATTGTGGGACACCTCATATGCTCACTCCAAAGACAAAAATCACGAAAACTTTCTATTTTAAGAAGGCAACATTCTGTTTTACATAGCATTATTAGTAAGAGGGCTTTTTGGTCTTTTTCAGCCCCTTACACACTTCTGGGAGTTCTGGTTCACCATGAGCTTGCTGGGCAGTGTGTAACTGTGTGTTTCATGTCATACCCCATGTCACAGGGCCCCTAGTGGCTGGACCACAAATTCCCTTCCAATCGGTTTCAGCACACAGACCATGCAAGCTGTGGTTGCGATCTTTGCGCAGAAACCGCCGGAATTTGGGCAGCAGCCCGACTAGAAGGGAGCCTGTGGGTTACGGTACTTACAGATTACACACTATTTCAGGGTATAACTGCCACCACCTCTGTTTTCTGAGACAGAGGTACTCACTGACTGGCTATTTCTCGACCTGCAAATAAAACGGTTAAACACACTCTATTCTGTCTAGCTAGCAACAACAGTAGCGTCTCCTCAGAAGTCTGGGTTCAGTTTCTGTATGGCTGAATAATAGGGTAGCTGGAGCAACAACTGACGATAGCGTCGGTTTATTAATGCAATATAAATAATTAATATATACAGAAAATCGTTAAAATCAACAATTATAGAGACAAAGGGTATCACAGTATAGAAAATAAAAATGGAGAAAAATGGATACTTACAGTTCATGGAAAGATGTCCTTTCTGGGAAAATCTGAGCACATGGAAAATGTGCTTTGTTTCAGTCCAGGAAAATGGCTGCCGGCCGCATGGTCCTCTGGCTGGCTCAATCAGGTGATGGTACACGGGGGAAGACTAAGGGCCGCCTGCTGGCCATGTGCTTTTGATGAAGCTGGCTCGGGGGTGTGGCTGTGCCTGCCCCCCTCTGATTTACCAACCAACCACAGTTCAAGTCCTTGGGGAGAGATTTTAGGTTTACTTATAAAATGCCGTAACTCATAAACGATACATGTCATGTTTAGGTGGATAGCAGATTCATGATTGTCAGCAAATACCGATTAATATGACATCAGACATGACTAGGGCATCGGATCCAGTTCTTGAGAAGGGTCATACCTTAATAACTGGACGGGCTATTGCGATGAATTTCATATCAGCACGTTGGCCAGATTTTACCGAATAAGACTATATGAATTTTATAGCTGTGTGATGTACAGTCTCCATATAATAGACAAGAAACCATACACCACATGCATTCAAATCTGCACATGTCGGAGACGGCCAGTCTGGCCCCCAACTGTGAGGGCAGCCGTTCTCTGAATAGAGCCACCATTTGGTGACTAGGGACAACTAGCTGAGGTAATTAAAAGTAAACATTCTTCTTGGACACAAGCATTGTCCAAGCTAATTACCACCTCCCCCCAGGCTGTTACAGGGACTCTCTCAGCTAAGACCAAACCTTCCATCTGTTCCTAGTCAGAGGGAGATTACACATCACATCTCGGTTTAACAATTTGTGTCGCAAACCGACCGCGATTGTGTTTTGGCCGTCTGTGTGTCTCTCACGGCTGTTCCGTGGCACCCCATAGAGCAGACTTTCTTAACCTGGGTCCCCTGGAACTCCAGGGTTCCTTGCGGTCTTAGCAGGGTTCCCTGGCATTTTCACCTCCCATAACCATGGCAGGCTGAGAACATTTCAAACGTACCTCTTTGGCTCCTCTGTGTCCTCTTCACTTATTGTATGCTCACCCCAAATCTGGGGGGTGGAGTATAATAGAGCATACTATAATAAGGGCTACTGTATAAAGAAGCACTTAATTGGAAGTAAAAATAATGACTACATTAACAAAAAGCAACAGTATAGGGAGGCAGAATATCAAGCATCACTATAATAAGGGGAAGTGTAATAAAGAGTCCTGTTATAGGGAAGCACTATAATCGTGTGATCTATAGCAAGAACAAACACTTCTTGAATGTGAAAAACTGTAAGGAAGAAGCACAGAATAACAACAACAAATAACATTTGTAGTGCGCTTTTCTCCCGTGGGACTCAAAGCGCAGAAGCATGGCTCCGACCATCGTGGTACAGAGGAAGAATTTTATAAATCTGGAAATGCCAGGCTAAACAGGTGGCTTTTCAGTCTGGATTTGAATAGCTCCAGGGATGGTGCTGTCTTTACTGGGTGTGGTAGGGAGTTCCAAAGAGTAGGGGCAGCATGACAGAAGGCTCTATCTCCAGATTTTTTGAGGTGCACTCTGGGAGTGATCAAGTTTATAGAACTTGCTGATCTGAGGTTGTGAGAGGTGTGGTGCAGCTTCAGCAAGTCCTTCATGTATCCAGGGCCCAGATTGTGCAGGGATTTGAATGTCAGCAGTCCAATCTTGAAGAGTATTCTCCATTCTACTGGTAGCCAGTGCAGTGAGCGAAGGATCGGTGTAATGTGATAGTGGCGAGGCTGGTTTGTTAGCAATCTGGCAGCAGCATTCTGCACTAATTGCAGGCGACGCAGGTCCTTTTTGGGGAGGCCAGCATAAAGGGCATTGCAGTAGTCCAGCCGTGATGTGATGAAGGCGTGGACTAGGGTTGGAAGATCCTCTGGGGGAATCAGATGTTTAATCTTTGCAATGTTCTTCAGATGAAAGAAGGAAGATTTAACTACAGATGAAATTTGGTTTCTGAAACTCAATTCCCCATCGATTAGAACGCCAAGGCTGCGCACAAGGTTGGAGCTGTTTATGTCTGAATTCCCAATCCTGATTGGTGTTGCTTTAGGATAGAGCTGTTTTGATGGCGAGCACTGGCTTTGGACAAACAGGACCTCAGTTTTGTCAGCATTCAGTTTCAACCAGTTATCATTCATCCATGCCTGAAGCTCAGCTAAGCAAGAGTTTATTTTTGGGGTAGGGTCTGTTCCACCAGGTTTGAAGGACAGGTATAGCTGTGTGTCATCGGCGTAGCAGTGGTACGTCAGGCCATGTCGTTGGATAAGTGTACCGAGTGGCAACATGTAGATTGCAAACAGCAGAGTGGATAGGATTGATCCTTGTGGCACTCCGAATTGTAGAGGTGCAGGTTTGGACGTTATAGGTCCTAGGGATACTCTCTGTGTTCTGTCAGTCAGGAATGATCTGAACCACTGGAGGACTGATCCACTGATGCCACAGTACTCCTGCAGTCTGTTAAGCAGGATTTCATGGTCAATTGTATCAAAAGCCGCTGAGAGATCCAACAGGATTAGGATGGAGCATTCCCCTCTGTCCCTTGCCATGAGCAGATCATTGCAGACTTGGATGAGGGCTGTTTCACAGCTGTGGTGTTTCTTAAAGCCAGATTGTAGAGGGTCCAGGATGTTGTTTACTGACAGCCTGGTTTCAAGTTGCAGATAGACAGCCTTTTCAATAACTTTACCTAAGAAGGGGAGGTTGGAGACAGGTCTGTAGCTGCTCATAGCATCTGGATCCATGGAAGCTTTTTTAAGAAGGGGCTTGATGATTCCTTCTTTTAGAGAGGTAGGAAACCTCCCTGCTTGCAGAGAGCAATTTACTATTTTGTGAAATGCTGGACCAAGCAGGTCAGGGCATTTCAGCATATGTTTAGTTGGTCCAGGGTCCAGGTCGCAGGTTGTCTGGCGGAGACGACAGAGGATGTCTGAGATCTCTTCCTCACTAATACTTTTGAAGTCAGTCCAGGGTGTTAGGTTGTTTTTGCAGCTATTTACATTAGTTGCATGAGTCTTGGGTGCTGTGGACTGAATGAGAGACCGAATAGAAGATACTTTGTCAGCAAAGTAGCAAGCAAATTTCTCACATAGCTCCTTTGAGGGAGTTATAGTGGGTTTTAGACAGGATGGATTACATAGTCTATCAACTGTGCGGAATAGTTGGGCTGGTCTGTTGGCGGCCTTTGCGATCTCCTGTGATAGGTAGGAGGATTTTTTTTGGTGATCGCATTTTGGTAGCTTTTCAGGTGAGAGACAAGGGTGTGTTTATCTTTTGAATTCTGAGATTTTCGCCACTTCCTTTCTAGTCTGCGCACTTCTTTCTTTATGTCCTTTAGTGAGCTGTCAAACCACCGTGCATGCAGTGGCGGCTCCAGCTTCAGATTTTTGGGGGGGCTGAAAGGGGGCACGAGGGCTGGCAGGCCGGGCTTGGGGGGGGGGGCAATTTGCCGCGGCGAAAATTTGGGCGTGGTCATGATGTCATGTGGGCGGGGGGCTAACTTTAATGTAGTTGTACCAGCTAACGTAGTTACATGAAAAAAAAAATGAAGTAAACGCACATAATGACAGGTAGCCTTTCACCAATAAATGCACATAAGAATCAGCTTTTCAGCAGTTAATGCACGTAATGACAGACAGCGTTTCCTCATTAAATGCACATAAGAGACAGCTTTTCACCAGTTAATGCACATAATGACAGACTGCGTTTCTGCAGTAAATGCACATAAAGGGACAGCTTTTCACCAGTTAATGCACGTAATGACAGACAGTTTCCCCATTAAATGCACATAAGAGCCTGCTTTTCACCAGTTAATGCATGTAATGACAGACAGTTTCCCCATTAAATGCACATAAGAGACAGCTTTTCACCAGTTAATTCACATAATGACAGACTGCGTTTCCGCAGTAAATGCACATAAGGGACAGCTTTTCACCAGTTAATGCACATAATGACAGACAGACAGTGTCCCCAGCATAGGTAGCCAGGTGTATAGATGTCCCCAGTATATGTATCCAGGCGTATAGCTGTCCCCAGTATATGTAGTCAGGCTGGTGGTGGTGGGCTGGGGGCCCCAGGGCACCTCAGGCCTGGCTGGTGGTGGGATGGAGGGCCCCAGGGCAGCTCAGGCCTGGCGGGAAGGCCTCAGGCCTGGCTGGTGGGATGGGGGGCCCAGGGCACCTCAGGCCTGGCTGGTGGTGGTGGGATTGGGGTGCCAGGGCAGCTCAGGCCTGGTGGGAAGGCCTCAGGCCTGGCTGGTGGTGGTGGGATGGGGGGCCCAGGGCACCTCAGGCCTGGCTGGTGGTGGTGGGATGGGGGGCCCAGGGCAGCTCAGGCTTGGTGGGAAGGCCTCAGGCCTGCCTGGTGGTGGTGGGATGGGGGGCCCAGGGCACCTCAGGCCTGGCTGGTGGTGGTGGGATGGGGGTCCCAGGGCAGCTCAGGCCTAATGGGAAGGCCTCAGGCCTGGCTGGTGGTGGTGGGATGGGGGGCCCAGGGCACCTCAGGCCTGGCTGGTGGTGGTGGGATGGGGGGCCCAGGGCACCTCAGGCCTGGCTGGTGGTGGTGGGATGGGGGGCCCAGGGCAGCTCAGGCTTGGTGGGAAGGCCTCAGGCCTGCCTGGTGGTGGTGGGATGGGGGGCCCAGGGCACCTCAGGCCTGGCTGGTGGTGGTGGGATGGGGGTCCCAGGGCAGCTCAGGCCTGGTGGGAAGGCCTCAGGCCTGGCTGGTGGTGGTGGGATGGGGGACCCAGGGCACCTCAGGCCTGGCTGGTGGTGGTGGGATGGGGGTCCCAGGGCAGCTCAGGCCTGGTGGGAAGGCCTCAGGCCTGGCTGGTGGGATGGGGGGCCCCAGCCCCCAGGGCAGCTCAGGCCTGGCTGGTGGTGGTGGGATGGGGGGCCCCAGGGCAGCTCAGGCCTGGCTGGTGATGGTGGGAGGGGGGGCCCAAGGGCAGCTCAGCCAGGCCTGGCTGGTGGACTGGGGCCCCAGAGTCAGGCCTGGGGCCTGGGGGTTGTTGTTGGTGGTGGTGCTGCTGGTGCTAGGCTCAGGACTCAGGAGGCCTGGGGGGGCTGCGGCAGAAAGAGACAATTTGGCAGTTGACTGGGACTCTGGGAGAGGACAGCCACCGCCCACCGCACCCACTTTGAGTTGTCGCGGAGTTCCGACTTGAACGACTTCAAGTCCTCCTGCTCCTGCTGCTGCCTGGCTGTGTCAGTGTGTCAGGTGAGGTCCAGAGAGTCCAGCCCCGCTGCCGCTGTCCATGTGTCGGTGGCGTGTCTGTGTCACACACAGGCAGCGTGACTAGCCCGGCCGCCCCGCAGAGAGAGTCTGACTGTGACGCAGTCACACTTATAACGCCGCTATACGCGGCGCCGGCGAGTCGCCACCCACCACGACCCTGGGGCGGGCCGCTCTGCGTGACTCACTCAGCTGAGCCTGCGCCCGGCCCAGGACAGAACAGAACGGAAGCCATGTCGGCCGGCCAGGGTGGGTGGGTCCGTGGGATCGCTGCTGGGGTGGGTGCCAGCCCAAGCCCTTTCCCAGTCGCCCTCCTCCCAGACTTGAGGCAGCCCTCGCTCACTGCAGTGCAGCCAGCCAGCCCAGACGACGAGCCAGCCAGCCAGGTCGGGTCGGACACAGCCGGCGGCGGCGGGGGGGGGGGGCTTTGAGGGGGGCTAATAAGTTGCCAGCTGGGGCTTAAGCCTGGGTAAGCCCCAGTGTAGCGCCGCCACTGCGTGCATGGTGAAGTGGTGTAGACCGTTTAATGCGAACTGGAGCAAGGGCGTCATAGGCAGATGACACTGCGTGGTTGTACATCAGGGCCATGGAGTCTGGGTCTGCGCAATGATTGGTTAATGCGTCGAAGGTGAGGATATTCTGAACGTGCTGGGGTGAGACATTTTTCAGTGAACGGTATTTTATGAGTTCTTTCCCTCTGTGTTTTATCGCTGGTGCTGTCAGAGAGAAGTGGATGGTGTGGTGGTGTGACCATACCACTGGGTTTATATCCATGTGTGATATTAAAAGTCCGGAATTAAATATAAGATTAAGGTCTTAACCACTAGGCTGTTACAATGAACAACCACACCCACTTTTAAAAACCATGCCTCCTACAAAATACCCCCCCCCCCTTGCACTGATGAGGACCAATTAGTCGAAACAGACTGTATGCATATTGGATTAGTATGGCTCTGTATAATTAACAAGCTGACACATCAATGCATTTCAGAGGTTCTGGAAGTGTGTTTAGATTGCAGGGACAACAAAGGGACAATTTGCATATTCAGCAGTGATGCACTGTGGGACACCTAATAGGCTCACTTCAACCTAAATAATTGCAAATAGTGAGTAGTGAGCCGTGTCACACGACTGTCCCCCTGGGACGCTAGAGATGGATCGGCTCTCATAGGCAGAAGCCTATGACAGCTGATCACCAGAATTGGCTGGCTGGTGGGAGGGATTTTAGAAAAAAAAAAAGGAAAATGTATTAGTAAAAGCAAAATGTAAATATTTATAAAAAAAATAAACACTGTGGGGTGGTGGTGGGGGAACAGAGCTTCCTGTTGGTGGGGAGAAAAGGGGGTGGGGGAAATCACTGGTGTGCTGAGTTGTGCGGCCCTGCAGCTAGGTCTTAAAGCTGCAATGGCCTATTTGTAGAAAATGCCCTGGTCTTTAGGGGGGTTTAACACTGCGGTCCTCAAGAGGTTAAAAGACATTAGTACAAATGACATAATTCAAGTCCATGACAATGCCCCCGATACTGCCGAAAAACCCAAGACACCACCAGCCACCAGTTGCAGTTTTTCTAGCTCAGCGGGTACACTAAATGCTTCCGAAGCCAGGACGTTAGACCCACCACTGCCATAATTTTACCAACTGACATTGTTAGGGACTCTCCACCGCAATTCAGGGGTCGACCCTCAACCCCGAATGCCCCCACCTTCCTGCAGGGCCACCTCCAGTGCCTCTCTAAGGCTGAATAAGAAAATGTTGTTACCTATATCGTTCAGGTGCACCTCATCCCCATGGAACAAAGACAAATAATTTTCCAATATCTTGTGCCACACAGCCACTCCGCCTCTTAGGCACACAAACTTTGCTACTGCTTTATTAATTTTTATCCTTGCTCTGTTTATCTTCCTGTACTAGATGGGCCTATGCAGCCTGGGAACGATTTCAGACCAAATCACTTTCAAATGAGGGAAAAACTCCCAAGCCCTCATAAAGAAAGCCTTAAAATTGCCAATTAAGTAGTGAATGGGGGCCCAGCCTACATCGTTACCACCCACATGAACCACCAGGATGTCTGGGGGGTCCCAGAGGTAAGCAAGCCGATAGAATTTTGCCACAAACCGGTCAATGGTGATGCCCGGGTACCCGAACCAGTGTATCTCAATACTACCTGCCCTAGGTTCCTTCCCCTGCTGCATGATGACGCCCCCTGCTCTGCCCACACTATGAAGGAGTGATCCAGAATCCAGACCTTATGCCTGCCTGCTCATGTACCTGTGTGGATAAGAGATTGGGGACATATTGTATATATATAAAAAAATATTTTTTTTATTATTATTATTTACCCCAAGCTATCGTTCAGCCCATGTACTATTTAAACCTGTTAGACCAACACCTTCCTATTTCCATTACCCTGGCCATGCTAAGCCCCCTGTTACCTGCCTTGGTCGCTGCCCCAATGCAAAAAGAATGTGAGCCGTAATCCTCTGCCCTGCAACCGATTTGGCGTATGCATCGCTTTAGCACTGTTACAAACTGGAACCATGACAGCAATGAACCATCCTTGTGTATTAATAGGGGGCCTCCCTTTTCCAGTCTGAGCTGCATAAAGTGCCTGTATCGCAGTAGCAGGCACGATATGAAACCTGCCACCTGAACTACCCTATTAGTGCCTTTTTCCTTTTGGTATGTTTTAGACTTTGTGATATGGATGCAGAGTACCTCCCGCCCCTGCGTAACATCCTCTAACTGCACCCCCCTCCCCCAGCCCGTTTTTGTTCTGGCTGACTAGCTACCCCAACCGAAAAGCCCACCAGAAAGTCCTTCGTCACATCCCTCTTACCCCTCAGCTTAAACATGAATGTCAACGCCGCTAGTTCCCTATTCAGGGCTGCTGCCGAGCACCCCTTTCTAATAAGGTGCAGAACAAACCAAGGAAGATGTCCCTCTGTGATAATTCCTGTGCCTGCAACCCACCTATGAACTCAAACCACTGATGCCAAATGCCAGAATAACTCCTCCGTGTGCTCTGGGCTAATGACTGTTTTACCCACTTACTTAAGTTGGCGACACAGTGTCCCATAGGTGAAGGGAACTCTTTCTGGCAAGGCATCTGCTTGTGTTGCCAGCTTCCTGAACCTCTCCTGTGGAAAGCAAGACAAAGCTTCCGCTATACCGTTAGATACCCCCGACACATGCACAACTTTAAATTTTACATTAGGCCTCAAACACTGAAGGACAAAATATCTAGCCAACCAGACAACTTGCGGAGAGCTTGACGATTTACTACCACCATGTTGTCGGAATAAAAAATAACTGCTTTATTCAATAAGAGTGACCCCAGGTTTCGATAGCAACAACCAATGGGAAAAATTCTATCAGAGCTAAGTTTTTAACCAAGGCTAAAGCACGCCAAGCTGCCGGCCAGTGGCCAATACACCGGTGGCCCTGAAAAAAATGCCTCAAAACCAGTATTACGGCCGCATCCGTAAATAAGTGCTTCTCCCCAGCCTTTCTGTTTGTAAGAGCTCGGGTGAATCCCAGCCTGCCTTCCTTTCACACCTTTACCTGAGGCGACCAATCTTCTATTGCCCCATGGTCCCTCTGCCCCTTCCCCCCCTCGGGCACTCGGCAAAACCCCACTTCTGGGGGGATTGCTTTAGGCAAGGGACTAGGTAACAGCAACACCAGGAGGTTCTGAAATATTCTAGTAAACTGAGAAGGGAAAGGCGGTCCTTTATACAGTGGGATGCGAAAGTTTAGGCAACCTTGTTAATTGTCATGATGTTCCTGTATAAATTGTTGGTTGTTACGATAAAAAATTTCAGTTAAATATATCATATAGGATACACACACAGTAATATTTATTTCAGAAGTGAAATTAAGTTTATTGGATTTACAGAAAGTGCGCACTAATTGTTTAAATAAAATTAGGCAGGTGCATAAATTGTCATTTTACTGATTCCAAAACCTTTAGAAAGAATTATTGGAACTCAAATTGGCTTGGTAAGCTCAGTGACCCCTGACCTATATACACAGGTGAATCCAATTATGAGTATTTAAGGGGGTCAGTTGTAAGTTTGCCTTCTCTTTTAATTTTCTCTGAAAAGTAGCAACATAGGGGTCTCAAAACAACTCTCAAATGACCTGAAGACAAAGATTGTTCACCATCATGGTTTAGGGGTAGGATTCAGAAAGCTGTTTTAGAGATTTCAGCTGTCTGTTTAAACAGTTAGGAACATATTGAGGAAATGGAAGACCACAGGCTCAGTTCAAGTTAAGGCTCCAAGTGGCAGACCAAGAAAATCTCGGATAGACAGAAGCGATGAATGGTGAAAACAGTCAGACTCAACCCACAGACCAGCACCAACGACCTACAACATCATCTTGCTGCAGATAGAGTCACTATGCATTGTTCAACTATTCGGCGCAACAATAGAGATACTGTATGCGAGAGTGATGCAGAGTAAGCCTTTCAAGGAGATACTGTATGCGAGAGTGATGCAGAGGAAGCCTTTCCTCCGCCCACAGCACAAACAGTGCCACTTGAGGTATGCTAAAGCACATTTGGACAAGCCAGCTTCATTTTGGAATAAGGTGCTGTGGACTGATGGAACTAAAATTGAGTTATTTGGGCATAACAATGGGCGTTATGCATGGAGGAAAAAATACACAGCATTCCAAGAAAAACACCTGCTACCTACAGTAAAATATGGTGGTGGTTCCATCATGCTGTGGGGCTGTGTGGCCAGTGCAGGGACTGGGAATCTTGTCAAAGTTGAGGGACGCATGGATTCCATTCAGTATCAGCAGATTCTGGAGACTAATGTCCAGAAATCAGTGACAAAGCTGAAGTTGCATCGGGGCTGGATCTTTCAACAAGACAACGACACTAAACACTGCTCAAAATCCACTAAGGTATTCATGCAGAGGAACAAGTACAACATTCTGGAATGGCCATCTCAGTCACCCGACCTGAATATAAATGAAAATCTGTAGTGTGAGTTAAAGAGAGCTGTCCATGCTCAGAAGCCATCAAACCTGAATGAACTAGAGATGTTTTGTAAAGAGGAATGGTCCAAAACACCATTAACCAGACTCCAGACTCTCATTGGAACCTACAGGAGGCGTTTAGAGGCTGTAATTTCTGCAAAAGGTGGATCTACTAAATATTGATTTAATTTCTGTTTTGTGGTGCCCAAATTTATGCACCTGCCTAATTTTGTTTAAACAATTATTGCACACTATCTGTAAATCCAATAAACTTAATTTAACTTCTCAAATATCACTGTGTGTGTCTCCTATATGATATATTTAACTGACATTTTTTAGTATAACAACCAACAATTTATATAGAAAATCATGACGATTAACAAGGTTGCCCAAACTTCCGCATTCCCACTGTAAATGATGTAATTAGCATAATAAGGGACATGCACATTCTGGTGAGTGTGCTGTCAGAGAGCTGTGCTCTTGCTACCACCTGCAGGCCAGACAAAAAATTACAGGTCTTTGTAAAAACAATACAGAGCCATCTGTTAGGCCCCGTTCACACTTGCGTTTCGAGTCCGCAAGTGTCCGGGGGTCCGGGGGCCGCAAAGAGACCGTACGGGTCTCTGCGGTGGCCACAAGGCGGCACAAGTTGCGGATCCGGAATGTATCAGTTCCGGCTACAATAAAGTAGCCGTAACTAGATACATTGCAGTGCCAGAAAGGCACCGCAAGCATGGGGGATACCGGCGTGTAGTCCGGGCCCCCCAAGTGGCATAGGACCGGTGCTGGAAGCATCCGGTCCTATTGCCAGTGTGATGAGTAACATCCGTTTCTCATTGCACAGCATGGCCGCATGTTCGGGTCAGGATCCCGAACATACACCCGAAAAATAGCGCATGTTGGAAAAGTGTCCGGAGTCCGGATCCGATCCGGCTCCGTTCTGTACGGAACGGATGCATGTGTACGTCCGCATAGACTTTGCATTGCTATGCGGAACGTACGTTCCGTTTGTACAGTATACGGTCCGGATCCGATCAGGCGAATCCGGACAGCGAACGCTTATGTGAACCAGGCCTTAGTGGACAGTGAAGGTTCTTACATTTCAGAAACATATTGGAACCAGCAGATAAAGCAAGACACTGTGGGGTTCCTCACTTAACCCCCATCTTTAGGAGTGGTCACTGGACGCCCCCATAGTTCCTGTACAGTATATTTCCTCCACCAGGGTCCTTTGGGCCATTCAGATAGAAGAGGTTGAGCTGAGGAGGTAAGAGTCTAATGAGGCAGGGATGGAGTTTTTGGAGTCTAATGAGGTAGGGCTGGAGAGTTAAGAGTCTGATGGGGAAAGGCTGTAGAGTCAGGAGACCAGTGAAACAACCAGTTGAGGTAAGGCAACGTTTCCTGGTATGGTAGAGTCTGACTGGGTACTGTACCTGACTGGGATGTTACAGATTGTTTCTGGGTAGCAGACAGAAGTGCAGCAGAATATGTCTGGATGGCAAGTAGGGGCATTGCTAGCCCCAAAGATCAGTGGCACATGCCCGAATCTATTCTGGGGTGCCCCGGATGTCCCCCAGGCAGAGTCAGCTGTGGTGCCTCAATGGAGGGTATATTGGGAGTTGTGGTGCATCAATTGGGGGTATGCTGGCAGTGGCGTAGCTAAGGAGCTGTGGGCCCCGATGCAAGTTTTACATTGGGGCCCCCAAGCACTCTATACATAACAATTGAAACGGCGCACCAAAACCTGCCAATGGCAACTACAGTGTCAGAGGTGCAAGAAGGGGATGGGGAAATAGCTTGTTAACAACACCTACTATTGAAAGTATCTATAGAAGTGATTATTATGAGCACAGGACCAATAGAGAGCTAATACTGCAGTTGAAGGAGGGCCCTTCGGGGCCCCACTGGCCCAAGGGCCCCGATGCGGTCGCTACCTCTGCACCCCCTATTGCTACGCCCCTGTATGCTGGGTACTGTGATGCCTCTATGTGGGCATACTGGGTGCTGTGGTGCTATGCTGGGTGCTGTGATGCCTTTATAAGGACAGGCAGGGAACTGTGGTTCTTCTATGGAGCCATTATTATTATTATTATTTATTAGATTTATATAGCGCCAACATATTACGCAGTGCTGTACAATAAATAGGGTTACAGACAATGATAACAGGAGTGACAGAACAATACAGGTAATAGACAATAGATACAACAATGCAGGTAACAGCAAAAAGATACAAAACACAATGCAGACAGTAGTACAATGCCAGACCACAAACTGGCGTGGTAGTGGTAAAAATTACAAGTTCCAAATTCTGGGTAAAGTGCACACAGTCAAGTATGATACATACTTACAAGCCATGCTTGGAGTTGTGGTGCCTGAATGGGAGGCCTGTGAGAGCATGGGAGGGGGTCCACTCGAAGTTCAGGGGATGCTATGGGGGAACTGCCAGATAACCTGTCAGTGGGCCAGCCTGTCGAGCAGCAAGCCAGACCAGCCAGCTCAGAAGCCAGGTAACTCTGCCTAGTTATGTTTAAAGGGGAACTGAAGTAAGAGGTATACGGAGGCTGCCATATTTATTTCCTTTTAATCAATACCAGTTGCCTGGCAGCCCTGCTGGTCTATTTCTCTGCAGTAGTATCTGAATAACACCAGAAACAAGCATGCAGCTAGTCTTGGCAGATTTGACTTTAAAGTCTGAAACACCTGATCTGCTGCATGCTTGTTCAGGGGCTATGGCTAATAGTATTAGAGGCAGAGGATCAGCGGGGCTGCCAGGGAAATGGTATTGATTAAAAGTAAATAAATATGGCATACCTCTTACTTCAGTTCCCCTTTAAGTGACACTGCCTATTTATGTGATATGCTGCATTTGGGGGGTGGGGAGTTTGTATTAATGGAAAGGGGAATCGAATTTTGCTGGGCAGGCCTCCTTAGACTGCTGTGAAGTTGATGTAATTTTGGCTCCACACATGACCACACCCAGATTCTGGTGTATGGCCACGCCCATTTTCCAGCTGGAGTACCCAAAAGTGCCCCCGATCTCTTAGGATCCTAGCTATGCCCCTGATGGCAAGTCAGGGGTTTGCCAATACTAGTTGAGCCACAGGCCAGAATTCTGCAGATTCTTAGGTCTCAAAACATCTAGGGCGTTTTCTGCATTTTTTTTTCAAGCGCAGGCAATTTTCAAAATCGCCCTAAAAGCACTTGTGCAATGATTCCCTATGAGAGAGTTCACATCTGAGTGGTTTGTTTCCGATCCGCTCAGCAAAGCAGTACCTGAACCATTTTTGAGGTGATTTTGCCTCAATGAAAGGTATAGGAAAAACGAAAAACGCTCACAAAATCGCTTTGTGCAGTGATTGCGTTTATGTTTTTAAGAATAAATACATTGTATTTATTCTTTTCCAAGAGTTCACTACCTGACTGACGCCAAAAAGGGAAAAAACGGAATCGCTCTGCAAAAGCGCTTACAAATGCGATTTACACAAAATCGTAGTGCGCAGTGGAGTGCCGGGAGGGGGAAAATGCACAACATTTTGAAAATCGCTGCCGACATCGATTTCATTTTTAGATGTGAACAGAGCCTCACTGGGGAACTGGCTGAGCATGTGACTATGTAACAGGAAATGGCCAGGTACACAGCAACACCAGGAGGTTCTGGTAATATTGTAGCAGATTGGGAAGAGAAAGAGGGTGCTTACAAATGCACCAGTGAGACATGATTAGCATTATTATATCAGTGTGTGCTGTCAGAGAGCTGTGCTACCACCTGCAGGCCAGACAGAAAATTACAGGTCTTTGTAAAAATAGTACAAGGTCACATGCTGGTGGCCAGTGAAGGTTCTTTACAGTCTAGGAACATACTGCCACCAGCAGGTAAAGCAAGACACTGAAGGATTCCTATACTTTGCTAGACATTTAAAGTGGATCCAAGATGAACTTTTACTCATTGCATAATTGTGCTCCTTTCCTATTGTTTATAGGGCATTCCTCAAGCCAAATACTTTTTTGTTTTTGTTTTAATACTCTATTTCCCTATAAACTAAACAAGCCACGCCCATAGGTTTTCAGAGAGCCAAGGCACTTTCAGACAGTAGCAAGGGCTCATGGGGGATTCAGTCTGGGCAGGAGGAGGGGGAGGTATTACTAGCCAGAGATTTCAGAGGCAGGAGGGAGGAGGAAGGTGGATTAGGTTTTTTTTGCTCAAGATACAGATAAGCCTGCCTCTGTGAAATGTTTAGAAACAACGTGGCTGCTGTGATTGTATCACAGGAAGAAATAATCATATTCTATTAAAGCTGTTTTAAGCTAGATTTGCTGTGTAAACTATCTAAAGTTTAGATAAGATATATAGACAAGTTCGTTTTTCATCTCGGATCCGCTTTAATACTGTATGATGGTTTATAGGCACTAGTGCTTTAAATCTTGTTCATTCCTATAGTATGCTGATAAGTAAAGTATTGCTGGTATTGGCTCTGTCCTTTTCGACTGGGTTTTATACACCATCACACTGCATAAGGTTTATGGCTCATCGTGGTGGCATTTTCTGACAGTCATTTTCACTTTTTGGCAGCACATTTGTTAGTTACTCTATGATGGTTGGCTGTTTATTTGGAATACTCTGTTTTTTGTTTATCAGTTGTTTTTAGTTCTTAGATTGTTGCTATTAAGCAAGTTCTGCCTTGATAAAGGGACCCGGCGTGGTCCGAAAACATTAGCATTTTGGTGTTTTTCTGGAAATAAAGAAATATGTGAAGAAAGTGTCAGTTTTATAATTGATTGAGATAGGAGGTGTCATGCTCCGCTAATTTCTGAAGCACTCCTGCATGGGAGACTGTGGCTTACACCATTAGGGAGTGAGAGGCATCTCTCACCACTAATGCAGGATTCCTGACAGGGGGGCTAATCCTCCTCTGTACTGTCTAATAAACACACTTCTCATCCTCAGCCATTCGGCCATCCTCCATTCCTCCTCAGTCAGGACAGCAGTGCCACCTTCCCCCTTCTGCTGTGCAAGTCAACTGAAACACTGCTGCTCTTAAGCCTCCCCCTCCTCACTCACTGTCAGACTCCTCACACAGCACAACAAGCTGCTTTTCCCCAATGATGACCTCTTCACCTTGCTCGCTCTCCACTCGCTTCTCCTCCTACTCAGACTGCATGCTGTAAGTATAAACACACAGTACCAACATGCTGCCTCTGTAATCACCTTGCTTCATGAGAGAACTAGTTCTGGACTACTTTGGGAGAAAAAGATCCTAGAATCTTCTTATCTTTCTTGCAAAGAATAAAGTAATTTTATGATTTTATGTTTTTACTATATTTGTGAGTTTCTGATTTTAAAAGACACCTATAGTGAGAGGCATATGGAGGCTGCCATATTTATTTCCTTTTAAACAACACTAGTTGCCTGGCATATTGCTAATCTGCTATCCCATCAGTAATCTTTGAAACACCCCTCAAACAATCATGTGGCAAATCCATTCAAAAATCTCAACTGCATGCTTGTTCAGGATCTGTGGCTAAAAGTATTAGAAGCAACTGCAGAGGATCAGCAAGATGGTGTTGTTTAAAAGGAAATGCATATGGCAGCCTCCATATCCCTCTCAATGCAGGTAGGAGTCCCTTAAACTGGAACCTATTTCTTTAACTCAAATTAAACTGACATTCCCTACAATTAAAAGTTTAAGGTTCCTCCAGACCTCACACTTCTAAGAATATGCTCTAAATACAAGGTTTAAGTTACATGTGTGTCACATATTTTGAAATATCTTTTTCTATATAAGTCCCAAGGTACTTTAGTTGAGTGGACCATCAGAAGGTAAAATAATTTCTGGGCATGGAGTGTAAAGCCGCATACATACATAACATTACAATTACCGTATTCAATATGAACAATTCCTGACGGGTCAGGTGGTTATCGTTGATTAAAAAGGTGCCAAATGATGTGAAAAGATAACAAGCAATAAAGTTTCTCAGGCACTTTGTTCCAACCTTCCAGATTCGTTTGAGTGATTATCCTTCATGCAGACTGCGCGTGAAGACATTGTTAGATTGTGAGCAATGTTTGTACGTGTATGCTTGCATAGTGGACTGGGTATGTAAAGAACATACAGTGGTTTGCAACAGTATTCGGCCCCCTTGAAGTTTTCCACATTTTGTCATGTTACTGCCACAAACATGCATCAATTTTATTGGAATTCCACGTGAAAATCCAATACAAAGTGGTGTACATGTGAGAAGTGGAACAAACATCATACATCATTCCAAACATTTAAAAAAAAATAACGGCAAAGTGGGGTGTGCGTAATTATTCAGCCCCCTCAGTCAATACTTTGTAGAACCACCTTTTGCTGCAATTACAGCTGCCAGTCTTTTAGGGTATGTCTCTACCAGCTTTGCACATCTAGAGACTGAAATCCTTGCCCATTCTTCTTCGCAAAACAGCTCCGGCTCAGTCAGATTAGATGGACAGCGTTTGTGAACAGCAGTTTTCAGATCTTGCCACAGATTCTCGATTGGATTTAGATCTGGACTTTGACTGGGCCATTCTAACACATGGATATGTTTTGTTTTAAACCATTCCATTGTTGCCCTGGCTTTATTTTTAGGGTCGTTGTCCTGCTGGAAGTTGAACCTCCGCCCCAGTCTCAAGTCTTTTGCAGACTCCAAGAGGTTTTCTTCCAAGATTGCCCTGTATTTAGCTCCATCCATCTTCCCATCAACTTTGACCAGCTTCCCTCTCCCTGCTGAAGAGAAGCACCCCCAGAGCATGATGCTGCCACCACCATATTTGACAGTGGGGATGGTGTGTTCAGAGTAGAGATGTTGCAAACGGTTCCCGAACCGTTCGCCGGCGAACATCTCTGAATCCCTGGGCCTTGTACTACTTCCGGGTCGCTATGACCCGGAGTAGTACGCCTGCGCTGGCCCGGCAGTGCGCGTCCTAGATCGCGCTCCTTTTGCCGGCCACTTTCTGCGCATGTGCGTGATGTCATGAGTGACGTCACGCTCATGCGCAGAGAGTGCCCGGCAACAGGATCGCGATATAGGACGTGTCCCGCCGGGCCAGCGCAGGCGTACTACTCCAGGTCATAGCGACCCGGAAGTAGTACAAGGCCCAGAGAGATTCGCCCGGCGAACGGTTCGGGCCATCACTGGTTCAGAGTGATGTGCAGTGTTAGTTTTCTACCACACACAGCGTTTTGCATTTTGGCCAAAAAGTTCCATTTTGGTCTCATCTGACCAGAGCACCTTCTTCCACATGTTTGCTGTGTCCCCCACATGGCTTGTGGCAAACTGGAAACGGGACTTCTTATGCTTTTCTGTTAACAATGGCTTTCTTCTTGCCACTCTGCCATAAAGGACAGCGTTTGTGAACAGCAGTTTTCAGATCTTGCCACAGATTCTCGATTGGATTTAGATCTGGACTTTGACTGGGCCATTCTAACACATGGATATGTTTTGTTTTAAACCATTCCATTGTTGCCCTGGCTTTATTTTTAGGGTCGTTGTCCTGCTGGAAGTTGAACCTCCGCCCCAGTCTCAAGTCTTTTGCAGACTCCAAGAGGTTTTCTTCCAAGATTGCCCTGTATTTAGCTCCATCCATCTTCCCATCAACTTTGACCAGCTTCCCTCTCCCTGCTGAAGAGAAGCACCCCCAGAGCATGATGCTGCCACCACCATATTTGACAGTGGGGATGGTGTGTTCAGAGTAGAGATGTTGCAAACGGTTCCCGAACCGTTCGCCGGCGAACATCTCTGAATCCCTGGGCCTTGTACTACTTCCGGGTCGCTATGACCCGGAGTAGTACGCCTGCGCTGGCCCGGCAGTGCGCGTCCTAGATCGCGCTCCTTTTGCCGGCCACTTTCTGCGCATGTGCGTGATGTCATGAGTGACGTCACGCTCATGCGCAGAGAGTGCCCGGCAACAGGATCGCGATATAGGACGTGTCCCGCCGGGCCAGCGCAGGCGTACTACTCCAGGTCATAGCGACCCGGAAGTAGTACAAGGCCCAGAGAGATTCGCCCGGCGAACGGTTCGGGCCATCACTGGTTCAGAGTGATGTGCAGTGTTAGTTTTCTACCACACACAGCGTTTTGCATTTTGGCCAAAAAGTTCCATTTTGGTCTCATCTGACCAGAGCACCTTCTTCCACATGTTTGCTGTGTCCCCCACATGGCTTGTGGCAAACTGGAAACGGGACTTCTTATGCTTTTCTGTTAACAATGGCTTTCTTCTTGCCACTCTGCCATAAAGGCCAACTTTGTGCAGTGCACGACTAATAGTTGTCCTATGGACAGATTCCCCCACCTAAGTTGTAGATCTCTGCAGCTCGTCCAGAGTCACCATGGGCCTCTTGACTGCATTTCTGATCAGCGCTTTCCTTGTTAGGCCTGTGAGTTTAGGTGAACGGCCTTGTCTTGGTAGGTTTTCAGTTGTGCCATACTCCTTCCATTTCTGAATGATCGCTTGAACAGTGCTCCCTGGGATGTTCAAGGCTATGGAAATCTTTTTGTAGCCTAAGCCTTCTTTAAATTTCTCAATAACTTTATTCCTGACCTGTCTGGTGTGTTCTTTGGACTTCATGGTGTTGTTCACCCAATATTCTCTTAGACAACCTCTGAGGCCATCACAGAGCAGCTGTACTGACATTAGATTACACACAGGTGCACTCTATTTAGTCATTATCACTCATCAGGCAATGTCTATGGGCAACTGACTGCACTCAGACCAAAGGGGGCTGAATAATTACGCACACCCTACTTTGCAGTTATTTATATGTAAAAAAAAATGTTTGGAATCATGTATGATTTTCGTTCCACTTCTCTCGTGTACACCACTTTGTATTGGTCTTTCACGTGGAATTCCAATAAAATTGATTCATGTTTGTGGCAGTAATATGACAAAATGTGGAAAACTTCAAGGGGGCCGAATATTTTGCAAACCATTATATCATGAACAAACATCAATGTTAGTATACATGCACAGCCTCTATTCATAAGTGATTGCACTGTTGTTATGTATAGAATTCCTGTGTCACGTGTTTGGCAGTTATCAGTTCACTTCAAGAAACTTCAAGAAGCGTTCATATACAATGAGTTTTATTGCATGTATGCACTTAGCTTAACCACTTGAGGACCGTGGGCTTTACCCCCCCCCCCCTTAAAGGGGTACTTTCACGAAAAAAGTAGGCAGTTAAAAAATGTGACAGATGACAGGTTTTGGGCCAGTCCATCTTTTTAAAGGGGATTCTCAGGGCTTTCTTTGTTTTCAACAGCATTTCCTGAACAGCAGTTTAACTGCCAAAATAGCAAGATACCAGCCGGTCTCCCTCATCACTTGCACACTATTATGTCAGTTAGATTTTGCAACTGTTGTTCAGGAAATGCTGTTGAAAACAAAGAAAGCCCTGAGAATCCACCTTAAAAAGATGAACTGGCCCAAAACCTGTCATCTGTCACATTTTTTAACTGCCTACTTTTTTCGCGAAAGAACCCCTTTAACCACTTGCCGACCGCGCACTCATAACGCGCGTCGGCAAAGTGGCAGCTGCAGGACCAGCGACGCAGTATTGCGTCGCCAGCTGCAGGCTGATTAATCAGGAAGCAGCCGCTCGTGCGAGCGGCTGCTTCCTGTCAATTCACGGCGGGGGGCTCCGTGAATAGCCTGCGGGCCGCCGATGGCGGCTCGCAGGCTAAATGTAAACACAAGCGGAAATAATCCGCTTTGTTTACATTTGTACGGCGCTGCTGCGCAGCAGCGCCGTAAGGCAGATCGGCGATCCCCGGCCAATCAGCGGCCGGGGATCTCCGCCATGTGACAGGGGACGTCCCGTCACTGGCTGCACAGGACGGATAGCGTCCTGTGCAGCCCGGATCTCCAGGGGGGGGGCCAGGTAGGAGAGGGAGTGGGAGGATTTCGCCGCGGAGGGGGGCTTTGAGGTGCCCCCCCCCGCAACACCCGCAGGCAGGAGCGATCAGACCCCCCCAGCACATCATCCCCCTAGTGGGGAAAAAAGGGGGGCGATCTGGTCGCTCTGCCTGCACGCTGATTTGTGCTGGGGGCTGCAGAGCCCACCCAGCACAGATCAGCTACAACAGCGCTGGTCGTTAAGGGGGGGTAAAGGGTGGGTCCTCAAGTGGTTAAGGACCGGCCACTTTTTTTCCATTCAGACCACTGCAGCTTTCACGGTTTATTGCTCGCTCATACAACCTACCACCTAAATGAATTTTGGCTCCTTTTCTTGTCACTAATAAAGCTTTCTTTTGGTGCTATTTGATGGCTGCTGCGATTTTTACTTTTTATTATATTCATCAAAAAAGACATGAATTTTGGCAAAAAAATGATTTTTTGAACTTTCTGTGCTGACATTTTTTAAATAAAGTAAAATTTCTGTATACATGCAGCGCGAAAAATGTGGACAAACATGTTTTTGATAAAAAAAAAACCCATTCAGTGTATATTTATTGGTTTGGGTAAAAGTTATAGCGTTTACAAACTATAGTGCAAAAAAGGAATTTTCCCATTTTCAAGCATCTATGACTTTTCTGACCCCCTGTCATGTTTCATGAGGGGCTAGAATTCCAGGATAGTATAAATACCCCCCAAATGACCCCATTTTGGAAAGAAGACATCCCAAAGTATTCACTGAGAGGCATAGTGAGTTCATAGAAGATATTATTTTTTGTCACAAGTAAGCGGAAAATGACACTTTGTGACAAAAAAAAAAAGAAAAAAAGTTTCCATTTCTTCTAACTTGCGACAAAAAAAAAATGAAATCTGCCACGGACTCACCATGCCCCTCTCTGAATACCTTGAAGTGTCTACTTTCCAAAATGGGGTCATTTGTGGGGTGTGTTTACTGTCCTCGCATTTTGGGGGGTGCTAATTTGTAAGCACCCCTGTAAAGCCTAAAGGTGCTCATTGGACTTTGGGCCCCTTAGCGCAGTTAGGCTGCAAAAAAGTGCCACACATGTGGTATTGCCGTACTCAGGAGAAGTAGTACAATGTGTTTTGAGGTGTATTTTTACACATACCCATGCTGGGTGGGAGAAATATCTCTGTAAATGACAATTTATTGATTTTTTTTTTACACACAATTGTCCATTTACAGAGAGATTTCTCCCACCCAGCATGGGTATGTGTAAAAATACACCCCAAAACACATTGCACTACTTCTCCCGAGTACGGCGATACCACATGTGTGGCACTTTTTTGCACCCTAACTGTGCTAAGGGGCCCAAAGTCCAATGAGTACCTTTAGGATTTCACAGGTCATTTTGCGGAATTTGATTTCCAGACTACTCCTCACTGTTTAGGGCCCCTAAAATGCCAGGGCAGTATAGGAACCCTGCAAATGACCCTATTTTAGAAAGAAGACACCCCAAGGTATTCCGTTAGGAGTATGGTGAGTTCATAGAAGATTTTATTTTTTGTCACAAGTTAGCGGAAATTGATTTGGTATTGTTTTTTTTTCACAAAGTGTCACTTTCCGCTAACTTGTGACAAAAAATAAAATCTTCTATGAAATCACCATACTCCTAACGGAATACCTTGGGGTGTCTTCTTTCTAAAATGGGGTCATTAGTGGGGTTCCTATACTGCCCTGGCATTTTAGGGGCCCTAAACCGTGAGGAGTAGTCTTGAAACAAAAATGACCTGTGAAATCCTAAAGGTACTCATTGAACTTTGGGCCCCTTAGCGCACTTAGGGTGTAAAAAAAGTGCCACACATGTGGTACCGCCGTACTCAGGAGAAGTAGTATAATGTGTTTTGTGGTGTATTTTTACACATACCCATGCTGGGTGGGAGAAATATCTCTGTAAATGACAATCTTTTGATTTTTTTTTTTACACACAATTGTCCATTTACAGAGAGATTTCCCCCACCCAGCATGGGTATGTGTAAAAATACACCCCAAAACACATTATACTACTTGTCCTGAGTACGGCGATACCACATGTGTGACACTTTTTTGCAGCCTAGGTGCGCTAAGGGGCCCAACGTCCTATTTACAGGTCATTTCGAGGCATTTGTTTTGTAGACTATTCCTCACGGTTTAGGGCCCCTAAAATGCCAGGGCAGTATAGGAACCCCACAAGTGACCCCATTTTAGAAAGAAGACACCCCAAGGTATTCCGTTAGGAGTATGGTGAGTTCATAGAAGATTTTATTTTTTGTCACAAGTTAGTGAAAAATGACACTTTGTGAAAAAAAAACAATAAAAATCAATTTCCGCTAACTTTTGACAAAAAATAAAATCTTCTATGAACTCGTCATACACCTAACAGAATACCTTGGGGTGTCTTTTTTTCTAAAATGGGGTCACTTGTGGGGTTCCTACACCGCCCTGGCATTTTACGGGCCCAAAACCGTGAGTAGTCTGGAAACCAAATGTCTCAAAATGACTGTTCAGGGGTATAAGCATCTGCAAATTTTGATGACAGGTGGTCTATGAGGGGGCGAATTTTGTGGAACCGGTCATAAGCAGGGTGGCCTTTTAGATGACAGATTGTATTGGGCCTGATCTGATGGATAGGAGTGCTAGGGGGTGACAGGAGGTGATTGATGGGTGTCTCAGGGGGTGGTATGAGGGGAAAATAGATGCAATGAATGCACTGGGGAGGTGAGCGGAAGGGGGTCTGAGGGGGATCTGAGGGTTTGGCCGAGTGATCAGGAGCCCACACGGGGCAAATTAGGGCCTGATCTGATGGGTAGGTTTGCTAGGGGGTGACAGGAGGTGATTGATGGGTATCTCAAGGTGTGATTAGAGGGGGGAATAGATGCAAGCAATGCACTGGCGAGGTGATCAGGGCTGGGGTCTGAGGGCGTTCTGAGGGTATGGGAGGGTGATTGAGTGCCCTAGGGGCAGATAGGGGTCTAATCTGATGGGTAGCAGTGACAGGGGGTGATTGATGGGTAATTAGTGGGTGTTTGGAGGAGAAAACAGATGTAAACACTGCACTTGGGAGGTGATCTGATGTCGGATCTGCGGGCGATCTATTGGTGTGGGTGGGTGATCAGATTGCCCGCAAGGGGCAGTTTAGGGGCTGATTGATGGGTGGCAGTGACAGGGGGTGATTGATGGGTGGCAGTGACAGGGGGTGATTGATGGGTGATTGACAGGTGATCAGTGGGTTATTACAGGGAAGGACAGATGTAAATAATGCCCTGGCGAATTGATAAGGGGGGGTCTGAGGGCAATCTGAGCGTGTAGGCGGGTGATTGGGTGCCCGCAAGGGGAAGATTAGGGTCTGATCTGATGGGTAACAGTGACAGGTGGTGATAGGGGGTGATTGATGGGTGATTGATGGGTAATTAGTGGGTGTTTAGAGGAGAGAATAGATGTAAACACTGCGCTTGGGTGGTGATCTGATGTCGGATTTGCGGGCGATCTATTGGTGTGGGTGGGTGATCAGATTGCCCGCAAGGGGCAGGTTAGGGGCTGATTGATGGGTGGCAGTGACAGGGGGTGATTGATGGGTGGCAGTGACAGGGGGTGATTGATGGGTGATTGACAGGTGATTGACAGGTGATCAGTGGGTTATTACAGGGAAGGACAGATGTAAATAATGCCCTGGCGAATTGATAAGGGGGGGTCTGAGGGCAATCTGAGCGTGTAGGCGGGTGATTGGGTGCCCGCAAGGGGCAGATTAGGGTCTGATCTGATGGGTAACAATGACAGGTGGTGATAGGGGGTGATTGATGGGTAATTAGTGGGTGTTTAGAGGAGAGAATAGATGTAAACACTGCGCTTGGGTGGTGATCTGATGTCGGATCTGCGGGCGATCTATTGGTGTGGGTGGGTGATCAGATTGCCCGCAAGGGGCAGGTTAGGGGCTGATTGATGGGTGGCAGTGACAGGGGCTGATTGATGGGTGATTGACAGGTGATTGACAGGTGATTGACAGGTGATCAGGGGGGATAGATGCATACAGTACATGGGGGGGGGGGTCTGAGGAGAATCTGAGGGGTGGGGGGTGATCAGGAGGGAGCAGGGGGCAGGGGGGGATAAAAAAATAATAGCGTTGACAGATAGTGACAGGGAGTGATTGATGGGTGATTAGGGGGGTGATTGGGTGTAAACATGGGTCTGGGGGTGGGCAGGGGGGGGGTCTAAGGGGTGCTGTGGGCGATCAGGGGGCAGGGGGGGAAAAATCAGTGTGCTTGGTGCAGACTAGGGTGGCTGCAGCCTGCCCTGGTGGTCCCTCGGACACTGGGACCACCAGGGCAGGAGGCAGCCTGTATAATACACTTTGTAAACATTACAAAGTGTATTATACACTTTGTATGCGGCGATCGTCGGTTTAACATCCCGCCGGCGCTTCCGTATTGCCGGCAGGATGTTGCGGCGGGTGAGCGGCGTCAGGAGCCGGCGGAGGATCGCGTCACGTGCCCTTACAAGGACCGCCGCCTCTGTAGGTGAGCTGGTCCTTGCAGGGTACACTTCCCGGCCGCTGCTGTGCGTTAGGCGGTCGGGAAGTGGTTAAAGAGTACTTGAGGCTAAAATAGACAGAGCCTGTAATGACAGACTCCGTCCGAATGAAATCAAATGGGGGGTGGGGGGGGATTGCAAGGTTAAATACCTGTCGTAAATGCCTGTGGTGATGTCTTCGCGGCACAAGTGATGCTCCACCCGCCTCCTCGGCAGTGCGCAGGGGCCAAATTTCCAAAGACTGGAAGATCTTCAGATACCTCCACCTGCGTGGCCAAAGCTCGCCTCCAGATCTGCTGCCACCAATCAGGACGCAGCTGCTGAGCTGAGGTCGGGTTGTGGCCACTCAGGTGGGCGTGGCCAGAGTCTTGGCAGCGAATTTGAAAAAAATCACCATGGCCTGTTCTGAGAGGAAGGTGAAGCGATCGCCTGCCTGGAGGGAAGATGTCAGGACAGATGAGTATTTAACCTTGTGACCTCCTCATTGCTCATCTATTTGGCTTTAGGTACTCTTTAAAGTGTACCCAAGGTGGGGGGGGGGGGGGGCAGATGAGACACAGAGGCATGTTCCCTGCTGCAGGACATTCCTCTGTGCCTCCCACGCTTCTCTCTGCCCCCCTCACCGCTGCATTATCACACACACACCCCCCTCCGAAATTGGCGACGTGCAATTGTCACCAATTTCAAGGGGGAAGGAGGAGAGGTGCAGCACGATGGCGTAGTGGTTAGCGCTCTTGCCTTGCAGTGCTGGGTCCCCGGTTCAAATCTCAGCCAAGTCAACATCTGCAAGGAGTTTGTATGTTCTCCTCATGCCTGTGTGGGTTTCCTCTGGGCACACTGGTTTCCTCCCACATCCCAAAAACATACAGATAAGTTAATTGGCTTCCCCCTAAATTGGCCCTAGACTATGATACATACACTACACAATACATACATAGACATATGACTGTGGTAGGGATTAGATTGTGAGCCCCTCTGAGGGAAAGTTAAGTGACAAGACTATATATGCTCTGTACAGCGCTGCGGAAGATGTCAGTGCTATATAAATACTAAATAATAATAATAAAATAATAATAATAATTGCCTGCTTAAAGTCCCACTGGGGACATTCTTGCAGTCCTTCCCCAGCTGCCATTGGGAAGCTCGGCCGCTCCCATGACTCCCTGCATGCTGCTCTGTGTGTGAGACACACAGAGCAGCTCTTCCAGCGTCGTGACCCCAGGGATCACGAAAATGAAAGTAATGGATGGCAGGCCACTGAAGCAGGGGGGATTGCAGCTACCTGATCTGCCCAGACCCCTGGATCAGAATCAGAATCGAATCAGAATCAAGTTTATTCGCCAAGTACGGCAGTTGTCGTACCCGGAATTGGTTGTGGTACACATGGCATCTTTACATGACAGACAGAACAAGAACAACAGGCATTACAATGAGACAGGTATAGCAACATTCAGATACTGGTGAACATTCATGGGAGCTCTGGCAGATACTAGGGAACACTCATGGGAGCACTAGCAGCTAGAGTGTGGGCCAGTACTGCCCAGCGTGGAGAGAGTTCAGAGATCGGGGTGCTGGCTAGGTGATAGAGTTCAGGTGGAGAACAGCTTGAGGGAAGAATGTGTTCCTGCGCCTGCTGGTTCTGGCGTAGCTGGTCCTGTAACGTCGGCCTGTTGGCATGAGCTTGAAGTGGCGATTCCCCGGGTGGGAGGGGTCCCCAGAGATCTTGGAAGCCCTCGACCCAAGTCTCGCCATGTGGAGGAGGTCTAGTGGAGGCAGAGGTGGCCTTAGAGTATGCGGGGCCTGGGGCGAGTGTCATATGCGGGGCCTAGAGATATATGCTGTGGATACACACGTTGTGGAAGCACACACTCTGTATAGGTTAGATAGGAAGGTGCCTGTAGTATAGGTTAGATAGGTAGGTGCCCCGCAGTATAGATTAGATAGGTAGGTGCCCTGCAGTATAGACTAGATAGGTAGGTGCCCTGCAGTATAGATTAGGTAGGTAGGTGCCCTGCAGTATAGATTAGATAGGTGCCTGCAGTATAGATTAGACAGGTAGGTGCCCTGCAGTATAGATTAGATAGGTGCCTGCAGTATAGGTTAGATAGGTAGGTGCCCCGCAGTATAGATTAGTTAGGTAGGTGCCCTGCAGTATAGATTAGATAGGTAGGTGCCCTGCAGTATAGATTAGACAGGTAGGTGCCCTGCAGTACAGATTAGATAGGTAGGTAGGTACCCTGCAGTATAGATTAGATAGGTGCCTGCAGTATAGATTAGTTAGGTAGGTACCCAGCAGTATATATTAGATAGGTGCCTGCCATATAGATTAGATAGGTAGGTGCCCTGCAGTATAGGTTAGATAGGTGCCTGCAGTATAGATTAGACAGGTAGGTGCCCTGCAGTACAGATTAGATAGGTAGGTAGGTGCCCTGCAGTACAGATTAGATAGGTGCCTGCAGTATAGATTAGTTAGGTAGGTACCCCGCAGTATATATTAGATAGGTGCCTGCAGTATAGATAAGGTAGGGTGGTGCCCTGCAGTACAGATTAGATAGGTGCCTGCAGTATAGATTAGATAGATAGGTGCCAGCCGGCAGTATAGATTAGATAGGTGCCAGCCTGCAGTATAGATTAGATAGGAAGGTGGCTGCAGTATAGATTAGATAGGTAGGTGCCTGCAGTATAGATTAGATAGGTAGGTGCCTGCAGTATAGGTTAGATAGGAAGGTGGCTGCAGTATAGATTAGATAGGTGCCTGCAGTATAGATTAGATAGATAGGTGCCTGCAGTATAGGTTAGATAGGTGCCTGCAGTATAGATTAGATAGGTAGGTGCCCTGCAGTATAGATTAGATAGGTGTCTGCAGTATAGGTTAGATATGTGCCTGCAGTATAGATTAGATAGGTAGGTGCCTGCAGTATAGATTAGATAGGTGCCAGCCTGCAGTATAGGTTAGATAGGTGCCTGCAGTATAGGTTAGATAGGTACCAGCCTGCAGTATAGATTAGGTAGGTGCCAGCCTGCAGTATAGGTTAGATAGGTGCCTGCAGTATAGATTAGATAGGTAGGTGCCCTGCAGTATAGATTAGATAGGTGTCTGCAGTATAGGTTAGATATGTGCCTGCGGTATAGATTAGATAGGTAGGTGCCTGCAGTATAGATTAGATAGGTGCCAGCCTGCAGTATAGGTTAGATAGGTGCCTGCAGTATAGGTTAGATAGGTACCAGCCTGCAGTATAGATTAGGTAGGTGCCAGCCTGCAGTATAGGTTAGATAGGTGCCTGCAGTATAGATTAGATAGGTAGGTGCCCTGCAGTATAGATTAGATAGGTGTCTGCAGTATAGGTTAGATAGGTGCCTGCAGTATAGATTAGATAGGTAGGTGCCTGCAGTATAGATTAGATAGGTGCCAGCCTGTAGTATAGGTTAGATAGGTGCCTGCAGTATAGGTTAGATAGGTGTCTGCAGTATAGGTTAGATAGGTGCCTGCAGTATAGATTAGATAGGTAGGTGCCTGCAGTATAGATTAGATAGGTGCCAGCCTGCAGTATAGGTTAGATAGGTGCCCTGCAGTATAGATTAGATAGGTGTCTGCAGTATAGGTTAGATAGGTGCCTGCAGTATAGATTAGATAGGTAGGTGCCTGCAGTATAGATTAGATAGGTGCCAGCCTGCAGTATAGGTTAGATAGGTGCCTGCAGTATAGGTTAGATAGGTGCCAGCCTGCAGTATAATTAGATAGGTGCCAGCCTGCAGTATAGGTTAGATAGGTGCCTTCAGTATAGATTAGATAGGTGCCAACCTGCAGTATAGGTTAGATAGGTGCCTGCAGTATAGATTAGATAGGTGCCAGCCTGTAGTATAGGTTATATAGGTAGGTGTCCTGCAGTATAGATTATATAGGTACATGCCCTGCAGTATAGATTATATAGGTAGATGCCAGTGCAGTATAGATTAGATAGGTAGGTGCCCCACAGTACAGGTTAGATAGCAAGGTGGCTGCAGTGCTGGGGAGAGCAGGCATAGTTGTTAAAACTCACGTGTCTCCGATGCTCACAGCTACCATCTATTTCCCCTCCCAGCATCTGTGTATTGGTAACAGTGCCCCCCTGTGGTGACATGCGGTCACGTCATCATAGGGGGCGATGTTACCAATACACAAATGCTGTGAGAGGAAATAGATGGTAGCTGTGAGCATCGGAGACACGTGAGTTTTAACAACTATGCCCGCTCTCCCCAGCACTGCAGAGGGTGCGGGGCCTCCTCAGACGTGGGGCCTGGGGCGATTGCCCCACTTGCCACCCCCAAAGGCCGGCTCTGAGTGGAGGCAAGGGTGATCCTATGATTTTCTCCGCAGTGTCGATCACCCTTTGAAGTTTGTGCTTGTCTAGAGTGACCAGATTTTTGTAGGCTCAACCTGGGACGGGGGTAATGGGGGGGGCGGCTGTGGCGCGCGAAGGGCGCCATGCCGAAAAATAGGGGGTAAAAATGGGTTGTCTGCAGCGCGCGCAAAAAATGGGCGTGGCCATGACATTCTATGGGCGGAGCTAACGTAATGATGCGACAGCGAGGCATAAGAAAGCAGTGTTTACGCCGTGATGTGGATTCACATCATAGGTGTGCAGAAACTGTGTGATGCTATTTAATAGTATGCCATAACCCCAAAGCAGAAAACACAGCCAACTATGACCATTAAATAATAAATGCAGCAACAGTTACCCCAGACACCACAAAATAAACGCAATGGGCAACATGTCAGCACAAAATAAACGCATTGCGGGCAACATTTCAGCACAAAATAAACGCATTGCGGGCAACATTTCAGCACAAAATAAACGCATTGCGGGCAACATGTCAGCATAAAATAAACGCAATGGGTCAAACATGTCAGCACAAAATAAACGCAATGGGGGCAAACATGTCAGCACAAAATAAACGCAATGGGGGCAACATTTCAGCACAAAATAAACGCACTGCGGGCAAACATGTCAGTACAAGATAAACGCACTGCGGCCAAACATGTCAGTACAAAATAAACGCACTGCGGGCAAACATGTCAGTACAAGATAAACGCACTGCGGGCAAACATGTCAGTACAAAATTAACACAATGTGGGCAAACATGTCAGTACAAAATGAACACAATTTGGGCAAACATGTCAGTATAAGATAAACGCACTGCGGGCAAACATGTCAGTACAAGATAAACGCACTGCGGGCAAACATGTCAGTACAAGATAAAGGCACTGCGGGCAAACATGTCAGTACAAGATAAACGCACTGCGGGCAAACATGTCAGTACAAGATAAACGCACTGCGGGCAAACATGTCAGTACTAGATAAACGCAATGCAGGCAAACATGTCAGTACAAAATGAACACAATTTGGGCAAACATGTCAGTACAAAATGTACACAATGTGGGCAAACATGTCAGTACAAAATGTACACAATGTGGGCAAACACTTCACCTGCAAGAAAAAGCATTTACTCACCTGGCAGAAGACGTCCCCACACGCAGCCGGCCTCTGGTGCCTCTGGTGTGTGCAGCTCCCCCTGGCCTGGACGATCTTCAATCTCCTGCTCAGCCTCTCACAGGCAGAGCAGGGCTACGGCAAGATGGCGTCCGGAGGCGGAGCCCTGTACTGGAGACACAAATAGTCTCCAGTACAGGGCTCCACCTCCGGACGCCATTTTCCCGTAGCCCTGCTCTGCCTGTGCCTGCCGGAGGAGGACAATGCAGGCTGGAGCGGGGCTGCGGGGAATGAACGTCTAGTAGACGCTGCGGCTAGTTCATTGTACGGTGGCCAGAGTCCCGAGGCCGGGACGTCCCGCTGTAAAAGCGGGACGTTTCCCGGGACCTCATGCAGCCTGGGACAGCGTCCCCCGAAGGCGGGACGCATCCCGGGTAAAGCGGGACGTATGGTCACCGTAGCTTGTCCTTGGCGGATGCTCCTCTGTACCATACTATGACAGAGGAACAGAGTATGGATCAGGTAGCATTGCTTTTTTTTTTTTTAATCCCCACCTCGGGTTCACTTTAAGTCATCAACTATCTTTAAAAGGTTCCAAATCTATCTAGTAGTCAGTACTGTATTCAAAGGCTTGTCTGGATCATGCAGAAAGAGGAGCATATCAGTAGCATCAGTGGCGGACACAGCCAGCAGTGGGCCCCCGTGCAAAATACCAATTGTGGGCCCCTAACAGGCAGCTTAAAGTGGGTGTGGCCATAACTAATTTGGGTGTGGTTACACATTGCATATATTTACCAATACAGTCTATGGCAAACTCCCCTGAGGTCCAGAAATATTTCTTCATGCATACATGTAACATCTGCATTATACAGGTTACTGAACAAAAGCAAAACTTAACCCCAAAAGAGTAAGACATGACAGGCTCTGTCTTTTATACTTGAAAGCACACCTGAAGTGAGAGGGATATGGAGGCTGACATATTTATTTAATTTTAAACAATGCACATTGCCTGGCTGTCCTGCTGATTCTCTGCCTCTAATACATTTAGCCACAGACCCTGAACAAGCATGCAAATCAGATGTTTCTGACTGAAATGTGGTGCTGACTGGAGCAAATGCAAATAAATCTAGGCAAAGATGGTGCCGTCTGCAGTGTACAGAGGGTGAGTGAGCTAGGAGGCAGGAGGTGCACTGGAAAGACAAGGCAGTGGATTTTAAACAGTGGGTGGCTCCAAGATTTTTTTTTTTGCAGATGCTATGCAAGTGCTAGGTCCACCGCAGGAGAAGACGACTTGTCCGTTGCTTGTCTGTGCACTGTCAAAGTGGGCGCGGTAATGATGGGTCATGAGCAGGGCCAAAAGTACATGAACTTAGCAGCAATTAGTAACCCACTGACAGTGGACATCAACAGGAAACTTTGAATTAAGCCTCCTTGTAATGCCTGGGGCACTAGGTACTTAGCAGATCTATAGAAATCGAGAAGTCGTGGATAGCCAAAGGTCATACATGTATCAGAAACAGAGGTACCAGGAGTCAGACAAAATCAGAGTCGTTAACAGGCAGAGGTCAGAACCGAGTATCAGATGACTGCAATAAAGGTTGGATAAGGCAGAGACAGAGTCGTAAACAGGCCGAGGTCAGAACCGAGTATCAGATGTCTGTAGTGCAGGAAGGATGAGACTAATCAAAGTGAGGGGCAAGCCGGGTCATACACAGGATAACAATCAGGAGAATATACAATATAATATACAATATACAAGACTGATCTAACTAGAGTACTTATATATCGGCAGGGTCTGCATATATATATAGCTCTGAAAAACTAGCCGACTTAGGCACCATAGCAAGGCAAGGTCCAGCGCTCAGTGTACTGATAGCTATAACGGACAGTGAGTAACTGAATGTCCTAGGCTTATATAGAAGGAATAGATCACAGACCAAGCTCCCTGGAAAATCGGACCAATCAGCAACTATGTACAGCGCTACGGAAGATGTTGGTGCTATATAAATAAAAATAATAATAATAATAATCCCTGCAGCAAGTGTCAGTTGACCACAGGAATCAGCTGACACACCTCAGACACACCTCCTTAACCTATAAAGGCAGCTCTGAGTTGTGCGCCTCCTCCTAGGGAGACTGCCAGAAACAACACGCTGACTCACATCTACAGGGGTGCCGGGGATGCGTCTGAACAAAGAGGAAGCTTCTTGCAGCTGCTCAACATTTTCAGGGCAGCCTCCGGAGACAACACCGGATAAGTTTGTTACATTACACCCCCCCCCTTCCCCGAGGAGTGGACTCCGGACACTCCCTACCTGGCTTATCAGGATGTTGACAATTAAATTCCCGAACTAAATCGCCGGCATGGACCTGCCGTGCTGGAACCCAACTCCTCTCCTCAGGCCCATAACCTTTCCAGTACACCAAGTACTGCAGAGGGTTACAAAATTTCCGAGAGTCGAGAATCCTTTCCACCTCATACTCAGGTTCACCATCCACTTTAATTGGAGGTGGAGGGGCGGATGACAGTGAAACATTGGCCGCCGGCTTCAATAAAGACACATGAAAATAACTTACTCCCCTCATAGATTGGGGCAAGGTTACTTGATAAACAACTTCATTATTTTTTTCTGAAACAGGATAAGGGCCAATGTACTTGGGCCCCAGCTTGGCAGAAGGCTGGCGCAGAGTAATGTTACGAGTCAAAACCCAAACACGTTCCCCAGGTGTAAAATCCCACTCAGGGGTTCGATGATGATCAGCGTGATGTTTTTGTTGAGAAACTGCCTTTTGCAAATTCTGCTTGACCTGAGACCAGACTGACTGCATATGATAAATCCAATCTTCCAAAGCCGGATAACTGCAATGTGGACTAGAAAATGAGAAGAACTTAGGACGCCGGGCAGCAACCACCTGAAAGGATGACAACTTGGTATAAGAACTTTGAAGATTGTTGAATGCACATTCAGCAAAAGGTAGAAATTGTAGCCAGGTTTCCTGACAGTCAGACATGAAACACCGAAAAAGATATTGCTCCAGGGATTAGTTGGTTCTTTCAGTCTGACCGTTGGTCTCAGGATGAAAACCAGATGAAAACAAGGAGATACCTAAACGAGAACAGAAGGACCGCCAGAATTGGGAGATAAACTGAACTCCCCTATCAGACACGATGTTCGCTGGAATACCATGCAAACGAAAGACATGTTCTATAAACAATTCTGCCAATACCTTGGCAGAAGGCAATTTACACAGGGGGACAAAATGAGCCATCTTACTGAACCTGTCCACGATCACCCAAATAGCACTTTCCCACAAGAAGAAGGCAAATCAACCACAAAATCCATGGAAATATGAGTTCTAGGAACCTGAGGAATGGGCAAAGGCATCAGACTCCCTCTAGGAGCGTTCCTAGAGACTTTACTTCTGGCCCAGATGTTGCATGCGCCAACAAAAGCCTTACAGTCCTTTTTTATAGTTGGCCACCAAACATGACATGTTAATATTTCCAAGGTTTTGGTCTCACCCGGATGTCCTGCCAATTTGGTGTCATGAAATTGATGAAGCACCTGTAGACGAAGGTGAATCGGTACATAGTATACGTCCAAAGGTTTTCCAGGTGGACAGTCTTCCTGACAGGAAGATAATAATTTGGGCAGATTAGAGAAATCATGAGTGTCCGTGGCGGCGACCACAAAGTGTTTAGGTATTATAGGAACAGGAGTCTTAGGCTGTGAAATCTCAGAATCAAAACATCTGAACAAAGCATCAACCTTTACATTCTTACTTCCTGGTTTAAACGTGATAGTGAAGTTGAAACGTGAGAAAAATAATGCCCATCATGCCTGTCTGGGATTGAGTCTCTTAGCTTTTTCTACATATTCTAGGTTTTTATGATCCGTGTATACAATGACAGGATGTTCAGCGCCCTCCAGCCAATGCCTCCACTCTTCAAATGCTATCTTGACTGCTAGGAGTTCCCTGTTACCTATGTCATAATTACACTCTGCTGGTGCAAACTTCTTGGGAAAAAAAGCACAAGGATGCAAACGTTCAGGTTGACCTGAGTACTGCGAAAGAACTGCCCCTACTCCTACCTCAGAGGCATCAACCTCCACACGGAAAGTAGTGTAGTGGGGGTGTCTCAGCACCTTGCAGGAAAAAAATATAGGAGACAAATACGGGAGCCCAATAGTGTAGTATATTAGTATGCAATTGAAAAAAGGAATTTCAATAAATTACTACTCACAAAAGGAGGTTGCAAGGGCAACCAACCGTAGGAAGCAGGTGGAGACCATAAACCCGACTCCACTCGGGGTAGTCCCAGCCAGGACCTGGATGTGGTCGCTCTCCTTGAAAAAGTAGGGACAGGTGTCCACTGTGGGGCACCAACAGATGGTCTGTCACCACCCCTCAAACACAGATTTTTTGGGGGTATAGCTATGCACAATTGAAGGTAAAGAGGCGCCCTGGTTGAAATAAAGCCTCTCTGAGGCTCCCTTTGCCGTATCGACTTGTTCATTTGGCACTTTTATTGGCCTGATGAAGCGGGCTGGGACCCGCGAAACGCGTTGCCTGTGCTAAATAAAAATCTTTAGTCATATACAAGGATTTCGTTATTGAGGTAAGCCACCTCATATTATTTCCTCGATTTTAAGCTGTTTTTAGATGCTTTTATTTCAACCAGGGCGCCTCTTTACCTTCAATTGTCCACACGGAAAGGTTGTGATATATCAGGATGTGTTAATAAGGGAGTGGAACAAAAGGCTGCCTTCAGTGTGGCAAAGGCTTCACAGGCCGACAATGGCCAGTTGGAAGGATCAGCTCCTTTCTTGGTCAGATCTGTCAATGGTGCTACCAAAGTGGAGAAATTCCTGATAAATTTGCGATAGTAATTCGCAAATCCCAGAAACCGCTGCAAAGCCTTAAGATCTCTGGGATGTGGCCAGTCCAGAACTGCGGATACTTTCTTTTTATCCATAGATAGACCAGAGTCAGAAATTATATATCCCAAAAATGGTACCTTAGTGACCTCAAAAAGACATTTTTCTAGTTTTGCAAATAGGGAATTCTCTCTTAATTTCTGAATCACCCATTTCACGTGTTCACGATGTTCTGATAATGAATTGGAGTAGATCAGAATGTCATCCAAATAAACCACAACAAATTTGCCCAAAACATTCCTGAATATATCGTTAACAAAGTCCTGAAAGACGGCTGGGGCATTACATAGACCAAGGGGCATCACAAGAAACTTGTAATGTCCATCTTGAGTGTTAAAAGCCGTCTTTCACTCATCCCCCTGTCGTATCCTGATCAAATTATATGCTCTCCTCAAGTCCAATTTACTGAATATTCTTGCGCCAGATACCTGAGAAAACAAATCATCAATAAGAGGTAATGGATATCTGTTTTTTACAGTAATTTTATTCAGGCTCCTGTAATCAATGCACTGACGTAATCCAACATCTTTTTTTCTCTACAAAGAAAAAATCTGCCCCAGCTGGAGAAGTAGATGGTCGAATAAAACCTTTATCAAGGTTCTCTTTAATATACTCTCTCATAGCCTGTTTTTCAGGGCCAGAGAGGTTATACAAACGTCCCCGGGAAGGCATGGTGCCTGGCAGCAAATCAATAGGACAGTCATAGGGTCTGTGAGGAGGCAACTTGTCAGCAGACTGAGGAGAAAAACATCAGTAAAAGATCTATACTGATACGATAACTTGTCAGACACAATTTCTATATTGTGAAGTGGAATCTTTTTTAAACAAAGGCCTGAGAAGAACTAGACTGATTATTCCAAACAATAGTTACAGGCAGTAAAAAGAATTTTTACTTGAAGGGGAAGAATCTGCTCGCCCAGGTGAGATTCCCCAACTACACCTAGGCGTGGAAGTTTTCTGCCTTCCTCTTTGCTGAGCAATTTTGAACAAAATGCCCCTTTTCACCACAATACATGCACAACCCCTCATGACGTCTTCTAAGTTTCTCAGAGGGCAACAATCTGGAATAACCCAACTGCATGGGTTCTTCACCAGAGGATGTAGCAGCACTAATAGGACGAGGCGTGGCCGTGGAAGATAAATGAGCACCACCATGACAGCGATATCTAATTTGCATATCCACACAGGCTCGGACTGAGCCACCGAACCACCGATGGTCCCATCGGTGGGCCCCGACTGTCCCGCCTCCTGGGGGCCCCAGAGCTAAGAGGGAGGGGGGCACAGCTTGGAAGGGGGGAAATTGGGCACAGAGCGGCGGGGAGGGGGGAAGCCTCCCCCCCCCTCCCTCACCTAGGGGCCCCCCCTTCCGCGCACCCCCCTCCTCCAGAAGTGCAGCCAGCAGCGAGCGGAGAATAGCTACAGAGCTTCAGATGATGCTATCTCCGCTCCGCATGCCGCTGCCCTGCTGGTCTCTGTCTCCTACAGTGACGCTGTCCAATCACCCTCTCGCAGTACTTCCTGTGAGAGCGTGATTGGACAGCGTCACTACAGGAGACAGAGACCAGCAGGGCAGCAGCATCGGCATGCGGAGGAGCGGAGCGGAGATAGCATCATCTGAAGCTCGGTAAGCTATTCTCCGCTCGCTGCTGGCTGCACTTCTGGAGGAGGGGGGTGCGCGGAAGGGGGGGCCCCTAGGTGAGGGAGGGGGGGAGAAGGCTTCCCCACTGATCTGTGCCCGCTGACTCCCCTTCCAAGCTGGGGGGGACTTGCATTTTGTGGGGGTATCTGCAGCCAACCTGATTGCATTGTGTGGGGGTATCTGCAGCCAACCTGATTGCATTGTGTGGGGGTATCTGCAGCCAACCTGATTGCATTGTGTGGGGGTATCTGCCGCCAACCTGATTGCATTGTGTGGGGTATCTGCCGCCAACCTGAATGCATTGTGTGGGGGTATCTGCAGCCAACCTGATTGCATTGTGTGGGGGTATCTGCAGCCAACCTGATTGCATTGTGTGGGGGTATCTGCAGCCAACCTGATTGCATTGTGTGGGGGTATCTGCAGCCAACCTGATTGCATTGTGTGGGGGTATCTGCCGCCAACCTAATTGCATTGTGTGGGGTATCTGCCGCCAACCTGATTGCATTGTGTGGGGGTATCTGCAGCCAACCTGATTGCATTGTGTGGGGGTATCTGCAGCCAACCTGATTGCATTATGTGGGGGTATCTGCAGCCAACCTGATTGCATTGTGTGGGGGTATCTGCAGCCAACCTGATTGCATTGTGTGGGGGTATCTGCAGCCAACCTGATTGCATTGTGCGGGGGTATCTGCCGCCAACCTGATTGCATTGTGTGGGGGTATCTGCTGCCAACCTGATTGCATTGTGTGGGGGTATCTGCAGTGAAGCACACCACACCTGCGAGAGACACTTTTTTACCAAAGAAATTGGGGACATTTCCATGTCTCAGCTGTCAAAATTGCTCTAGCATTATTAAAGGGGACTATGTATGTCATCCTATGAAAGGAACAAGAATTAAAGTGAATGGCAAATTTTCATGTATGACCACCACTGTGATATATTTTCTGAAATGTCCGTGTGGTATGGGCTATGTAGGACAGACTACACGGGAAGTACGTGTACGCATTAATGAACATCGTAGTAATATCAGATTGTATAGGAAGTACATTGATAATCCTGATAAAAAAATCGACTCTCCCATAGGTAAACATTTTTTCGAATGCGATCACACCGTTAGTGATCTACGCTGGTGTGTTCTGGAGAAGGTATTTACGGCTGCTAATGATGATGCACAGACTACTTTACTAAGACGTGAAAGCAGATGGATTGATAAGCTAAGTACTCTTGCTCCCAACGGACTTAATGATGATTTTAGTTTGAGGTGCTTTTTGTAATTTTGTATATTGTACTGTCACTTTAAATTGTTGGCCATTTGCTCCCTTTATTGTACCTTTAAGCTTTTGTGCCCGCCCATTTTTGGGGCGTGTTTTTTATGCCGTTTGCTATATGTTTGTGAACACTTGCTGTATTTGGTAACACTTGACAAAGGCCTAGTGCCGAAACGTTGTGTGCTTTCTGCTGCTATGGAATAAAAGTTTTGCTATAATTGCACTAATCCAGGTCGAGACCCAGTCTATCTTTTTATGCTGGTTGTTGTATCTGCACCTTGATGGATCCAGGTGCTGACTGGTTGACTCCCTGGTGTTGATATTATCACACAGTTGAGCTCTGGAACTTCCTTTTTTCTGGGGTATCTGCAGCCAACCTGATTGCATTGTGTGGGGGTATCTGCAGCCAACCTGATTGCATTGTGTGGGGGTATCTGCAGCCAACCTGTTTGCATTTTGTGGGGGTATCTGCAGCCAACCTGTTTGCATTTTGTGGGGGTATCTGCAGCCAACCTGATTGCATTTTGTGGGGGTATCTGCCGTCAACCTGATTGCATTTTGTGGGGGCATCTGTCGGCAACCTGATTGCATTTTGTGGGGGTATCTGCTGCCATTTGACTACTTTATGAATTATCATGAGGCATGTAACTACCGGTACTTGAATATTTTATCTAAAATGTATCTGGTCACACCTAATCTCTGTGAATAACACCGCTACTTATTTTGTGTTTTGTATTTATTTTTTTTTAAGTCTGCCCATGACTCATCATGACCACACCGATGTTCCAGTGCGTGGTGACACCCATTTAGTTTTGCTGTGGCGCGCTGCGTGCGCCGCATTTAGACATATCCCTATTGGAGACTGTCCTCAGAATTGCTCAAAATCTATTCCCTACCATAAAGTCATGCAAAATTTCTAGAGTACATGTGTATGTGAGCCCAAAACGGGGGGGGGGGGGAGGAGGAGGAGAGGGGGGCGGGCCCCAGGCTGAAACTTCCTTGGTGGGCCCTTGGTGTCCCAGACCGACCCTGTGTCCACATGTGTGGGGGTATCTGCAGCCAACCTGATTGCATTGTGTGGGGGTATCTGCAGCCAACCTGATTGCATTGTGTGGGGGTATCTGCAGCCAACCTGATTGCATTGTGTGGGGGTATCTGCAGCCAACCTGATTGCATTGTGTGGGGGTATCTGCAGCCAACCTGATTGCATTGTGTGGGGGTATCTGCAGCCAACCTGATTGCATTGTGTGGGGGTATCTCCCGCCAACCTGATTGCATTGTGTGGAGGTATCTGCCGCCAACCTGATTGCATTGTGTGGGGGTATCTGCCGCCAACCTGATTGCATTGTGTGGGGGTATCTGCAGCCAACCTGATTGCATTGTGTGGGGGTATCTGCAGCCAACCTGATTGCATTGTGTGGGGGTATCTGCAGCCAACCTGATTGCATTGTGTGGGGGTATCTGCAGCCAACCTGATTGCATTGTGTGGGGGTATCTGCAGCCAACCTGATTGCATTGTGTGGGGGTATCTGCAGCCAACCTGATTGCATTGTGTGGGGGTATCTGCAGCCAACCTGATTGCATTGTGTGGGGGTATCTGCAGCCAACCTGATTGCATTGTGTGGGGGTATCTGCAGCCAACCTGATTGCATTGTGTGGGGGTATCTGCCGCCAACCTGATTGCATTGTGTGGGGGTATCTGCCGCCAACCTGATTGCATTGTGTCACGGAACAGCCATGAGAAACTAGAACACAATCGGTTTATTGCGCCGATCGCCCTGGATGGTAGTCAGGCCAGCGATTTAGAGATTGACATTCCGGGTTTATTTTAAATAGGCAGTTTTTTTTTCCCCTGTTAGCAGCTGGCAGGAAGACTGGCCCTGTGACTGCCGATTAAGCCAGAGGTGTAAACTCAAAGTTTGTCTAAGCTGATCTCACATTCAGATGTTAATTGAAGGAGCCAACAGGGCCTTTCATAGACGGAGATCCCAAGAAGCAGACACAGCTGGACTCCAGTCAGGCTGACTCCAGCCTTAGCAGGAAGAAATGAATGTACTATATAATCTTTTGCCCATTTACAGAATACAATAAATAGGGTGGTTATGAGAGCGGTATCATTGGATCCGTAGGGTCATGCTGGATCTCTTGATACCAGTCGAGAGGGGCCCGGGGCCCCTACAACCCAGGTATGAATCTACCCAGGACCCTGATCTGCTGCACTAGCCATGTCGGATATCATATTAATCTGTATTTTCCTCCAAGTATGAAGCTGTTACCCCCCTAAATGTAACCTGTATGGTTCAGGAGTTACAGCAATTCATAAGTTTAGCTCTAAAATCTTTCAGAGGGAATGAACTGTCATTTGTTGGTAGCTCAGAGGGGGCCGGCATTGCCACACCCCCAAACCAGCTTCATCAAAAGCACAGAGCCAGCAGGCGGGCTTGAGTCCTCCCATTCCATCCATCTGAGAACATCCTGCGGCCAGCCAGAGGACATAGGGCTGGTGGCCATCTTGCTGACCCATCTGAAACAAAGGAACATGTGCTAGCGGCCATCTTGATTGGCATCTTCTGTAACCTGGAACAAAGAATTCTGCTGAACTTTGATTGAAACCAAGAGCTTTAAGAACGTGAAACCGTTTTGCTTGAACTTTCTGATTTTCCCACAAAAGGACATATTTCCACAAACCATAAGTATTTTCTCCCTTTTTATTTCATACTGGCTATTACTGTTTTAATAATTGTTGATTTTAATAATTGTCTGTATATATTAATTATTTATATTGCGTGAATAAACGACTTTCTCCAAGTCATTCACTGTTCCGCTACCCTGCTTATCAGCACACACAGAACTGATCCCGGGTCTCTGAAGATACGCTACTGTTTGTTTGTTGTTGGCTAGACAGAATACCGTGTGTTTAACCGTTTTATTCGCAGGACTAGTCAGTCAGTAAATCGGGTCCACTGGCCCATACCAGTGGTGGTGGCAGATACCGTGGAATCGTGTGTACGTTGTAATTACCCGTGTCTCACAGGCTCCCTTCTGGGTTGTCTGCGGCTAATTCTTAGCGGTTCCTGCGCATTGACTGCGACCAGAGTTTGCACGATCTGTGCGCTGGCACCGTTTAGAAGGCTAAGTGCGGTGAGACCACTAGGGCTCCTGTGACAGTGTTAGGCAGCGGTTGGGACCTGTGTTGTGCTGAAAGTATCTAAGATAGCGCTAGCGCTATCAAGAAACGAACTAATTCGTTGGTGTAGCTGGAAGGCAATATATTTTTTATATATACAGAGAGACTGTGTAGCCAGTACCCCTCCCCAAAAGTTTTATTTTATTTGGCGTGGAAATGTCCGGGAACTACAAGAAAATGTGCCTGGCGGACCTGCAAAATCTTTGCCAAGAGAGAGGCATTGATGTCGGCCGCAAGAAACAAGGGGACCTGGTAACGGAATTGTTTCAATGGGATACCCAGCAACTTCGGGAGCCGGGAGTGTCCGCTGAAGTGGATACCAGCCCATCTGACAATCGAGGGGAACCAGAGACTGAGACTCCTGACCGTACAGAGGTTGTGCATCCTGAGGGCCCTGCATCCACAGTTACGCAGGAGAATGTCAGTGTGGACCCCAATCCCAGAGTTTCTGAAGGTACTCGCTTGGAACCGGCCAGTACTGGACTGTCCGTTTGTACTGAACCGATAATGCAGCAGGGATTACGACAGCTGATGGAGAGGGACCTGGACAAGTACCTGCAGCACATGCGTGAGGAGCGCCAATCTGCTGCTGCTGCTGCTGAACGCCACGCGGAGAGGGATGCCGCAGAGGCGCGGGAGAGACGACAGCATGAGCTCAACATGGCAAAGGTTCAACAGGCCAGCCGGAGTCCACCGCCCAGCCTCCCTGCTGAAGGAGCTGCACCACCCGTAAGTGCAAAATTTAAATTTGCTAATATTGAAAAAGACACAGACATTGACTTGTTTTTGCGGTCTTTTGAAAAAGCATGCCGTCAGTATCGTCTGTCCCAAGACCAGTGGGCCAGACATCTGACACCTTTGCTGCGCTACAAAGCGCTTGATGCCTTCGCAGAATTGCCTGCGGAGAAGGATAATGATTATGCTGCTATAAAAGACGCTATCATTACTAAGTACCAGCTGACGCCAGAAGCCTATAGGAAAAAGTTCAGGGCCTGGCAGAAAAAATCTTCTGATTCGTACCGAGATGTGGTCAGCAGCTTGCTCACCACACTCCGCCAGTGGACTCTAGGCCTCACCAAAGGGTCTTATGGCGTCCTGGAGGACTTGATAGTCCTCGAACAATTTCTGAACATTTGCCCTGCTGATGTACGACAGTTTGTGTTAGAACGCAGGCCGGCTTCAGCCACTGTCGCTGCAGACCTTGCTGAGACTTTTGCAACTACCCGGGTGGCTGATACCCGCAGAACTGTCCCATCCAGCTGGAGAGGAGGTCAGCCCAATACCTTGGCAGACTCTCCTGCCCCTGTGAGCCGTCAGCCACAGAGGCCACCCAGCACAGCTTCTGCACCCAGGGCTGCAGCGCCTGGAGAGGTCACCTGTCACTACTGCCGCCAGCCCGGACACATGAAATTCGACTGTCCGGAGCGGAGACAGACACCACCAGCACCTGGATCATCTGCATCACCTGTACCTCACCCACAGCAGAGGCAACCCGCCAGCGAACCACAGCCTGGATCATCAGATTTTGTCCTGTTTGCCCGCGGAAAGGAAATCCGCGACCGAACCGACCAGCAGCAACTTGTTAGAGTGAACGGCAAAGTTGTCACCGGATTTCGAGACACCGGAGCTGACATCACGTTAGTTCACTCACACCTTGTGCCAAAGGAAAGCATCAGCTCCAGCCGATCCCTTGCCCTTACTGGAGTAGAGGGCACCCTTTTTCACATAGCCCACGCGAGAGTGAAGCTGGATTGGGGAGGAGGGGTCCAAAAAAGGGTTGTTGGGGTTATGAAGGATCTCCCAGTCCCTGTGTTGCTAGGGACTGATTTGGGCAAGCTTGTGTCCTACTATGAACCTGCCACGACCGCCTTGTCGCTCACGGAAGGAGACGGACTCTCCACCCACCACCACGTACTTTATACACTTGGGGGAGCACTAGGGGGAGGGGGGTTGATTGTGCCCAGTTCAAGGGTACCCGGTTCAACAGTGCCTGCTTCAAAGGCACCTGAGTTTGATGTACAGACTGTCTGTTGTGATGATGCTGTAACTGTACCTGAGTTTACTGTACAACCTGTCTGTAATGAAAAAATGTCTATACCTGTCAATGTCATTACTGCATGCAATGATGATTTGAGTAATGTCCGTCTGTGCCATTCTGACAGTGTACCTGTGCTAGCAGTACCGCGCAGCTGCACTGCTCAGAACCCGAGCTCAGAACAGGTGGAGGGGGTTCCGGCCTCCTCCCCCTCCTCTGACCGCAGGGATGAGACCTTTCAGCCGCTGGCCTCGTGTGACATGAGCCAGTTGGCTGAAACTGACAGCGCCGTATTCTCAGCCGCACTACAAAGTGACCCAAGCCTGGAGGTGCTCAGGCAGCAAGCCGCTGAGTCCCTCGCAGACGGGGCCGCTTTCAAGGTGTACTGGGAAGGTGGGAGACTGTACAGTGAGTCTGTACAGCCCCCTACAGGTAGATCCCACGCGAATACCAAATGGCTTGTGGTCCCGAGTGCGTTCAGGGGACATGTGCTGAAATCCGCACATGGTAATCCTCTGACAGGGCACTCAGGGGTCCGCAAGACACTTGCCGGTATTCGGAAACAGTTTTATTGGCCCCGGATGAACAGGGATGTAGCAAACTACTGTGGAGCATGTGCCGTCTGTCAGGAGCTGGGAAGGTCCAGGGATTCCCGCGGGGTTCCCTTAGGTCCACAGCCACTTAGCAGGGGAACCCTGCGTGGGCTGGCTGTTGGCCTAACCAACCCAGTGCCCGTTGTCAGCAGTCCCGGCAGACACCACGTCCGACTGCAGTGGCGCAAACGCCCTGTCCAGAACGGTCCATGTCGGGTCAACCCTGAGGGTAGCAGACCGCGACCGCTCCAGGGGAACCGAGCCACAGGCTCCAATAGGTTTCCCCGCCGCACCGGCAACCCGAGACCCGTCAGCCAGGTTGGCCGACACCGGAACGCTGATGGGCTGTCCCGGTGTCAGGGGGAACTAGGCCCAACAGCGCCAATGGCTGCTACGACGGATGTCTTGCTGACAACCCTCTACACAGCGTCAGGAAGGGGAGGTGTCACGGAACAGCCGTGAGAAACTAGAACGCAATCGGTTTATTGCGCCGATCGCCCTGGATGGTAGTCAGGCCAGCGATTTAGAGATTGACATTCCGGGTTTTTTTTAAATAGGCAGGTTTTTTTTCCCCTGTTAGCAGCTGCCAGGAAGACTGGCCCTGTGACTGCCGATTAAGCCAGAGGTGTAAACTCAAAGTTTGTCTAAGCTGATCTCACATTCAGATGTTAATTGAAGGAGCCAACAGGGCCTTTCATAGACGGAGATCCCAAGAAGCAGACACAGCTGGACTCCAGTCAGGCTGACTCCAGCCTTAGCAGGAAGAAATGAATGTACTATATAATCTTTTGCCCATTTACAGAATACAATAAATAGGGTGGTTATGAGAGCGGTATCATTGGATCCGTAGGGTCATGCTGGATCTCTTGATACCAGTCGAGAGGGGCCCGGGGCCCCTACAACCCAGGTATGAATCTACCCAGGACCCTGATCTGCTGCACTAGCCATGTCGGATATCATATTAATCTGTATTTTCCTCTAAGTATGAAGCTGTTACCCCCCTAAATGTAACGTGTATGGTTCAGGATTTACAGCAATTCATAAGTTTAGCTCTAAAATCTTTCAGAGGGAATGAACTGTCATTTGTTGGTAGCTCAGAGGGGGCCGGCATTGCCACACCCCCAAACCAGCTTCATCAAAAGCACAGAGCCAGCAGGCGGGCTTGAGTCCTCCCATTCCATCCATCTGAGAACATCCTGCGGCCAGCCAGAGGACATAGGGCTGGTGGCCATCTTGCTGACCCATCTGAAACAAAGGAACATGTGCTAGCGGCCATCTTGATTGGCATCTTCTGTAACCTGGAACAAAGAATTCTGCTGAACTTTGATTGAAACCAAGAGCTTTAAGAACGTGAAACCGTTTTGCTTGAACTTTCTGATTTTCCCACAAAAGGACATATTTCCACAAACCATAAGTATTTTCTCCCTTTTTATTTCATACTGGCTATTACTGTTTTAATAATTGTTGATTTTAATAATTGTCTGTATATATTAATTATTTATATTGCGTGAATAAACGACTTTCTCCAAGTCATTCACTGTTCCACTACCCTGCTTATCAGCACACACAGAACTGATCCCGGGTCTCTGAAGATACGCTACTGTTTGTTTGTTGTTGGCTAGACAGAATACCGTGTGTTTAACCGTTTTATTCGCAGGACTAGTCAGTCAGTAAATCGGGTCCACTGGCCCATACCAGTGGTGGTGGCAGATACCGTGGAATCGTGTGTACATTGTAATTACCCGTGTCTCACAGGCTCCCTTCTGGGTTGTCTGCGGCTAATTCTTAGCGGTTCCTGCGCATTGACTGCGACCAGAGTTCACACGATCTGTGCGCTGGCACCGTTTAGAAGGCTAAGTGCGGTCAGACCACTAGGGCTCCTGTGACACATTGTGTGGGGGTATCTGCAGCCAACCTGATTGCATTGTGTGGGGGTATCTGCAGCCAACCTGATTGCATTGTGTAGGGGTATCTGCAGCCAACCTGATTGCATTGTGTGGGGGTATCTGCAGCCAACCTGTTTGCATTTTGTGGGGGTATCTGCAGCCAACCTGTTTGCATTTTGTGGGGGTATCTGCAGCCAACCTGATTGCATTTTGTGGGGATATCTGCCGCCAACCTGATTGCATTTTGTGGGGGCATCTGCCGTCAACCTGATTGCATTTTGTGGGGGCATCTGTCGGCAACCTGATTGCATTTTGTGGGGGTATCTGCTGCCATTTGACTACTTTATGAATTATCATGAGGCATGTAACTACTTGAATATTTTATCTAAAATGTATCTGGTCAGACCTAATCTCTGTGAATAACACCGCTGCTTATTTTGTATTTAATTATTTTTAAGTCTGCCCATGACTCATCATGACCACACGGATGTTCCAGTGCGTGGTGACACCCATTTAGTTTCATATCCCTATTGGAGACTGTCCTCAGAATTGCTCAAAATCTATTCCCTACCATAAAGTCATGCAAAATTTCTAGAGTACATGTGTATGTGAGCCCAAAATGGGGGGGGGGAGGAGGAGAGGGGGGCGGGCCCCAGGCTGAAACTTCCTTGGTGGGCCCTTGGTGTCCCAGTCCGACCCTGTATCCACATGAATAGCCAATGCAAAAGCCTCCTCGAGAGTTTTAGGTTCAGGATGACTGACCAGAGCATCGTTTACAGAGTCAGCCAAATCTAATAAAAACTGATCAAGGAGTGCAGCCTCCCCCCACTTGGAGGAAACTGACCAACGCATACATTCAGTGGCATACTCTTCTGACTGGGTGGCAGGGTGGGCACATAAATAGCCGGGTGGCAGGGTGGGCAGATAGGTAGCTGGGTGGGAGGGCAGGCAGATAGATAGCTGGGTGGCAGGGTGGGCAGCCTGGGGGCAAGATGGGCAGATAGGTAGCTGGGTGGGCAGATACATAGCCAGGTGGTAGGGTGGGCAGATAGGTAGCCAGGTGGTAGGGTGGGCAGATAGGTAGCCAGGTGGTAGGGTAGGCAGATAGATAGCCAGGTGAGAGGGTGGGCAGATAGATACCCGAGTGGCAGGGTGGGCAGATAGATAGCCGGGTGAGAGTGGGCAGATAGATAACTGGGTGGGCAGATAGATAGCTGGCTGGGCAGACAGAGAGCTGGGTGGCAGGGTGGGCAGATAAATAGCCGGGTGGGCAGATAGGTAACATCAGATAGACAGCTGGGTGGGAGGGAGGCCAGATAGGTAGCCGGGTGGGAGGGAAGGCAGATAGGTAGCCAAGTGGGCAGATAGGTAAACGGGTAGGAGGGTAGGCAGATAGGTAGCCGGGTGGCAGGGTGGGCAGATAGGTAGCCGGGTGGAAGGGTAGGCAGATAGGTAGCCGGGTGGGAGGGTAGGCAGATAGGTAGCCGAGTGGGAGGGTCGACAGATAGGTAGCTGGGTGGCAGGGTGGGCAGATAGGTAGCTGGGTGGGAGGGTTGGCAGATAGGTAGCCGGATGGTAGGGTGGTCAGATAGGTAGCTGGGTGGGAGGGTAGGCATACAGGTAGGTAGGTGGCAGGGTGGGCAGATAGGTAGCCAGGTGGCAGGGTGGGCAGATAGGTAGCCAGGTGGCAGGGTGGGCAGATAGGTAGCCGGATGGGCAGTTAGGTGGCAGGGTAGGCAGATAGGTAGCCGGGTTGGCAGATAGGTAGCCAGGTGGGCAGTTAGGTAGCTGGGTGGGAGGGTAGGCAGATAGGTAGCTTAGTGGGGTGGGGGCCCGACTCCTATCCTCCCTGCCTCACCTGCCCCCCCCCCCCCTCCTATTATGGGCAGTGGAAGAGCGGCAGAAACAGCAAGGCTCCGGTGGGGTAAATCAGATGATAGAGGTCCAGCCTCCCGGTCCACACTGTCTCCTCTGTAATTGCCACTTGCACTAAATCAGGAAGCAGTGCGAGCAGCATACAGAGGAGACAGCGTAGATCGGGAAGCTGGACCTCTATCATCTGATTTACCCCACCGGAGCCTTGCCGCTCTTCCGCCGCTCATAATAGGAGGGGGCCCCCGAGGTGAGGGAGGGGTAGGATAGGAGTCGGGCCCCCCGAGGCGAAAAAAGTAAAAAAAAAAAAAAAAAAACGGCGACACTTAATTGGCCCCTCAAGAAACGGAACTTGAGGGGCCCTTGTGCGCTGGCATGGCCTGCACGGCCGTATGTCCGCCACTGATTAGCATTAACAGACAGTTTTTAACATAAACTAAACATAACAATTGAAGGTTTACCAGCTGTTGCCAACCCAAATTATAAGGTTTCAACAGTCGTTCAGGTTATGATACCCTATCTCGATTTCAGGTAGCCAGTGCCGGGACAGAGGTCACAAACGCTTCTTTATTGTTGCCAAGACTCTCATCAGACCATGTGTACCATGTGTATTATTCTTCAGCAAATCAACATGTCCTCCTGCGGTCCATAAACATCCATCCAGTGAACAAAGCAAATAAACGGGGTTTTCCTTCCAAAAATGTTTCAGTCTGCCATCTTTTATCTTTTTTGCAAAAGGATTTGAATTTAGGTTTGGCCTACTCAACTTTTAAATTACATGTGTCAGCCATCTCTTCCATTTCAGGTGTTCAATGGTCTTTGGATCCATTGATCAAACAATTCTTCAGAGCAACAATGAAAATAGGTCCTCCAAATAAGCCTCGTTTTCCAAAATGGGATCTCCCTCTTGCTTTGGACTTCATAGAAAATAGTCTAAATTCAAGTAACAAAGAGTTGAGCATTTTTGTTCTCACTTTGAAAACTGTTTTCCTTGTTGCAGTTACCTCTGGTAGGAGAGTTTCTGGTATCCATGCTTTTGTACAGGGATGTCAAACCGGTCCTACGAGGGCCGAGGTCGTCACACATTTTTTACACAGCTCAAATTAATTGATGGGTCTAAATCTGGAAAGATGTGGTACATCAGGTAGAACACATTCCTCTCTTTCTCAGTCCATCCTAAACACTGGCATTGGATCTGGCCCTCCAGGCCTGAAGTTGACACCTATGGCTTAGTAACAAAGAACCTTATCTGATGTTTTATGAAGATAGACTGGTTTATACCCAGTACTTTTTTTAAAGTCACTACAGAATATCACCTTAATCAAGAGTGGTCGCTTCCAAGTCTTAAAAGAGCTGATAATCCAGAATGTCCACATTCTTTGGATTTACCACCTACTGTTAAACTATACTTACAGGTTACAGAGAGCTTCAAGCAGGGAACACACTAGGCAGAAACGCTATAGTTGAAGAAAACGAAAATGCACATAATGGAAGTCAATGGGCTGCATTAAAAAACATAAACACTTGTGTTTTGCAATAAGCGTTTTTAAAAACGCTGGTTTTGCATATTTTTCTAAAATGCATAAAAAACGTACATAATGAAAGTCAATGGTGACGCAGAGGTATTGCGTTTGAGTGTATTTTGAATGCGTTTTTATATGCGTTTTAAAAAAAACCAAACAAGTTTGAGGATGTATTTCCGCTTCCTATTGACTTACTAGTGATTTGCATAAAACGCATGTAAAATGCATACAAAGCACATATGCAATTTATATATGTGAACTGCAAATGCATTAAAACGCATGCAAAACACAAGATGTGTTTGATGCGTTTTTGAAAAATATGCAACAAACCAGCATTTTTAAAAACGCACACTGCCAAACGCAAGTATATGCATTTTTACGTGTGGCCCATTGACTTGCATTATGTGCGTTTTCTGCAGCGCTAGCGCTTCTCCTTAGTGTGTTACCTTATTTCCTATAACCCAATTCCTCCTCCCCCCCCCCTTTTTTTTACACCCCTCTTTCACGCTCTATTTCTTCCCCTCTTTTTTCCCCTTTGATCCCCTCTCATGTACTTCCACTCTTTTCTTTCTTTCCCTCTCTCACTCTCTCCCCCTCTCCGAGAAGCATTTAAATAATGTCTTACCACAGATGTAATAATACAGGTAGTCCCTGATTTACGAACGCCCCACCGATATGAACAGCATGGATTCTGTGTTTCCATGGGAACAAGCCCCCCAAAAAATTTTCAAATTGGACTTGTAGTTCTTGAGAAAATCGATTTTTAAAAATATATTAAAATAATGGCTTTTAAACTTATATAAGCAGGTACAGAGGGCAGATGTGACACAGAGGGGACACTGGAGGCACAGAGGAGGTACAGGGGACAGAGGTGGCACAGTGTTCTGACTTAAAGGGACTCCGAGCAGTGATTAAAAACAAAATCTGAACTTACCTGGGGCTTTCTCCAGCCCACCGTAGGCCGGGAGGTCCCTCGGCGTCCTTCTGGCTCCTCTCCCGGTCCCTCCACAGAAATGACACCCGGCGGCACCGGGACCGAGTGTCGGGCTCCCTCTTCCTGAAAGATGATGTTAGTCGTCATTACGCCGGCCGCCTCTCATCATCACGGCACCCTGCATGACAGTACCGTGCATGCGCGGTTTAATCGCCGTGATGACGTGAGGCGGCCAGCATGATGACAACTAACGTCAGCCTCCATCCACATCCTGATGACTCCTTTTTCCCCAAAATCCCAATTTGCAGCAACACGTTCGGCACCCCAACCCCTCAACCCTCCCATCAAAAAATTGGTTGTTGGGGGGTATGTAAATAATCAGCACCGGGTGTCAAATTCCCTAGGTACGACACTGGGATCACCATCTCTCCCGAATGCAGCCCGACTCCATTGTTTTCTCCCTTGCCTCTTCCCCTTCTTCTTGCACCACACATCATTCATCTGCTGCTCTCCATGAAGACAGAACTCATAGCAAGCCAGCAGGATTGGACTGCAGGATTAGCCAAATGGATTGGACTGTTGGACCACAGTTATCTCATGTTACCTGCACTCAGAATTGATGAGGAAGTAAGTTTGGGTGTGAATGTACTAATCGGTGTATTGAATGTATGTGTAGCCAGAGGGTGTGTGTGTGTATAAAAGGTTGTCATGTGAGTCTCCATGGTATTGTGTGGGGGGAGGTATCAACACTGTTCGGCATCTCTACCTTGCACAGCACATGACCTTTTCCTTAAACTGCTGAGGGTGTGTAACTGTGAAAAACTAGGACTGGATAGAAGTATTGGCACTCTGCAGTCAAGGTCTGAACATCAGGTAATAATCCTTTTACTATGGGGATGAATTGCAAAACCTATTGGGGTTGAATCACAAAACTTTAATTGAACAAGTTTCTATCCTTACCTGTTTTTTGATTTGATTGTTTCTTGTTTTTACCTAATGTACATACAAACTTTTAACCTTTTCACCTCAAAGGGTTTTTCCTCTCAAAAAACAAGAGCAACTTTCACCCATCAGCGCTCCTTCTATTCATTCACCTATAACTTTATTACTACTTATCACAACAAAACAATCTATATCTTGGTTTTTTTGCCACTGATTAAGCTTTCTTTGGGGGGTACTTTTTGCTAAGAATTATTTTATTTTAACTCAGTTTTAATGGGAATAATGAGAAAAAAATCATTATTTCTCAGTTTCTGGCCATTATAGTTTCAAAATAAAACATACTACCGTAATTAAAACCCACACATTTTATTTGCCCATTTGTATCGGTTATTGCAACGTTTAAAATTTTTCCCTAGTACAATGTATGGCGCCAATATTTTATTTGGAAAAAATTTTTTTTAAGTTTTGCGTCTATCCCTAATTACAAGGCCATAATTTATAAATAATGTAATTGTAGTATACCGATTTTGTATACATAGTAAAAAAGTTCAGTGCCTAAGGTACCTATTTATGTATTTTTTTTTATTTGTAATGTTTTTTAATTAAAAAAAATAAAAAATGGTAGCTTTAGGGGAGTGTGGGAGGTCAGGGGTTAATTAAAAAAAGGAAAAAGTAACTAGGGATGATAAACTGAAAAAAAAAGGGGATGTAATATTACAATTTGGCCACAGGATGTCCTCAGTGGTGCCTTCAGCTCCGTACTGTTAGTACAGAAACGGAAGCACTATGCACACGTGATTCATGAATGGCAGAGCCGTTCGAATAGACGGCTGCAGCCATTCACAGGGGAACTTAGATCAATGAATGGGATTTGTTTTCCCATTCATTGATCTAGCGGCGGGTGAGCATCGGTACAGAGCGCGGGGGGCGCGGTGGGAGAGACGTATTGCCTACGCCCCTGCACAGAGTTGTGGCATTTTGCAGGGGCGTAGTTACTCGTCCCGGGGAGGGGAAATGGTTAATCAATGAACTAGCAAAAAAAAAAAGAGTGGCGATAACTTAATTTTAGAGAACTATGATTAGAAGAGAATTCATGAAGTTGGTTTTCTGAATCAGCTCCTATACTCAATAAATGGTTTGTAATTAAAGGACCACTGAAGCTAGAGGGATATGGAGGCTGCCATATTTATTTCCTTTTAAGCAATACCAGTTGCCTGGCTATCCTGCTGATCCTCTGCCTCTAATACTTTTACCCATAGACCCTGAACAAGCATGCAGAAAATCAGGCGTTTCTGACATTATTGTCAGATCTGACAAGATTAGCTGCATGCTTGTTTCTGGTGTGATTCAGATACCACTGCAGCCAAATAGATCAACAGGGCTGCCAGGCAACTGGTATTGTTTACAATGAAATAAATATAGCACCCTCCATATACGATACTTCTCACTTCAGATAAGGTACCATGCTTTCTGAGGTTATGTACTGTATCTGTGTTTGCTATTTTTGTTATGAACAGAGACCTGACAGATACTGTGGGGATGACAATGCAAATGTTTGTTCAGTCAAATTGCATTTTTTTGTGATACAGAACAATGAGCATCTCCTGTACTTCTGTGTCTGATTTCCTGCAATCCTCATTGCACAGGTTCTGATAAATTTGCCCTAATGTTTTCATCAGATGCAGGGCCAACATTTTCAGAGTTCTGTTTTTCACCCACAGTAATATGTTCATAAATATGAAGTGTTAGGGCTCGTTCACACTAAGGGCGCTTTTGAAATTTTGCAATGATTCTCTATGACAAAGTTCACATCTGAGCGGTCCGTTTCTGATTCGCTCAGATAATTGGTGCATGGGCCATTTTTGAGGCGATTTTGCCTCAATGGAAGGTATAGGAAAAATGCAAAACGATCACAAAATTGCTTTGTGCAGTGATTGCGTTCGCGTTTTTAAGAATAAATACATTGTATTTATTCTTTTCTGGGTCAAAGAGTTCACTTCCTGACTTCCTGACTTACCTCACGATACCTGTTTTAACCACTTCCCGACCGCCCACTACACAGGGGCGGCGGGGAAGTGGAGCCCTGCAGGACGGCCTCACTCACAGAGGCGGCGGTCCATTTAAGGGCATGGGCGGAGCGATCGCGTCATCCGTGACGCGATCCTCCGCCGGCGCCTGTCACCGCTCGCTCGCCGCAACATCCCGCCGGCTATACGGAAGCGCCGGCGGGATGTTAACCCCGCGATCGCCGCATACAAAGTGTATAATACACTTTGTAATGTTTACAAAGTGTATTATACAGGCTGCCTCCTGCCCTGGTGGTCCCAGTGTCCGAGGGACCACCAGGGCAGGCTGCAGCCACCCTAGTCTGCACCCAAGCACACTGATTTCTCCCCCCCCTGCCCCAGATCGCCCACAGCACCCATCAGACCCCCCCCCTGCCCATCCCCCAGACCCCTGTTTGCACCCAATCACCCCCCTAATCACCCATCAATCACTCCCTGTCACTATCTGTCAACGCTATTTTTTTTTTTATCCCCCCCCCCTGCTCCCTGCCCCCTCCTGATCACCCCCCACCCCTCAGATTCTCCCCAGACCCCCCCCCCAGACCACCCCCCCCTGTTTACTGTATGCATCTATCCCCCTGATCACCTGTCAATCACCTGTCAATCACCCGTCAATCACCCGTCAATCACCCCCTGTCACTGCCACCCATCAATCAGTCCCTAACCTGCCCCTTGCGGGCAATCTGATCACCCCCCCACACCAATAGATCGCCCACAGATCCGACATCAGATCACCTCCCAAATCCATTGTTTACATCTATTCTCTCCTCTAAACACCCACTAATTACCCATCAATCACCCATCAATCACCCCCTATCACCACTTGTCACTTTTACCTATCAGATCAGACCCTAATCTGCATCTTGCGGGCACCCAATCACCCGCCCACACGCTCAGATTGCCCTCTGACCCCCCCTTATCAATTCACCAGTGCATTAATTACATCTGTTCTTCCCTGTAATAACCCACTGATCACCTGTCAATCACCTGCCAATCACCTATCACCCATCAATCACCCCCTGTCACCCCCTGTCACTGCCACCCATCAATCAGCCCCTAACCTGCCCCTTGCGGGCAATCTGATCACCCACCCACACCATTAGATCGCCCGCAAACCCGCCGTCAGATTACCTCCCAAATGTATCGTTTACATCTGTTATCTTCTCTAAACACCCACTAATTACCCATCAATCACCCCCTATCACCACCTGTCACTGTTACCTATCAGATCAGACCCTAATCTGCCCCTTGCGGGCACCCAATCACCCGCCCACACGCTCAGATTGCCCTCTGACCCCCCCTTATCAATTCACCAGTGCATTCATTACATCTGTTCTTCCCTGTAATAACCCACTGATCACCTGTCAATCACCTGCCAATCACCTATCACCCATCAATCACCCCCTGTCACCCCCTGTCACTGCCACCCATCAATCAGCCCCTAACCTGCCCCTTGCGGGCAATCTGATCACCCACCCACACCATTAGATCGCCCGCAAACCCGCCGTCAGATTACCTCCCAAATGTATCGTTTACATCTGTTATCTTCTCTAAACACCCACTAATTACCCATCAATCACCCCCTATCACCACCTGTCACTGTTACCTATCAGATCAGACCCTAATCTGCCCCTTGCGGGCACCCAATCACCCGCCCACACGCTCAGATTGCCCTCAGACCCCCCCCCCCTTATCAATTCGCCAGTGCATTAATTACATCTGTCCTTCCCTGTAATAACCCACTGATCACCTGTCAATCACCTGCCAATCACCTATCACCCATCAATCACCCCCTGTCACTGCCACCCAACAATCAGCCCCTAACCTGCCCCTTGCGGGCAATCTGATCACCCACCCACACCAATAGATCGCCCGCAGATCCGACATCAGATCACCACCCAAGCGCAGTGTTTCCATCTATTCTCTCCTCTAAACACCCACTAATTACCCATCAATCACCCATCAATCACTCCCTATCACCACCTGTCACTGTTACCTATCAGATCAGACCCTAATCTGCCCCTTGCGGGCACCCAATCGACCGCCTACACGCTCAGATTGCCCTCAGACCCCCCCTTATCAATTCGCCAGTGCAATATTTACATCTGTTCTCCCCTGTAATAACCCACTGATTACCTGTCAATCACCTATCAATCACCCATCAATCACCCCCTGTCACTGCCACCCATCAATCACCCCCTGTCACTGCCACCCATCAATCACCCGCTGTCACTGCCACCCATCAATCAGCCCCTAACCTGCCCCTTGCGGGCAAACTGATCACCCACCCACACCAATAGATCGCCCGCAGATCCGACATCAGATCACCACCCAAGCGCAGTGTTTCCATCTATTCTCTACCCTAAACACCCACTAATTACCCATCAATCACCCCCTGTCACTGCTACCTATCAGATTAGACCCCTATCTGCCCCTAGGGCACTCAATCACCCGCCCACACCCTCAGAATGCCCTCAGACCCCAGCCCTGATCACCTCGCCAGTGCATTGCTTGCATCCATTCCCCCCTCTAATCACACCTTGAGACACCCATCAATCACCTCCTGTCACCCCCTAGCACACCTACCCATCAGATCAGGCCCCAATTTGCCCCGTGTGGGCTCCTGATCACTCGGCCAAACCCTCAGACCCCCTTCCGATCACCTCCCCAGTGCATGGATTGCATCTATTTTCCCCTCTAACCACCCCCTGAGACACCCATAAATCACCTCCTGTCACCCCCCTAGCACTCCTATCCATCAGATCAGGCCCAATACAACCTGTCATCTAAAAGGCCACCCTGCTTATGACCGGTTCCACAAAATTCGCCCCCTCATAGACCACCTGTCATCAAAATTTGCAGATGCTTATACCCCTGAACAGTCATTTTGAGACATTTGGTTTCCAGACTACTCACGGTTTTGGGCCTGTAAAATGCCAGGGCGGTATAGGAACCCCACAAGTGACCCCATTTTAGAAAAAAAAGACACCCCAAGGTATTATGTTAGGTGTATGACGAGTTCATAGAAGATTTAATTTTTTGTCAAAAGTTAGCGGAAATTAATTTTTATTGGTTTTTTTTCACAAAGTGTCATTTTTCACTAACTTGTGACAAAAAATAAAATCTTCTATGAACTCGCCATACACCTAACAGAATACCTTGGGGTGTCTTCTTTCTAAAATGGGGTCACTTGTGGGGTTCCTATACTGCCCTGGCATTTTAGGGGCCCTAAACCGCGAGGAGTAGTCTAGAAAACAAATGCTTCAAAATGACCTGTGAATAGGACGTTGGGCCCCTTAGCGCACCTAGGCTGCAAAAAAGTGTCACACATGTGGTACCGCCGTACTCAGGAAAAGTAGTATAATGTGTTTTGGGGTGTATTTTTACACATACCCATGCTGGGTGGGAGAAATTTCTATGTAAATGGACAATTGTGTGTAAAAAAATCAAACAATTGTCATTTACAGAGATATTTCTCCCACTTAGCATGGGTATGTGTAAAAATACACCCCAAAACGCATTATACTACTTCTCCTGAGTACAGCGGTACCACATGTGTGGCACTTTTTTACACCCTAAGTACGCTAAGGGGCCCAAAGTCCAATGAGTACCTTTAGGATTTCACAGGTCATTTTGCGACATTTGGTTTCAAGACTACTCCTCACGGTTTAGGGCCCCTAAAATGCCAGGGCAGTATAGGAACCCCACAAATGACCCCATTCTAGAAAGAAGACACCCAAAGGTATTCCGTACGGAGTATGGTGAGTTCATAGAAGATTTTATTTTTTGTCACAAGTTAGCGGAAAATGACACTTTGTGAAAAAAAACTATTAAAATCAATTTCCGCTAACTTGTGACAAAAAAATAAAAACTTCTATGAACTCACATACTCCTAATGGAATACCTTGGGGTGTCTTCTTTCTAAAATGGGGTCATTAGTGGGGTTCCTATACTGCCCTGGCATTTTAGGGGCCCTAAACCGTGAGGAGTAGTCTTGAAACAAAAATGACCTGTGAAATCCTCAAGGTACTCATTGGACTTTGGGCCCCTTAGTGCAGTTAGGGTGCAAAAAAGTGCCACACATGTGGTATCGCCGTACTCGGGAGAAGTAGTACAATGTGTTTTGGGGTGTATTTTTACACATACCCATGCTGGGTGGGAGAAATACCTCTGTAAATGACAATCTTTTGATTTTTTTACACACAATTGTCCATTTACAGAGGTATTTCTCCCACCCAGCATGGGTATGTGTAAAAATACACCCCAAAACACATTGTACTACTTCTCCCGAGTATGGCGATACCACATGTGTGGCACTTTTTTGCACCCTAACTGCGCTAAAGGGCCCAAAGTCCAATGAGTACCTTTAGGATTTCACAGGTCATTTTGAGAAATTTCGTTTCAAGACTACTCCTCACGGTTTAGGGCCCCTAAAATGCCAGGGCAGTATAGGAACCCCACAAATGACCCCATTTTAGAAAGAAGACACCCCAAGGTATTCCGTTAGGAGTATGGTGAGTTCATAGAAGATTTTATTTTTTGTCAAAAGTTAGCGGAAATTGATTTTAATTGTGTTTTTTCACAAAGTGTCATTTTCCGCTAACTTGTGACAAAAAATAAAATCTTCTATGAACTCGCCATACTACTAACGGAATACCTTGGGGTGTCTTCTTTCTAAAATGGGGTCATTTGTGGGGTTCCTATACTGCCCTGGCATTTTAGGGGCCCTAAACCGTGAGGAGTAGTCTTGAAACGAAATTTCTCAAAATGACCTGTGAAATCCTAAAGGTACTCATTGGACTTTGGGCCCTTTAGCGCAGTTAGGGTGCAAAAAAGTGCCACACATGTGGTATCGCCGTACTCAGGAGAAGTAGTATAATGTGTTTTGTGGTGTATTTTTACACATACCCATGCTGAGTGGGAGAAATATCTCTGTAAATGGACAATTGTGTGTAAAAAAAATTAACAAATTGTCATTTACAGAGATATTTCTCCCACCCAGCATGGGTATGTGTAAAAATACACCCCAAAACACATTATACTACTTCTCCTGAGTACGGCAATACCACATGTGTGGCACTTTTTTGCAGCCTAACTGCGCTAAGGGGTCCAAAGTCCAATGAGCACCTTTAGGCTTTACAGGGGTGCTTACAATTTAGCACCCCCCAAAATGTCAGGACAGTAAACACACCCCACAAATGATCCCATTTTGGAAAGTAGACCCTTCAAGGTATTCAGAGAGGGGCATGGTGAGTCCGTGGCAGATTTCATTTTTTTTTGTCGCAAGTTAGAAGAAATGGAAACTTTTTTTTTTTTTCTCACAAAGTGTCATTTTCCGCTTACTTGTGACAAAAAATAATATCTTCTATGAACTCACTATGCCTCTCAGTGAATACTTTGGGATGTCTTCTTTCCAAAATGGGGTCATTTGGGGGGTATTTATACTATCCTGGAATTCTAGCCCCTCATGAAACATGACAGGGGGTCAGAAAAGTCAGAGATGCTTGAAAATGGGAAAATTCACTTTTGGCACCATAGTTTGTAAACGCTATAACTTTTACCCAAACCAATAAATATACACTGAATGGTTTTTTTTTTATCAAAAACATGTTTGTCCACATTTTTCGCGCTGCATGTATACAGAAATTTTACTTTATTTGAAAAATGTCAGCACAGAAAGTTAAAAAAATCATTTTTTTGCCAAAATTCATGTCTTTTTTGATGAATATAATAAAAAGTAAAAATCGCAGGAGCAATCAAATAGCATCAAAAGAAAGCTTTATTAGTGACAAGAAAAGGAGCCAAAATTCATTTAGGTGGTAGGTTGTATGAGCGAGCAATAAACCGTGAAAGCTGCAGTGGTCTGAATGGAAAAAAAGTGGCCGGTCCTTAAGGGGTAGAAAGCCCTAGGTCCTCAAGTGGTTAACTGAAAGTTTTTGTACAAAGCACTGGTATGGAGAAAAAAATGCGCCATATAATAATGCATACCAGCGCTTTAAAGGGACCCTAAGCAGAGTACTAAAATCAAAATCTGCACTTCCCTGGGGCTTCCTCCAGCCCCTCGTAGCCTGCAAGGTCCCCTGGCTTCTTTCGGGTCCCCTCCAGCGGGACGCTGGTGGCTTTGTTATTGTGGTGACTTCGGCTGAAATCATCCTTTACTGTGCATGTGCGACCCAGCCACTTTCCTGGCTCGATCACGCACCTCCTGCGCACAGTCCTTGAAAGACTGAGCTGCGCTTGCGCAGTAGGCTTATTTTGACACGCGGGTGATTAACTTAGGGTGCGGCAGGGCCCGTAAATGTGCAGTTGCGGATGACTTCGGCCGCAGTCGTCGCACCAACAGCGCGACCACGGAGGGGACCCGGAGGACACTGGGGGACCTCGCAGGCTACGAGGGAGTGGAGGAGGCCCCAGGTGAAGATTTTGATTTTAGTACTCTGTTAAGAAACACTTAAAGTGTAAAAGGACCCTCAGTAAATAACTTTTCAGTTTAAAAATGTATTACTATATAGCAGTGGCGTACCTAGGGCATTTGGCACCCGGTGCTGGGTATTAAAAGACACCCCCCCCCTTTAAAAAAGGGCGTGGCCACAACCCGCAAAAAATTGGGCGTGGTCATGACCGGATGAGGGCGGAGCTAACTGTAATTTAAAGTATTAGCTAGTATAGTTGCCCCCAGTATAGCTAGTATAGTTGCCCCAGTATAGCTAGTATAGTTGCCCGCAGTATAGTTGCCCCCAATATAGCTAGTATAGTTGCCCCAGTATAGCTGCCCCAAGTATAGCTAGTATAGTTGCCCCAGTATAGCTAGTATAGCTGCCCCCAGAGCTGCACCAGTATAGCTAGTATAGTTGCCCCCAGTATAGCTAGTATAGTTGCCCCAGTATAGCTGCCCCTAGTATAGTTAGTATAGTTGCCCCAGTATAGCTAGTATAGATGCCCCCAGTATAGCTAGTTTAGTTGCCCCCAGTATAGTTGCCCCAGTATAGCTAGTATAGATGCCCCCAGTATAGTTGCCCCCACTATAGCTAGTATAGTTGCCCCCAGTATAGCTGCCCCCAGTATAGCTAGTATAGCTGCCCCCAGTATAGCTAGTATAGATGCCCCCAGTATAGCTAGTATAGTTGCCCCCAGTATAGCTAGTATAGCTGCCCCCATTATAGCTAGTATAGCTGCCCCCAGTATAGCTAGTATAGATGCCCCCAGTATAGCTAGTTTAGTTGCCCCAGTATAGCTAGTATAGCTGCCCCCATTATAGCTAGTATAGCTGCCCCCAGTATAGCTAGTATAGCTGCCCCCAGTATAGCTAGTATAGTTGCCCCCAGTATAGCTAGTGTAGCTGCCCCCATTATAGCTAGTATAGCTGCCCCCAGTATAGCTAGTATAGCTGCCCCCAGTATAGCTAGTATAGTTGCCCCCAGTATAGCTAGTATAGCTGCCCCCATTATAGCTAGTATAGCTGCCCCCAGTATAGCTAGTATAGATGCCCCCAGTATAGCTAGTATAGATGCCCCCAGTATAGCTAGTTTAGTTGCCCCCAGTATAGCTAGTATAGCTGCCCCCAGTATAGCTAGTATAGATGCCCCCAGTATAGCTAGTATAGATGCCCCCAGTAGTATAGATGCCCCCAGTATAGCTAGTATAGATGCCCCCAGTATAGCTAGTTTAGTTGCCCCCAGTATAGCCAGTTTAGTTGCCCCCAGTATAGCTGCTCCAGGAGGGGGGAAGCAGCGCTAGAAGGAGGGGGCAGTGGGGGCAGCGGCGGGGAGGGGGGAAAGATTCCCCCCTCCCTCACCTGGGACCCCTCCTTCTGCCTCTCTCCCCCTCCAAATGACAGCGTAGGCAGCGGGCAACTTACAGGCAGGGCGGGCGGGCAGAGACTACTTACTTTACTTCTGCGTTCCAGCAGCTGGAGCTCTCCGTCGCCGTCACGTGCCTCTTCTCCGCCTCCAATGCTCTGACACGCATTGGAGGCGGAGAAGAGGCACGTGACGGCGACCCAGCGTTCCAGCTGCTGGAACGCAGAAGTAAAGTGAGTAGTCGTCTCTGCCCGCCCGCCCTGCCTGTAAGTTGCCCGCTGCCCCCGCTGTCATTTGGAGGGGAAGAGAGGCGGAAGGAGGGGACCCAGGTGAGGGAGGGGGGGATCTTTCCCCCCTCCCCACCGCTATCCCTGTCACCCCTCCTTCCAGCGCTGCTCTTCCCCTCCTGACCTGCACTGTTGCAACAATGGGGGGTCGTGGCGACACCCCCCTGGCTGGCTGTCACCCGGTGCGCCACGCCCCCCTGCGCCCTATTGTAGGAACGCTACTGCTATATAGGATGCATTGCCACTGGGGTGAAATCTGCACCATGCATTAGATTTTGTTTGATGAAAGAAGGAGTAGAAATGCTGGCACTGCAGCAGCCATCTTCCATACAGGGAGGGGGAGGGGGGCAGCACAGTCCCAAGCTGTGGTGTGTGCACTGTGTATCCCCAGCGTGCTCAGGCCACAGTAGTATCTATAGTGCAAAGAGAGGGAGGAGAGCGCATGCACTGCTGTCATACACTTTATTTAGACCATTGCAAAATACAATAAAAAATATCCATATAAAAATTAGGCGACACATACCATAAAAGACTGTGGATGGTGCGGTGGGTGCAGGGGGTGAGGAGCCTTACCTTACCCCCTGCACCCACCGCACCATCCACAGTCTTTTATGGTTATATGGATATGGTTATATGGATATTTTTTATTGTATTTTGCAATGGTCTAATTAAAGTGTATGACAGCAGTGCCGGTGCTCTCCTCACTCTCTTTGCACTATTATATTTTGTTCCCTGCACATGTTTTGGATGTAACCAATTGATTTCAATCGCAAATGGAAAACGGCCACGATGCATGTCTAGTGGAAATAAGCCCTCAGAATTTAGTGTACTGTTTTGGTCAAACCAGGATTCAAAGCACATCAAGTCAGTTTAACCAGTTAAGGATGACGCTAGTTGAAATCTACGCCCTGTTTTGATGCTGATGTGGTTGCCAGGGCGTAGATTTAAGCTAACCAAACGCTGCATGTTCTTGCTGCTCTCGTTGCTCCTGCCAATCTTGCTGCTTTCTCCCTGCCGTAGCTCACTCGCTCTGCCGTCTCTAGATTGGCAGAACCCTGTGAGCCGGTCAGGAGCCGATTTCATTATCTATCCATGTAAGCAACTCCCATTCGAACACATTGTATCCAGCGCCCGGAGATTTGGGTGCAGCCGGTGCCACCATAGACTGTATTAGGAATTACGACTATAGCGGCGCACGGCAAGTAACTTCTGCGCCGTCAGGAGAGAGCACTGAAGTTACTTTTAAAACACAGTAATTCGGCCGCCAGCAACAGCTGGAAGCAGAATTTCATAATTCCCTACCATCCACGTTGACCTTGAGGGGAATAGTAATTAGTATACCGGGACTTGTGCAGGAGCAGGGTAAGTCATCTATCGGCTGTATCCTGCGCCCAAGTCTCCCGGCATCGATTTCATACATACTCACTGACTCACATTGGCTTACATTGATAGACACAGTCAGGAGCCAATAAAAGCGGCTCCTGACCGGCTCACAGGAACTCGGTCAAAGAAACGGCAGAGTGGGTGGCCTGTGGTTCCCAACGTACAGTGTGGACGGTGGTTGTGGTGGGTATGTCCGGCGATTCGTCTGTATTCCGACGTTTCTTATACTAGCGGTCTCTGATCCTTAAGGGGGCAGAGATCGCTGGTACTGAAGTGGTTAAAGTAAAAGACAAATGTTGACAGTAAACTCAGTCCTCAGGTCCCAGCAACTGTGTCTGTATAAATATACAATGCATGACTGATTCTGATATACAGTATAATCTCGTTATAGTAAACTCAAAGTGGTTTACTATATCAGAAATTGTCCTAGAACTAGCCCAGCATGCCCTGGTACATTCTCTGCTACAAAGGATCAACTCTGTTCTCCCATTGGAGGTACAGTACAGGCAGTTGCACAATTGGTGGACTACAAGATTAAGTAGGGCTGCATAGGCAGGCTGGACAAATTGCTGGTACAGTATCCAAGGGTCCTTAAAAATTGCAGCCGTCACTGAATATAGGCAGCCACTCGCTTCCTGTAAGTGGCTCTGATGCCTCTGGGGGTGGGACTTGCAGCACGTGCCTTGCTGCACCAGCCTGAAGGGAGAAGCAGACCATGGGTTTCACACTGACATGACGCATGCACCGCCCACTGTTTACTATATCCAGAGTCAGCGTCACATAGGAGCCAAAAAACATGTTTACTTTTACAGAAGTTTTATTATATAAGAGTTTACTATACCAGGCGTTGCTTCAATAGACTTATAATGGAGATTAGCCGGGACCTGGAGAGGTAGTTTAGTATACCCAAATGTTTACTATACCCGAGTTTATTATAATGAGATTATACTGTAGTGAACTTCTGATATAGTACACAGCTACTTTTCCTGGTCCCTTGGAGTTTACTATACCGTATATTCACTAAGTTTATCCCTCTTCTACATGATTTGGTAAGATTGTACAATCAAGATTGTATCATTAATAGGCACCATAACACACTTAACCACTTCCCGACCGCCGTATATACAATTGGCGGCCGGGAAGTGGACCCCACAAGGACCGCCATATTGACAATTGGCGGCGGTCCTTGTAGGGGCATGGGCGGAGCGATCGCGTCATCAGTGACGCGATCCTCCGCCTCCGCCTGGCGCCGCTCACCCGCCGCAACATCCCGCTGGCCATACGGAAGCGCCGGCGGGATGTTAACCCGACGATCGCCGCATACAAAGTGTATAATACACTTTGTAATGTTTACAAAGTGTATTATACAGGCTGCCTCCTGCCCTGGTGGTCCCAGTGTCCGAGGGACCACCAGGGCAGGCTGCAGCCACCCTAGTCTGCACCCAAGCACACTGATTTCTCCCCCCCCTGCCCCAGATCGCCCACAGCACCCCTCAGACCCCCCCCCCTGCCCACCCCTCCAGACCCCTGTTTGCACCCAATCACCCCCCTAATCACCCATCAATCACTCCCTGTCACTATCTAAAAACGCTATTTTTTTTATCCCCCCCTGCCCCCTGCTCCCTTCTGATCACCCCTCCACCCCTCAGATTCTCCCCAGACCCCCCCCCCCCCCCCCGACCCCCCCAACCCATGTACTGTATGCATCTATCCCCCCTGATCACCTGTCAATCACCTGTCAAAAACCTGTCAATCACCCATCAATCACCCCCTGTCACTGCCACCCATCAATCAGCCCCTAACCTGCCCCTTGCGGGCAATCTGATCACCCACCCACACCAATAGATCGCCCGCAGATCCGACATCAGATCACCACCCAAGCGCAGCGTTTACATCTATTCTCTCCTCTAAACACCCACTAATTACCCACTAATTACCCATCAATCACCCATCAATCAGCCCCTAACCTGCCCCTTGCGGGCAATCTGATCACCCACCCACACCAATAGATCGCCCGCAGATCCGACGTCAGATCACCTCCCAAGTGCAGTGTTTACATCTGTTATCTACCCTAAACACCCACTAATTACCCATCAATCACCCATCAATCACCCTCTATCACCACCTGTCACTGTTACCCATCAGATCAGACCCTAATCTGCCCCTTGCGGGCACCCAATCACCCGCCTACACGCTCAGATTGCCCTCAGACCCCCCCTTATCAATTCGCCAGGGCATTATTTACATCTGTCCTTCCCTGTAATAACCCACTGATCACCTGTCAATCACCCCCTGTCACTGCCACCCATCAATCACCCCCTGTCACTGCCACCCATCAATCAGCCCCTAACCTGCCCCTTGCGGGCAATCTGATCACCCACCCACACCAATAGATCGCCCGCAGATCCGACATCAGATCACCACCCAAGCGCAATGTTTACATCTGTTGTCTCCTCTAAACACCCACTAATTACCCATCAATCACCCCCTATCACCACCTGTCACTGTTACCCATCAGATCAGACCCTAATCTGCCCCTTGCGGGCACCCAATCACCCGCCTTCACGCTCAGATTGCCCTCAGACCCCCCCTTATCAATTCGCCAGTGCAATATTTACATCTGTTCTCCCCTGTAATAACCCACTGATTACCTGTCAATCACCTGTCAATCACCTATCAATCACCCATCAATCACCCCCTGTCACTGCCACCCATCAATCACCCCCTGTCACTGCCACCCATCAATCACCCCCTGTCACTGCCACCCATCAATCACCCGCTGTCACTGCCACCCATCAATCAGCCCCTAACCTGCCCCTTGCGGGCAATCTGATCACCCACCCACACCAATAGATCGCCCGCAGATCCGACGACCGATCACCTCCCAAGTGCAGTGTTTACATCTGTTCTCTACCCTAAACACCCACTAATTACCCATCAATCACCCCCTGTCACTGCTACCTATCAGATTAGACCCCCTATCTGCCCCTAGGGCACTCAATCACCCGCCCACACCCTCAGAATGCTCTCAGACCCCAGCCCTGATCACCTCGCCAGTGCATTGCTTGCATCTATTCCCCCCTCTAATCACACCTTGAGACACCCATCAATCACCTCCTGTCACCCCCTAACACACCTACCCATCAGATCAGGCCCTAATTTGCCCCGTGTGGGCTCCTGATCACTCGGCCAAACCCTCAGATCCCCCTCAGACCCCCTTCCGATCACCTCCCCAGTGCATTGATTGCATCTATTTTCCCCTCTAACCACCCCCTGAGACACCCATCAATCACCTCCTGTCACCCCCCTAGCACTCCTATCCATCAGATCAGGCCCAATACAACCTGTCATCTAAAAGGCCACCCTGCTTATGACCGGTTCCACAAAATTCGCCCCCTCATAGACCACCTGTCATCAAAATTTGCAGATGCTTATACCCCTGAACAGTCATTTTGAGACATTTGGTTTCCAGACTACTCACGGTTCTGGGCCCGTAAAATGCCAGGGCGGTATAGGAACCCCACAAGTGACCCCATTTTAGAAAAAGACACCCCAAGGTATTCTGTTAGGTGTATGACGAGTTCATAGAAGATTTTATTTTTTGTCAAAAGTTAGCGGAACTTGATTTTTATTGGTTTTTTTTCACAAAGTGTCATTTTTCACTAACTTGTGACAAAAAATAAAATCTTCTATGAACTCGCCATACACCTAACGGAATACCTTGGGGTGTCTTCTTTCTAAAATGGGGTCACTTGTGGGGTTCCTATACTGCCCTGGCATTTTAGGGGCCCTAAACCGCGAGGAGTAGTCTAGAAAACAAATGCCTCAAAATGACCTGTGAATAGGACGTTGGGCCCCTTAGCGCACCTAGGCTGCAAAAAAGTGTCACACATGTGGTACCGCCGTACTCAGGAAAAGTAGTATAATGTGTTTTGGGGTGTATTTTTACACATACCCATGCTGGGTGGGAGAAATTTCTATGTAAATGGACAATTGTGTGTAAAAAACATCAAACAATTGTCATTTACAGAGATATTTCTCCCACTTAGCATGGGTATGTGTAAAAATACACCCCAAAACACATTATACTACTTCTCCTGAGTACGGCGGTACCACATGTGTGGCACTTTTTTACACCCTAAGTACGCTAAGGGGCCCAAAGTCCAATGAGTACCTTTAGGATTTCACAGGTCATTTTGCAACATTTGGTTTCAAGACTACTCCTCACGGTTTAGGGCCCCTAAAATGCCAGGGCAGTATAGGAACCCCACAAATGACCCTATTCTAGAAAGAAGACACCCAAAGGTATTCCGTTAGGAGTATGGTGAATTCATAGAAGATTTTATTTTTTGTCCCAAGTTAGCGGAAAATGACACTTTGTGAAAAAAAACAATTAATATCAATTTCCGCTAACTTGTGACAAAAAAATAAAAACTTCTATGAACTCACCATACTCCTAACGGAATACCTTGGGGTGTCTTCTTTCTAAAATGGGGTCATTAGTGGGGTTCCTATACTGCCCTGGCATTTTAGGGGCCCTAAACTGTGAGGAGTAGTCTTGAAACAAAAATGACCTGTGAAATCCTAAAGGTACTCATTGGACTTTGGGCCCCTTAGCGCAGTTAGGGTGCAAAAAAGTGCCACACATGTGGTATCGCCGTACTCGGGAGAAGTAGTACAATGTGTTTTGGGGTGTATTTTTACACATACCCATGCTGGGTGGGAGAAATACCGCTGTAAATGGACAATTGTGTGTAAAAAAATCAAAAGATTGTCATTTACAGAGGTATTTCTCCCACCCAGCATGGGTATGTGTAAAAATACACCCCAAAACACGTTGTACTACTTCTCCCGAGTATGGCGATACCACGTGTGGCACTTTTTTGCACCCTAACTGCGCTAAAGGGCCCAAAGTCCAATGAGTACCTTTAGGATTTCACAGGTCATTTTGAGAAATTTTGTTTCAAGACTACTCCTCACGGTTTAGGGCCCCTAAATGGCCAGGGCAGTATAGGAACCCCACAAATGACCCCATTTTAGAAAGAAGACACCCCAAGGTATTCCGTTAGGGGTATGGCGAGTTCATAGAAGATTTTATTTTTTGTCACAAGTTAGCGGAAATTGATTTTAATTGTGTTTTTTCACAAAGTGTCATTTTCCGCTAACTTTTGACAAAAAATAAAATCTTCTATGAACTCGCCATACTCCTAACGGAATACCTTGGGGTGTCTTCTTTCTAAAATGGGGTCATTTGTGGGGTTCCTATACTGCCCTGGCATTTTATGGGCCCTAAACCGTGAGGAGTAGTCTTGAAACGAAATTACTCAAAATGACCTGTGAAATCCTAAAGGTACTCATTGGACTTTGGGCCCTTTAGCGCAGTTAGGGTGCAAAAAAGTGCCACACATGTGGTATCGCCGTACTCAGGAGAAGTAGTACAATGTGTTTTGGGGTGTATTTTTACACATACCCATGCTGAGTGGGAGAAATATCTCTGTAAATGGACAATTGTGTGTAAAAAAAATTAACAAATTGTCATTTACAGAGATATTTCTCCCACCCAGCATAGGTATGTGTAAAAATACACCCCAAAACACATTATACTACTTCTCCTGAGTACGGCAATACCACATGTGTGGCACTTTTTTGCAGCCTAACTGCGCTAAGGGGTCCAAAGTCCAATGAGCACCTTTAGGCTTTACAGGGGTGCTTACAATTTAGCACCCCCCAAAATGTCAGGACAGTAAACACACCCCACAAATGACCCCATTTTGGAAAGTAGACCCTTCAAGGTATTCAGAGAGGGGCATGGTGAGTCCGTGGCAGATTTCATTTTTTTTTGTCGCAAGTTAGAAGAAATGGAAACTTTTTTTTTTTTTCTCACAAAGTGTCATTTTCCGCTTACTTGTGACAAAAAATAATATCTTCTATGAACTCACTATGCCTCTCAGTGAATACTTTGGGATGTCTTCTTTCCAAAATGGGGTCATTTGGGGGGTATTTATACTATCCTGGAATTCTAGCCCCTCATGAAACATGACAGGGGGTCAGAAAAGTCAGAGATGCTTGAAAATGAGAAAATTCACTTTTTGCACCATAGTTTGTAAACGCTATAACTTTTACCCAAACCAATAAATATACACTGAATGGGGTTTTTTTTAATCAAAAACATGTTTGTCCACATTTTTCGCGCTGCATGTATACAGAAATTTTACTTTATTTGAAAAATGTCAGCACAGAAAGTTAAAAAAATCATTTTTTTGCCAAAATTCATGTCTTTTTTGATGAATATAATAAAAAGTAAAAATCGCAGGAGCAATCAAATAGCACCAAAAGAAAGCTTTATTAGTGACAAGAAAAGGAGCCAAAATTCATTTAGGTGGTAGGTTGTATGAGCGAGCAATAAACCGTGAAAGCTGCAGTGGTCTAAATGGAAAAAAAGTGGCCGGTCCTTAAAGAGAATCTGTATTCTTAAAATCGCACAAAAGTAAACATACCAGTGCATTAGGGGACATCTCCTATTACCCTCTGTCACAATTTTGCCGCTCCCCGCCGCATTAAAAGTGGTTAAAAACAGTTTTAAAAAGTTTGTTTATAAACAAACAAAATGGCCACCAAAACAGGAAGTAGGTTGATGTACAGTATGTCCACACATAGAAAATACATCCATACACAAGCAGGCTGTATGCAGCATTCCTTTTGAATCTCAAGAGATCATTTGTGTGTTTCTTTCCCCCCTGAGGGGGGAGTGCATAGCAGAACCACAACACTGAAGAACTTGGCAGCCTTCCAGACACAGGCCGACAAGTCTGACAGGGGAAAGATACATTGATTTATTACAGAGACTGTGATAGTAGAAAGTGCTGCAGTAAGCCAGAACACATTAGAATAGCTTTTGGAACTTGTAGGATGAAAAAAAACAGGATGCAATTTTTGTTACGGAGTCTCTTTAAGGGGTAGAAAGCCCTAGGTCCTCAAGTGGTTAAGGTGTATACACACATCAGACTAGTCTTTGGAAAATGAAAGATCACAGACCAATCTTACCCCCCTTCATGTAGAATGATAGCCATACCTTCACAGTCTTTTCTATGGAGCTGAACTCCCCATCAGAAAAAAATCTTTGCAAGATGCTGCACACACAGATGCTGTACAGACACAAAAGATCAGTATCTGCAAAAGATCTGTTCCTGCCAAAGATCCGTTCCTGCAAATTGCATTCATAGTCTATGATATCTGCAGATCTCATACACACCTTGTTTAACTGACATTCATCTGCAGATCTGAAAATTCATCCTGGTGGATCTGATCTGCAGATGCACAATAAAGGAAAGAGGCGCCCTGGGATATTAAAAGCGTTTAAAAACAGCTAAAAACAATCGATGTTATGAGGTGGCTTACCTCAATGACGAAATCTCTGTAAGTATTACAAAAGATTTTTATTAGCACAAGCGGCAACGTGTTTCACGGGTCACAGCCCGCTTCATCAGGCCAATTGCAGTGCCTATAACAGCAACAAAGACTCCTTAATATAACCATGCATTGGAAATCATATCATTACAATCGTAGAAATTTCATATTAAATCAGATCAGATTTGGATCTATCACATATTTCCAGATCCATTTGTACATATATATATATACACATGCACCCAAGCATAGCAGCTTGATTTTATATTTCATTTGTTCTTTGATAAAATAGTATAAAATATATATAAAAATAAATGCGTATACTGCGTAAAACACGCAATCAATTGATGCAACAAATATTAATAGTACCTCATCTATCAGTAAAATGTGTGAGTCCTTCAAAAAAATATATACGGTATATATATATATATATATATATATATATATATATATATATATATATATATATATATATATATATATATATGCATACAAATAAGCCTATGCTACTAATACACTTGGAGCTATCCTAATACCAATAAAAATCATGACTATAAAATGAAAAGTCGTAATTGATACTAAATGATACATAATATAAATATAAATAATGCATAAAAGTATATAATAAACTCATAGAGACTTGGCCAGCTATTATGTGTATATAGGTATAAGCAAGCATACACATGTATGTATGATAGCCGCAAGTGTATTAGTAACATAGGCTTATTTGTATGCATATATATATATATTTTTTTTTTTTTTGAAGGACTCACACATTTTACTGATAGATGAGGTACTATTATTATTTGTTGCATCAATTGATTGCGTGTTTTACGCAGTATACGCATTTATTTTTATTTTTATATATATTTTATACTATTTTATCAAAGAACAAATGAAATATAAAATCAAGCTGCTATGCTTGGGTGCATGTGTATATATATATATGTACAAATGGATCTGGAAATATGTGATAGATCCAAATCTGATCTGATTTAATATGAAATTTCTACGATTGTAATGATATGATTTCCAATGCATGGTTATATTAACCATCTTAGCGGTATGGACGAGCTCAGCTCGTCCATCACCGCCGATGGCTGCCGCTCAGGCCCTGCTGGGCCGATTTTGTTCAAATAAAGAGCAGCACACGCAGCCGGCACTTTGCCAGCCGCGTGTGCTGCCCGATCGCCGCCGCTCTGCGGCGATTCGCCGCGAGCAGCGGCGAAAGAGGGTCCCCCCAGCCGCCTGAGCCCAGCATAGCCGGAACAAAAAGTTCCGGCCAGCGCTAAGGGCTGGATCGGAGGCGGCTGACGTCAGGACGTCGGCTGACGTCCATGACGTCACTCCGCTCGTCGCTATGGCGACGATCTAAGCAAAACAAGGAAGGCCGCTCATTGCGGCCTTCCTTGTTTATTCTGGGCGCCGGAGGCGATCGGAAGAACGCCTCCGGAGCGCCCTCTAGTGGGCTTTCATGCAGCCAACTTTCAGTTGGCTGCATGAAATAGTTTTTTTTTAATTTAAAAAAAACCCTCCCGCAGCCGCCCTGGCGATCTTAATAGAACGCCAGGGTGGTTAAGGAATCTTTGTTGCTGTTATAGGCACTGCAATTGGCCTGATGAAGCGGGCTGTGACCCGTGAAACGCGTTGCCGCTTGTGCTAATAAAAATCTTTTGTAATACTTACAGAGATTTCGTCATTGAGGTAAGCCACCTCATAACATCGATTGTTTTTAGCTGTTTTTAAACGCTTTTAATATCCCAGGGCGCCTCTTTCCTCTATTGTGCTAAGTATACCCTTGAACAGACCCTGTTCAAGGGGTGGTGTCACACCACTAGTGGGGTCCCACAGTGGTTGTCTCAACCTTTTTTCATTAAGAGAGCGACCAGCCGTCCGGTCCTGGCTAGGACCACCCCGAGTGGAGTCGGGTTTATTGTCTCCACCTGCTTCCTGTGGTTGGTTGCCCCCAGCAACCCTCCTTTGTGAGTAGTGCTTTTTTATTCATCTCTTCATACTGTGGTATCATACATATTGCCTACTGGGCTCCCTTTTTTGTCTCTTGTGTCTTTTCCCATAGGGTGCAGCATCACCCCTACCACTACTGATCTGCAGATGAATGTCACATGCCATGACCTCATTTAGCTGGTCTGCTTCAGGTTATGTATCCTGTAACATTTCTAAAAATAGACTGTAAGATGCATAAGCATTGTTTCAAACAAAAATGGAACTTTGGGCACTTCATGCCAGTGCACAGCACCAAGACTTCTGAAAGACTGCTCCTTCTATTTAGAACTCCCTCCCTCAAACTATTAAGGTGGCCATACACTGGTCGATTTGCCAGCAGATTCGACCAACAGATAGATCCCTCTCTGATCCAATCTGATCAGAGAGGGATCGTATGGCTGCCTTTACTGCAAACAGATTGTGAATCGATTTCAGCCTGAAACCGTTCACAATCTGTGGTGGTGGTGGTGCCTCCTCTCCCGTCCCCCCCCCCCCCCCGCATACATTACCTGCTCCGCCGGTGCGGCTCCCCTGGTCTCCGCTGTCTTTTTCACCGCTCTGGTCTGGTCACCTGGTCCGGCAGGCTCCACTTCTTCCTGTCTGGGGGAAGTTTAACCAGTAGAGCGCCCTCTACTGTTTAAACTTCCTGCCAGGACAGGAAGAAGTGAAGCCTGCAAGCAATGGGCAGCGCTCACAGGCTGCAAGTGAAGTGAAAGCTCTAGAGATATGCCCAGCCCCTTGGGGCTAAATACACACCTTGAATACAAATCAGATGCAAATTATGTGCTAACACTAATCTAAATTCTAAAATTTGAATGCAAGCTGACACCCCTGGAGGCAGCTAGCCTGAAGTATACTTAAGTTTTGTACAGCAGAAGGAAATGGCAGCGCTTCCAAACAGACGCTGCACCTGAATTGACTACCTGCACAGGTATGCAGAGCTCAAATAAAGGGCAGGTTACACACCTTGCATTCAAAACAGGTACAGTAAAGGGGGGCGTTAGCTTCAGCATAAGTTGTGCACAAATTATCCCTAATAGACTCTCCAACGGCGGTGACGTGCCCCATAGGAGAGAAACTAACCACTAATCTAGCAGTGAAACATATAAAAAAGTGAAGCATGTTCAAACAATGAACAATGTCCAAAAAAAAGAAAAAAAAGGTTAAAACCTCAAACTAATGTAACAGTGAAACATATTCAACAGTGAAACATATCCAACAGTGAACCCTAGCTAGCCTAAAATTAAAATCATAATCCTTACCTGGTGCAGCTAGCCATAAATGGTATACACATTTGTTCAGAAGACAGCAAGCAATGGGCAGCGCTCACAGGCTGCAAGTGAAGTGAAAGCTCCAGAGATATGCCCAGCCCCTTGGGGCTAAATACACACCTTGAATACAAATCAGATGCAAAATATGTGCTATTCAGGTGCAGCGTCTGTTTGGAAGCGCTGCCATTTTCTTCTGCTGTACAAAACTTAAGTATACTTCAGGCTAGCTGCCTCCAGGGGTGTCAGCTTGCATTCAAATTTTAGAATTTAGATTAGTGTTAGCACATAATTTGCATCTGATTTGTATTCAAGGTGTGTATTTAGCCCCAAGGGGCTGGGCATATCTCTGGAGCTTTCACTTCACTTGCAGCCTGTGAGCGCTGCCCATTGCTTGCTGTCTTCTGAACAAATGTGTATACCATTTATGGCTAGCTGCACCAGGTAAGGATTATGATTTTAATTTTAGGCTAGCTAGGGTTCACTGTTGGATATGTTTCACTGTTGAATATGTTTCACTGTTACATTAGTTTGAGGTTTTAACCTTTTTTTTCTTTTTTTTGGACATTGTTCATTGTTTGAACATGCTTCACTTTTTTATATGTTTCACTGCTAGATTAGTGGTTAGTTTCTCTCCTATGGGGCACGTCACCGCCGTTGGAGAGTCTATTAGGGATAATTTGTGCACAACTTATGCTGAAGCTAACGCCCCCCTTTACTGTACCTGTTTTGAATGCAAGGTGTGTAACCTGCCCTTTATTTGAGCTCTGCATACCTGTGCAGGTAGTCAATTCAGGTGCAGCGTCTGTTTGGAAGCGCTGCCATTTCCTTCTGCTGTACAAAACTTAAGTATACTTCAGGCTAGCTGCCTCCAGGGGTGTCAGCTTGCATTCAAATTTTAGAATTTAGATTAGTGTTAGCACATAATTTGCATCTGATTTGTATTCAAGGTGTGTATTTAGCCCCAAGGGGCTGGGCATATCTCTGGAGCTTTCACTTCACTTGCAGCCTGTGAGCGCTGCCCATTGCTTGCTGTCTTCTGAACAAATGTGTATACCATTTATGGCTAGCTGCACCAGGTAAGGATTATGATTTTAATTTTAGGCTAGCTAGGGTTCACTGTTGGATATGTTTCACTGTTGAATATGTTTCACTGTTACATTAGTTTGAGGTTTTAACCTTTTTTTTCTTTTTTTTGGACATTGTTCATTGTTTGAACATGCTTCACTTTTTTATATGTTTCACTGCTAGATTAGTGGTTAGTTTCTCTCCTATGGGGCACGTCACCGCCGTTGGAGAGTCTATTAGGGATAATTTGTGCACAACTTATGCTGAAGCTAACGCCCCCCTTTACTGTACCTGTTTTGAATGCAAGGTGTGTAACCTGCCCTTTATTTGAGCTCTGCATACCTGTGCAGGTAGTCAATTCAGGTGCAGCGTCTGTTTGGAAGCGCTGCCATTTCCTTCTGCTGTACAAAACTTAAGTATACTTCAGGCTAGCTGCCTCCAGGGGTGTCAGCTTGCATTCAAATTTTAGAATTTAGATTAGTGTTAGCACATAATTTGCATCTGATTTGTATTCAAGGTGTGTATTTAGCCCCAAGGGGCTGGGCATATCTCTGGAGCTTTCACTTCACTTGCAGCCTGTGAGCGCTGCCCATTGCTTGCTGTCTTCTGAACAAATGTGTATACCATTTATGGCTAGCTGCACCAGGTAAGGATTATGATTTTAATTTTAGGCTAGCTAGGGTTCACTGTTGGATATGTTTCACTGTTGAATATGTTTCACTGTTACATTAGTTTGAGGTTTTAACCTTTTTTTTCTTTTTTTTGGACATTGTTCATTGTTTGAACATGCTTCACTTTTTTATATGTTTCACTGCTAGATTAGTGGTTAGTTTCTCTCCTATGGGGCACGTCACCGCCGTTGGAGAGTCTATTAGGGATAATTTGTGCACAACTTATGCTGAAGCTAACGCCCCCCTTTACTGTACCTGTTTTGAATGCAAGGTGTGTAACCTGCCCTTTATTTGAGCTCTGCATACCTGTGCAGGTAGTCAATTCAGGTGCAGCGTCTGTTTGGAAGCGCTGCCATTTCCTTCTGCTGTACAAAACTTAAGTATACTTCAGGCTAGCTGCCTCCAGGGGTGTCAGCTTGCATTCAAATTTTAGAATTTAGATTAGTGTTAGCACATAATTTGCATCTGATTTGTATTCAAGGTGTGTATTTAGCCCCAAGGGGCTGGGCATATCTCTGGAGCTTTCACTTCACTTGCAGCCTGTGAGCGCTGCCCATTGCTTGCTGTCTTCTGAACAAATGTGTATACCATTTATGGCTAGCTGCACCAGGTAAGGATTATGATTTTAATTTTAGGCTAGCTAGGGTTCACTGTTGGATATGTTTCACTGTTGAATATGTTTCACTGTTACATTAGTTTGAGGTTTTAACCTTTTTTTTCTTTTTTTTGGACATTGTTCATTGTTTGAACATGCTTCACTTTTTTATATGTTTCACTGCTAGATTAGTGGTTAGTTTCTCTCCTATGGGGCACGTCACCGCCGTTGGAGAGTCTATTAGGGATAATTTGTGCACAACTTATGCTGAAGCTAACGCCCCCCTTTACTGTACCTGTTTTAAATGCAAGGTGTGTAACCTGCCCTTTATTTGAGCTCTGCATACCTGTGCAGGTAGTCAATTCAGGTGCAGCGTCTGTTTGGAAGCGCTGCCATTTCCTTCTGCTGTACAAAACTTAAGTATACTTCAGGCTAGCTGCCTCCAGGGGTGTCAGCTTGCATTCAAATTTTAGAATTTAGATTAGTGTTAGCACATAATTTGCATCTGATTTGTATTCAAGGTGTGTATTTAGCCCCAAGGGGCTGGGCATATCTCTGGAGCTTTCACTTCACTTGCAGCCTGTGAGCGCTGCCCATTGCTTGCTGTCTTCTGAACAAATGTGTATACCATTTATGGCTAGCTGCACCAGGTAAGGATTATGATTTTAATTTTAGGCTAGCTAGGGTTCACTGTTGGATATGTTTCACTGTTGAATATGTTTCACTGTTACATTAGTTTGAGGTTTTAACCTTTTTTTTCTTTTTTTTTGGACATTGTTCATTGTTTGAACATGCTTCACTTTTTTATATGTTTCACTGCTAGATTAGTGGTTAGTTTCTCTCCTATGGGGCACGTCACCGCCGTTGGAGAGTCTATTAGGGATAATTTGTGCACAACTTATGCTGAAGCTAACGCCCCCCTTTACTGTACCTGTTTTGAATGCAAGGTGTGTAACCTGCCCTTTATTTGAGCTCTGCATACCTGTGCAGGTAGTCAATTCAGGTGCAGCGTCTGTTTGGAAGCGCTGCCATTTCCTTCTGCTGTACAAGAAGTGAAGCCTGCTGGCTCCGGAGCCCAGCGCGGAGATGGAGCAGCGGAGACCAGGGGAGTCGCGTCGGTGGAGCAGGTAATGTATTGCAGCTGTATTGCGTCGGTCGTCGTGCACTGGAACGCCGCTAGCGACACGCTCCCTACCCGCGGGCGATCGACGGTAATGTCCCGCACGGAGCGATTCACAGGATCGATCTATTTCGGGACGAAATAGATCGAAATTTAGCGTTAACGATTTGACAGCAGATTCGATCCCAGTGATCAAATCTGCTGTCGATCGGCGGGGAATTGGCCTAGTGTATGGCCAGCTTTAGGCTTTACCAAGCCATCTGATTAAAGGTTGTGCAGGGAAAGTTGTATGGTCAGGTGGATGGGAGCATAGCTTATGTGGTAAGATATTAGTACCAGGAAGTACTGAGAGCTGAAACAGCTGCCTATAGGCTAGTTTGAATTAAACTTCAGATATATGCTGCCAAACTACCTATGTACCTGATAAGTTATGAAATGGTATAGTTGCAAGGAGAATACACACTGTCAGGCAACTCTGGGACCTTCAGTCTGGCATAAACTCAAACAGGTCCATATAGGGCTGATTGGTGACATAAGCCAGCAGGAGGATAGATGACTGTTGCATTCAAAAGCATTGAACTAAGGCTGGCGCGCACCTTGCAATTTCCCATCAAATCGATAACTTCCGATAGGTCCAATCAGCACCCAATCCATAATGAGATTGATTTTATGCAGTAGTGATCAGAAAATAGAAGACATTATCGATTGGTAGCTGATTGGACCTGTTGGAAATTACCAAATTGACACATCGATGAGACGGAAATTGCATGATGAGTACCAGGCATAAGGATACACAGTACATTTTTAATTAAATAATGTAAAGGTGAGGAAGTGGCATTAATGGTTAATCGCACTACTGTCTTTTTCTACCACCATGCAAAAGGGACATATGTACTTGCAAAATATTTTAAAATGGTGCCAATAGTAATTGCTACTTATATTTTTTTCCAGATGGATGATGGCTGTGACATCACTGAGTAAGAAACATCTAATAATGTTACTCCTGCTTCTGATTCTGTCCATTTTCTCATTTATATGGTATCATATGGACATAACACTATCAATTTCAAAATGTGCAGAACAGGGTTCTAGCCATCAGAAAGTGGTTCAAGATGTTGGAAAAGGAGAAGAGACATTGCCACAAGAGAAGCAAAATAAAGAGATTCTCCTGCTGATATGGCATTGGCCTTGGGGATATACCTTTCCATTAAATAGATGCTATCAAGATTATGGTATACCAGATTGCAGAATGACGACTGACAGAAGTCTGTATAATGTTGCTCATGCAGTTATTATACATCACATCGAGATAACCTATAACAAAAACGTATTGCCTCAACAGCCAAGACCTAATTTCCAGTACTGGGTGTGGGCAAATGTGGAACCGCCATTGATTACCAAGAATTTAGACATGCTGGACAATGTATTCAACATGACTATGACATTCCGTCATGATTCTGACATCTTCATTCCTTATGGTCAGATGGAAATACTGAAGGAGCCTCAAAATTTCACCATTCCCAAAAAGTCTAAGCTGGTGAGCTGGGTAGTCAGCAAGTGGTACCCAGGTGTCCGAAGGATAACTTACTATGAAGAACTGAAGAAATATATTCCTATAGATGTTTATGGAGCCAAACACACAAACCTTAGCTGGGAAAATTTCCATTCCACGATTTCTCAGTACAAATTCTATCTGGCCTTTGAAAATTCAGAATACACGGATTACATCACAGAGAAACTGTGGAGCAATGCCTTTGGCTCCTGGGCCATACCAATTGTGTTAGGGACGTCACGAGAAAACTATGAACGTTTTATCCCAGGTGATGCCTTCATTCATGTTAATGACTTCCCAAGTGCAGAGGAGTTAGCTTCTTACCTTCTAAAGTTAGACAAAGATGATGTGAAGTACCACAAATATTTTAATTGGAGATCTCACTATCGTGTAAATATAACAATTGACTGGCAATATAGATACTGTAAAGCTTGTGAAGCTGTGAAAAATGGTCCAAGATACCAGACCATTCCCAGTGTGGCCAAATGGTTTATGAAAGGTGCATAAAGCTTGTCAATGGATCTGTTACGTACAGGGACAATCTTTTAAATTATTCTTTACATGTACCCAGCTGAGCAAAATGTAGATGCTATACATTATTTTATATAATGATCCATACATGCTCCTGAATGTGTAAACACTAGAGATGGGCATTAGCATGCCAATAGTTCTGACTTGAATGCAAATTGAACCTGGACCAATGAAATGCACTTCCTGTTGGTTTTGATTTGCCCATTTCCAAGCTGCATACAAATTATTTGCATCTCATTGACCATCTCTACTAAACATATGCGGTTATGTCTGTCTTTCTTAAGGTGCGTACACACCTTTTACCACGGCCAGTTCTAGTAACAATGGGGTCTCTGGGCAAAAATAACTCTTGGGCCCCCCACAGACATTCCCCTTCCCCCAAACCTGAAGTAGCATTAGGAGCCCTGACTTGCAGCCATATTTCCCCACAGGGCCCCTGAGCCAGTTGCAACCCCTCAACCCCAAGATTAACTGTGCTCTTCAGGGCCCCTGCAATGTGTCCAACAGAGTAGCAACTCACCGGTGACAGAGGTGAGATGCAGCTCTGCCATAGATATTGCTGTGGAGACACTTGAGGATCAAGCACAGTGGCAAGGGCCCCACAACGTATACATATAAAAAGGGCACCGGGAAATTTGGGTGCAGGGTGAAGCCAAAAAATGTCTCACCCTGCTATTGAAAATTTCCCAGCGACGGAGATTACTATTACCCCTCCAGGCCGCCATGGGGTAAGATGCAATTAGTCTGCCAGCTAATTCTGGCGGCTAAATTGGACTGTTTTTTTTTTTTTTTATAATTTGAGCTCCTTCTTTTGCTGGTGCCCTAGTCACTCTCTTAACGTCGCTATAGCTGTAATTTACATTACAGTCTATGGCAGCGCCCAAATGTCCGGTGCCCTTTTTACCTGTCTAGCCCACAACAAGTGTCTTCTCCTATTTTTCTGTGATACCAAAGGCACTCTTGATTGTCTCCTGCTGCTAAAGCCCATCCTTTGCAAAGTCCATCTGGTTGTACATTGGGATATGCACCTGCATTGAATTCAGCTGTAATGTATGTTGTTGCCCTTCTGTTGCTGCGGACTATGCATGCTACTCGCCTTTCACCTTTCTCGTTCACCAGTCTAGTTTGAACAGACTAGTCCTTATCCCTTTTTTTCCTCAACTGCCGATATCTAAACACAGGAGATACTGTAGGGCAAAAACAAATCCTTAAAAGTTTTCGTTTTAGAGATGCTACAGTGATTCCCTCCACAAACTGGCCACAACAACAGTTGCTAAAGGAAACTATAGGTTCACGGTGCCAGGGTGAGTGGTTGGACCACTCCCTTAATACTCTTAAGGTGGCCCCACACGGTACAATAAAATGATCAGATTTTACGGCAATTCTATAAAAACGTCGGATCTCCCGAAAAAATCGAAAGCTTTTTTTTTCATTCGACTGAAAAATCCGATCGGATTTCCTGTTTCTTTCGATTTTTATCTATCCGGAACGCCAGATATTTTTCTTCAATTTCTCTAAAGATTGTATACACCATACAATCTTTAGAGAAATTGAAGAAAAATTGTCAATTTATTAATATACGCACCCTAGCAATTTTCTCAGAGTTTCCAATCATTTTTATCATAATTGTGGAAAAACTGAACATACCGTGTTTCCCCGAAAATAAGACACTGTCTTATATTAATTTTTGCTCTAAAAGATGTGCTAGGGCTTATTTTCAGAGGATGTCTTATTTTTTGGCAAACACTGGTAGCTTTCCTGTGTGTGTGTGTTTTCCCTGGGAAGAGGTAAAAAGATGAAGTGCTGCTGATGCTTATATGCTTATCACACAACAGATCAGGAGGGCTGGCTCCAACAAAAACACAAATTGCCTGACATATATAGGACTGTGTAGAACTCACATTATACTGCTGCTCTCCTGTATCCAGGCTTTGTATTGAGCGTGACTTGCTGGTGTCATGTGGGCTGCTGCCTAGCTAGGGCTTAAATTTGGAGGGTGTCTAAAGGTCCTTACACACGCCGGGCAGATCGCTCAGAAACAGCCGTATCAGTCCGCCGACAGTGCGTACACACGCCGGACTGTCATTGGAACACCCACCCAGCGGGAGGCAACGACGGACCCATCGTTGCCTCCAGTCCAGCGTGTGTACGGACCTTTACATTTCAAGCATTGTTGAAATTCCTGCTAGGTTTTATTCTCAGGGGATGACTTACTTTAGGGGAAACACGGTAGGTGTGTGGTAGATTGGTCATATTTTTTTGAAATGTTACAATCAGTCAGAAAAATTTATTGCAATTCTTAAATTGAACAGATATTTAAAAAATGGTATGGTGTGTGTGGCCACCTTCAGATGCAGGTGCTGCTCCCCAATAGTTACACCTCATAGAAATAGTACTTCTTTATAGACAGGAGTTTAATACAGACCATCTGCCATGTAAATGGGGCGATATTCTAAAGTCACCATAGATAAAGAGGGTTATGATACCTTCCTTCTCATACACCCCTTTCTTCCTGAAACCTCCATTTGATGATACAAAGCGCAATCTACGAATATAGCAATTCAGAACTTCTGTAAACCCCACTAAAAATGAATCAGTCCGGGAGCAGTTAAAAGGGCACAAGACGTGTTCTATTGAAAAGGGACATCCGCTATGCAAACTGTGGCTACAAATGGTGGGCGCCCTTTTCAACAGGATGCCAGGAGTTAAGGCCTGTGTTATGCTGGGAATACACGGTTCGTTTTTGCCTTCGTTTAAACCTTTGATTCGTTCGGTAAACGAATCGAGTGTTGAAAACGTATGTGAAAATAGTCATAATCTCATTATAGTTTCGATTAATAGACCCCAAAAACGAACGACTAGTGATCGAACATGTTTGATATTATCTCTCTTTATCCATCTAATCGAGCCATTGGTAGGCTTGATGGCTGTTCAGATCGATTATATATTCGTTTATGCTAGTCCGTCCCTGTAAAAAGGGATTTTCGTTTCGTTTCTTTGCAGCCTTCGATCATTGGAAAAACGAAACCATCAGAATCGAAAAAAAAAACGAAACCGTGGGTGGTGATATTAACCGTATGTTCGATTATTTCGGGATCGAAAAGGACAAAAGGCACAATCGAAACGAAGGTTTAAACGAAGGCAAAAACGAACCGTGTATTCCCAGCATAAGAGTAGGGAGAGGTTACGCCATAACAAAATATTGGTAAATATTACCAATATTTTACTATATGAATGAAGTAGTAGAATATCAGTAAATCTGACTATTTCCTGGGCCCCTTTCAAGTGGTGCCTTTATCAGATGTATGCATGTCAGATGTATATGATATATTGAAGACTGCACAAGGTGTCTAACAATTTAAGCTTTTTGTACATTCAAACTTATTATCAGATATCAGGCTATCTTCTGGTTCCAAACATTGAAGTAGATATCCAAATCTTTTTATTTTTACATGAGCCTTGCCTCCACTCCTGGAAGTAAATAGCACTTAGAATGGCATTTTACAAAAAGTTCAGGGAAATAACTGTGGAATTAAGGTAACATTTCATCTAGCGACAGGGGCGGCGCCAGGGGGTGCTTTTGGGTGCTCGAGCACCCCCTACAATTGTCCAAGCACCCCCAAAGCACCCCCTGGCGTGAACTGACTTCAGGCGTCTAAGAGACGCCGAGTCAGTTCACAGCAGCAGCCCGAAGCAGCAGAGCAGGGCTACGGTAAGGTGGCTTCCGAAAGCCCTGCTCTGCAGACTTGGAGTCTGCAGTGCAGGGCTTCGGGCAGCCATTTTCCCGTAGCCCTGCTCTCAGCGCGGGCAGGAAGTCAAGTGACGTTGGGAAGGAAGAGGATCGTGGGAGCTGCGTGCCACAAGGAGGTCGGGACAAGAGGAGATTGGGACAGGAGGTCTTCTGACTGTAGGTGAGTAAATGGGTTTTTCTTTTTCAACAGGTGGTGCTGATTGTGGTCAGATCTGCTGAGGATTGTGCATATTATGGTCAGATCTACTAACGATTGTGCATATTGGGGTCAGATCTGCTAACGATTGTACATATTGGGGTCAGATCTGCTGAGGATTGTGCATATTGGGGTCAGATCTGCCAAATTATTGAACGTATTTTTGTTCAAATCTGCTCACATTACGTGTATTTTCTTGAGAAAACCTGCACAAATATGTGAATTTTCTCGGGAAAGGGTCAACAAAACTTGGGCCCTCTGTCTTTGCGTTGCACTTTTAAAGGGAACCCGAGGTGAGAATATTGAGACTGCCATATTCATCTCCTTTTAAGCAATACCAGCTGCCTGGCTGCCGTGTTGGTCCTCTGCCTCTAATTCTTTCAACCATAGACCCTGAACATGCATGCAGCAGGTCAGGGGTTTCTGACAATATTGTCAGGACTGACAAGATTAGCTGCATGCTTGTTTCTGGTGTAATTCAGTTCACTACTGCCGCCAAATAGATCAGCTGGGCTGCCAGGCAACTAGAATTGTTTAAAAGGAAATAAATATGGCAGCCTCCATATCACTCTCACCCCGGGTTCATGTTAAATTACAGTTAGCCCCGCCCTCATCCAGTCATGACCACGCCCATTTTTTTGCCGGTCATCAGCTACCCCCGAAATTGGTCCAGCACCTGCATAGCACCCCATAAAAAAAAATTCCTGGAGCCGCCACTGTCTAGCGATGAAGGGCAGATTCGACCAAGAGACAAATCTCTCTCTAATCAAATCTGGTTAGAGAGAGATCTGTTGGCTACCCATACACCACAGGCCGATTCCCAATCAAGTTAATGCTGAAACCGACCGCCTTGCCACCCCAACGTTATCCCCTAATGTTAAATGTCTCCCCGGTGCAAGTTATACATTACCTGTCCGCGGCCTCCGGGCGCACTCTGTTCTTCATACACGTGCGCCACGTGGTTGCCCAGTAACGTGGCCGCGTGTGTAATGTCTGACGTAAACACACATGCACACCCTTACTAGGCAGCCATATGGGGCGCGTGTATGGAAAGCGGAGTGCTCCTGGAGCCAGCAGAGGCCGTGGACAAGTAATGTATAACGTGCACTGGGCACCAGGGAGGATGACATTTAACACTAGGTGGACAGCGCTGGGGGTTTTGTGGCTTGTCCCAAAATTGCACGCCATTATCACCGCGCACCCAATCGAGTATGTCAGCCCATCATCTTGCAGTATGTGCAATCAAAATTGGTCGCATTGTTGGTCAGGCATGCACTTCTGTGCATTAGGCGCAGTACCGTCCTAATGACGTCGGCAAGACCACGTTACCCTTGCGGTGGAACGTAAAAGAGGTCGGCTTCACCAGCGGAGGAGACTGGGAGCCACAGGAGCTGCAGCAAGGGCACAGGACGGCTGCCAGGGGCTGGAGGAAGCCGCAGGTAAGTGTTTTTTTTTTTTTTTGCCTGGATGTATCCTTTAACCTCACTGGCAGTAAGCGCGAGCTAAGCCACCGCGGAGTATTTCTCAGGCCCTGGTGGGCCGATTTGTACAATTTTTTTTTGTTACACGCAGCTAGCACTTTGCTAGCTGCGTGTACTACACGATCGCCGCCGCTACCCGCCACCCCCCAGACCCCTTGCGCAGCCTGGCCAATCACCGCCAGGCAGCGCTAAGGGGTGGATCAGGACTCCCTCCGACGCCATGACGTGGAGGACGTCATCCCGATCGTCTCCATAGCGACGGGGAAGCCAAACAGGAAATCCCGTTCTGAACGGGATTTCCTGTTTGCTCTGATCGCCGGAGGCGATCGGAAGGGGAGGGGGGATGCCGCTTTACAGCGGCTATCATGTAGCTAGCGCTAGGCTAGCTACATGATTTAAAAAAATAAAAAAAATGTTTAAAGTGCTGTGCTGCCCCCTGGCGGTTTTAACCTTCCTCGGGCTATGCCACCGGAAGGCACCGCTCAGGCCCCGCTGGGCCGATTTGCATAAATTTTTTTTTGCTACACGCAGCTAGCACTTTTCTAGCTGTGTGTGCGATCCGATTGCCGCCCCCCCCCCCCCCCCCCCAGACCCCGTGCACTGCCTGGCCAATCAGTGCCAGGCAGCGCTGAGGGGTGGCGACAGGGGAAGCCCTCCAGGAGATCCCGTTCTTTGACCGGGATCTCCTGATCTCTGAGCGCCGGAGGCGATCGGAGGGGCTGGGGGGATGCCGCTGAGCAAAAAAAAAAGAAAACCGGCTGTGCTGCCCCCTGGCAGATTTTAATAAACCGCCAGTATGGTTAATAGACCGCCAGGGAGGTTAAAGGAGTTGTCAGGGAAAAATGTACAAAATGAGGTTTACTTACCTGGGGCTTTCTCCAGCCCCTTGCAGCTGACTGTCCCACCCCGACCGCTCCGCTCTCCGCCGCTGTCCCGGGCTCCCCGCACCGCGGGGTCGGCCTTACTGCGCCTGCGCGAACCGCCGCTGTCAGTAAAGCCCATGTGGTCTGCGGCGCACTGCGCAGTCGGCCTCTGCACTATGCGTGGAGCCCAGGATGTCGGCGGAGAGCGGTCCCACGTGAGTAAACCTCATTTTGTACATTTTCCCTGACAACTGCTTTAAGGGCCCTTTTCCACTAGCAATCGCTAGCGTTCACGCTGAAGCGATTGCTGAATCGCAATTACCGGCGATTCCCCGACATTCGCGGCCGCGATTTTGCTATGCTATGCACTGCATAGCAAAATCGCGGCAAATATCGCTCCGCCGCGCGTTCGCGTTCCTGGCAAAAACGAATCGCGGTAGTGGAAATGACCTACCGCGATTCCTATGTTAAAAAGCAAACCGTAGCGATTGTAAAATCGCTAGCG